>NC_033800.1:138704185-138727007 GCF_001876935.1 Asparagus officinalis | reverse complement strand
CTGACGATGGACTAGCATCAACCGACATCGAGTCAGGGATCGATGAGGCGACGTTGACAAGCTATCCGAAGCTGCTGTACTCAGAGGCGCAGAAGGGGAAGTCGGCAGTCGCTGGCTCTGTGGCCGGTGGATGTTCGATATGTCTTGCAGATTATAAGGGCAGCGATGAGCTCCGGCAGCTGCCAGATTGTGGGCATGTTTTTCATGTCAAGTGCGTTGACCCGTGGCTGCGGATGCACCCGACATGCCCGTTGTGCCGGACGTCACCACTGCCATCGCCGCTTCCGACACCACTCGCCGAGGTGGTGCCGTTGGCCGGAACAAGACAGTCATAGTTGGTTTAGAGAGGATAGGTATAGATAAAGAGTTTAAAAGGTTTGAAGTTTTCTGTTGGTTTTGGTTTATGATTCAGGTAAGGCTCCTTTTACTGTAATATCAGAAGACTTGGTCATTTGTTTTAAATTGTGATAATTGAAGATATTACCAAAAGAAAGGGGTGAAATTCAAAGTATTGAAAATACTAGGGAAATCTCTTGAAATTTTCCCATGATACATAAAATTTAAGTTTCAAGAGATGGTCTAGCTTTAAGGAATCCAAGGAAATCTGGCAACTTCTCTTCTTATTTGTTCCAGGATATCCAGATTTCTTTAAGCAAATCTGTGTTTTTTATTTAATTTTGGAAATCATGATATGTCAGCATGTTCATTAGCAATTGCTAGGGATAAAGTATGAAAGCAAACTAGCATGTATACCGTCTATATTTGCAACATGAAGATAAGCACATTAATGGTGGTTGTACCAAGTATACCAACGAAACAGAGAGCAAGTCTTTGAATATGATACCCTACAGTCTGAGGATATGTACCTCAATTGTGTTTACATGCATCTACTCATATCTGCTATACATTAAATATATCATACCCTACAATCTAATGACATGTACCTTAAATTGTGCTTATATGGATCTACTGATGTCTGCTACACATCAATATAGCCATCAACTGGGATATGAATCTTGTTCCCTTCCCTCTTGAATAAACTTTCCATTCAAGTTTTGCATGACTATGTCCTTTTTTTCAATCATTTCCTTTATTTCTTCTGTTACCAAATAGGTTCATGGTTATACAAATTCAAAAAAAAAAAAAAAAGGGAATCAGGAAGGAAAACCCTGAAGTCTCTGAGAAAGTAAGCTACAACAAGCTATGTCAGAAGAAAAATACTATACAGTCTCTACCTCAAGATCTTGAAAATTTTGACTCATTTAATCAAATCATGCCCATGACCATTTGTATTTTCTGTGACCGTCTATATTTAGACCTATTCAACCAACAAATTATGACTATATACTTAATTGTAAAATACACAACCAGGATGTCTGCATACTACTTAGCAAATGAGATTGCTCTTTGCGGTGGATGACTAACAAGGAGAAGAAGAATACAACATATCAAACAAGAAAAGATAAGGTATCAGTATCAAGAAACTACTTCAGGTGACACATCAACAACACAACCTAGTGATAACTGATGTATCGTTTCACCAAACTGAAGTCTGTCCCTTTAACTTGTCAATTTGAGCATCAAAATATCATAACCTCTTTTTTTGCACCTGCACAGTCACTCATCAGCATCACAATCCAAGCATTTTATGTCAAATACTACAATAGGAATCGGTAGGTTTGAAAAAGCTCATCTTAGCAATGATGGACCTCTACCCTAATTGTCACTCCAACATCAACCCCTAATGTAGTCCCAAGTAAGTAGGCAATGCAAGTGTGGGATAGAAAATCATAGGATGACACTAAGCTTAGAAACTTGGAGGCCAGTTTGTAAGCAGCTTAAATCATTGGGATTATGATTCAATCAGAGAAACCCTTCAAATTTTCCTCAAATTAATTTTGAGGGCAGATGGTTAAAGGAGATAAGGTTTGCAGAGATGGCTTTTTGCAGCTTTTCGCAGTTTTTTGCATTTTGTACATAACACATGAATTCTGTTAAGCACCCTATTAATGAAACGGAAGAGCAGCATAAAGTTAGAAGATCCTAAGATGATGATAAGATAAGGGGGTGGCGAAAGAAATAGAGAGAAGTACAGAAAGACACCCTACCACTGGACAGGGTAAACTCTTAATCATGGATGTACGTAAGATAATGGTATCCTATGATGCACGGATACGGATACGGGACACGGATACGACACGGACACGGATACGGCAAAATCCAAAAAATAGGATATGGGGATACGGCAAGGAATTTTTTTTAAAAAAATATTATTATATATAAAAAGTTTTATAAAATTCAACTAACAATTTAAAATATGAATCTATCACAAAATAACAAGTTCGTAAACAAAAAGTACCTCAAGGTGAATTGGAAGCTAGTCCGATGACTTCTTCATTGCCTTCTTCATAGGGTTTTTTCTTTTTTCTTTCGTTTGAGTCAGTTGAGGATCGAATCGAACGGGAGATTTGAGAAATAGTTATGGGTTTTTTAATCGAACAGTTCGGGTTGGATTTTAACAACCAAACCCGCAACCTGCAATCCAAATGAATCGGCCTTCGGCGAATCCGAGCCGTGTCCGAGCTCCTTTGACTGTGTCCGAGCCTAATTTGACCGTTGACCGGTGTCGGACACGGATTGACCGTGTCCGACACATGTCGTGCACATGTCGTGACGAATCCGTGTCCGGTTCGAGTCGGACACGGATTCGTGGCCACCGGGGGCGAATCTGTGCTTCAGATTGGTATCCAATAGATTGTCTAGAGCGGGGGGAAACTGCCATTAACAACAACATTAATTCTACAATGTTATGTACTGTATTTGATATTCCCAATTTAAAATTTCTTCATTCTATAATATGACATACTGTATTATCATTTTAAAATTTTCTTAGCTTCTGTGGAATATGAGGTACTATTTTCATTCAGTAACATTATAGAAGTTGGGTGATAAAGGTTTTTGCAATTATGT
This sequence comes from Asparagus officinalis, assembly GCF_001876935.1. NCBI lineage: Eukaryota > Viridiplantae > Streptophyta > Magnoliopsida > Asparagales > Asparagaceae > Asparagus > Asparagus officinalis. Next base: position 138,724,037 of record NC_033800.1, on the reverse strand, counting down.
GAGAGGTATTGGTCTCGATACTGCTCATGTTAGCTTTGGGTTGTCCGTGATGTGTAAGAGGGAAGCAACGACTCTATCTTCTATATTTTCCATTTTTCCTGATTAGGAAAATATCGTCAAAGTTGTAACTGAAAAATAATTTTATTACATTGTTTTTTATACACATGATAAAGTTACAAATAATGAAAAGAGAAGCTATACTAATCAAAATTAAATTTAACATAAGTTCCCAGAGACTTCTCAAACTTCAACTAGATCATTTTATTTCACATCCTTTAATGAATCTTACAAGTATTCTTCCTATTTAAGAAAACTAGATTGGAGAAACATGGGATTCTACCTTTCCTTGTAGATAGCGTAGTATCTGTGGAATAGAAATAGCTGCTTCATCTCCTGTTCTTGTACACAATCTAGCTATCAGAAGAAGACTTTTAAGCTCCTTTGAATCATAGTTGTCTCCAAGATCAGCATCAACCATTTTGTGCATTGAATATGCAAATTCCGACTCTTGAACCCAGTGGACAAGCTCATCTTCATCACCCAGTGATTGACCAGTAACAAGCTCGAGAATCAGCATACCAAACTGAAACACTGCATTCCTCCTCTTCTGATTGATGTAATCTGTATGTGAAATAAGGAATTATAAAACTTTCAAGAAACAAACATGAAAACTTGTAAATGTTGTAACAAAACAAACCTTGAGATAATGAAGCATTTGATTCTTTTGTATCATCGTGACCAGGGTCTCTAAAGTCCACATCAGAGAGCTGAACATCAAGAAACAGTTACCAGAAATACTTTGAAGGTATGATTTTCACAATACGTGCAATAGAATGCAAAGCAATTATGGCTTCTTAGAAGCATCTAAAAGCCACCTTAGCAACAAAATCTTCATCCAACAGTACATTGCTCGAGTTGATAGATACATCATATACAGGGGGATCACAGAAGTAGTAGAGGTATTCCTGGAGCATTTGACATGATCAGACTCACAAAAGAAACATAGGAATGAATTCAACTTATTACTAAAGAACTTCAAATACATTCATCATAAGGTAAATTTTAGCAGTCATGAAAGTTATGATTTTACTTTTGATACAAAATGACGTACCAAAGCAGCTGCTATATCAATAGCAATCTTTAATCTGATCCTCCAAGTCAACGGTGTTCTAAGCGGGTCTGCAAAACTAAGAATTTCTTTTAATATGATTTTGTTTTGAGTATAAACTTCTGAATTGATCATATGATAGAATTTTACCGTGGAGACACTCTTTGAGGTTTCCAGTTTCCATGTGGTCAAATACAAGAAACCTGAAAGTACAAAGGAAACCATGTTCTTCAGAGAAAATATATTACAGATGTTAAAATATTTTTCTAGCATACTTTCACAGGTCTACATAAAAGAATAGCTTCAATCTCAAAAAAATTTACTCCAAGAAGCAACGTAGTACCTGTTATGGCCTTCAGAAAACCCTTGAAGTCCAATAAGATGACGATGGTGCAAACAGCCTAAGAGTTGTAATTCTCTGTAGAATTCATCTTTTCCTTGTTGCAAATGATTTCTCCTTTTAACAGCAGCAATGACTCCATCTGGAAATCGAGCTTTATATATAGTTCCATGAGAATCACTCCCTAAAATCAGCCTGAAACCATTTGTTGCTCTTTCAATTTCCTTGTATGTGAACTTCTTCAAATAAGGTAATGAACCTAAACGAGCAAATATACAGAGAAGTTTAGAAACCAATTTATGCCTGAAATTTCTTCTGCAAGTCAGAAAGCTAAATTAAGAATATTTGTACAGAAGCTTTCCATTGCTTACAGGGATTCTGAACATATTTGTTTTGACAGTATATAAGCACTATGACAGGGTATCAAACTAAGGCCCTGATCATTGTCATTGTCATAATTAACAGATGCACACACAAACACCCACCCACATACCATCCACACCTACACCATACATAGATAAACACAAGCATAAACACACATCCAAGTAATATCCATGCGTACACAAACAGAAACATAAATAGACACATGCGCACAGACACACACTCATCAACGGCGGATCCTAAGAACTTTCCTGGGGGGCAGACGACAAATGCCTATTCGCTCAAAACTTTAGATATGATTATATAAAACAAAACTCTTGACAAATTGGTTAAACTCCCAACCTAGATGTGCTAAAGATCAAATGGGCTGCAAATATCTTTAAATGATGGGGAACAAATTGTGTGTTTGAAAGTGTTTAGGATGTAAATTTCATAAACACAGGGGTGCAACGCCGCCCCCACCTTCCTCCTCCGACACCCCCTGCCCCCCAAACAAGGTACCATGTCATCCACCACAGCATTCAATCACACTAACACAACATATATCCGTATGTAACATATAGACAGGCACACGCACATGCATAACCACATACGTACACAAATGTACGTTTTCATACAAATACACATAAATACATATGTACACACGTCACGTATGCCTAAATATATAATGCATGCACATATATATACATGTATACAAACATTCGTGCACATATATCTTTTAAACTTGGTTGTATTTGGAATTTCACGGGATAGGGCCCTAGTCTTCATTATCATGGTGGGGTTGACCAAACCAGATCATAAGTTAGAAATCAAGATCAGGTCAACCAGGTCAGGCTCAATCATAACTGAACAGAAAATCGAAAACCTTTCTGTGAAAAGACTGGATATTGGCATTTTTAACTAAAAACACTACAGGTTTCATTTCCCTAGGACAGTTGAGCTAAACATTTTTCAGGCTTTCACTAGATCTATAGACTGAACCTGACAGATGAACGAAGAAATCCCTCTGTGGTTTAAAGCTTTCTTCCCTCATTAAATTGTAACAAACAACATATCGAACACATGCGCATTTGGATCATAAAAAAAAAAACAGCCAAAGATGTAAAATTTTACTGAAAAATGTTATACAGAGCACAGCCACTTGTGCAATTATCCGCCATTTTTCAAAAAATAAACATGTCAATCTACAGTTCTCTCGAACTAAAATAGTACATATAGTGATATAGAACAAACTAGAAAATGAAGCGTGAGTTCCAAATTTGGGGACAGCAACTACTATCTTGATCTTAGCATCTTATTAACCCCCCCACAAATCAATCAATTTAATTTTGGTAACATTTCATCATTTCTAACCATAATCAAAACCTCACCTTTACTCAATTATGCTTTTCCTACAATTAAACCCTAAAGTTAAACCATGAAAGATTTTATCAAACCGAACAAGAACAGGTACAGTTTTTCGAGAAAAGTGAGTAAATTACCGGATCGAGGAGCCCCATGACGGCGGCCAAAACAGCGGACAGAGCATTTTTCTTCTCTCTACTGAGAAATTAGGGAAGAGAAAGCGGAGCTTAAAACTCTAATAATGATGATTATAATGGAGGTCGTTGCCATGGTCCCTGATCCCAAATTCTCTCTTTCACCTCCCTCCCTTCTTTTACCTCTGATTCTTTCCTTTTAACTACCGCTTAAGGGTAAATTTAGAACATTGAAAAGGTAATTGGGGGGGAAAAAAGGTTATTTTCATATATACCCCCCTTACATTGTAGGTATTTGTGAAAATATCATCCGAATCTCTGTTTTTGCAAAGCTACCCTTCATAATCAGTTTCCCTAAAATTGATGATTTGAGGGGTAGTTTTGCAAATACTCATGATACAAGGGTATACATGCAAATAAACCAAAAAGAAATGGTTTCTATATATCTTATAAATATTGATATTTGCTAATTTGCCCTCCAACGCAACAATATTAAGCTAAAATGCTTCCAAAATGAAATTCCCGCTAAGCAGGTAATAGAAAAAATAATGAATATCTTTGGAGATATCCTTAACTAAAGCTTAATGTGGTAGAATTTGAGGGTAAATAGGCAAATATTTAGATGTAGATGATAATTTTCAAAATACAGATTAGGTGGATATAAATGCAAGAAGCCCGAAGAAAAAGTTAAAAGTTACGACTCTCTTCCTGTTCTCTTTCTTTTGCTATTCCTTGTCCATGGTAGATTCCCGTTTAAGGCTGGTGGTTGTGGGCCCGTTCGTTAGCTGGCAAGACCCTCAACAAATGATTAATAGTTACTAGGCCCAAATTAATCACCCGGCCCAGTTTACAGATAGCTTTCAGCGGGCCAGGCAAATATAAAGAAAACAGTACAGAACGGACTAAATAAATACATAAATAAATGTCACAGGATAAGAGTAATGATGGTGATTTGTGCTTGTTTAGAGACAGAGGTTGCCGCTTAGCTTAATGGTAAAGACTTAGAAAGTAATGTTTACAACATAATTGTGAAGGTATAGCTTGTTGTGAAGAAGAACGGACCTGATGAGTCGGAGCTCGCCTGAGGCGAGGAGCTCAGGCGAGGGGGTCGCCTGTGTGGAGCTCGCCAAAGGAGATCGCGCTCGCTTGTTGATGAACCCGCTAGAGCTCGCCTAGAGATCGATGGGGCGTGGGAGCTCGCGTGTAGGGCGAGGAGGCTCGCCTGCGTCGGGCGAGGTGCGGAGCTTGCTTGATTTGTCGCCTTTGGTGGAGACCAGTTGGCTCCAGCTCGAGTTTGCCCTAGGGTTTCCCTTTAAAAGGGAAACCTTATTCACGAGTTCCCTTTTGAGCGGAACAGATAGAGAAGAGCAACGTTCTAGCGGGGTGGGATTTTATTTTTCCTCTGCGATTTTGAGCTCCCATTTGTCCCAGCTCTGAGGAATTAAAGAGGGGGAGTTAAGGAATTAAAGAGGGGGAGTTGAGGAATTAAAGAGGGGAGTTAAGAGAGATCTACACTGTAGCTACAGTGTAGATTAGCATTCATTTCAGAGGTCTCGAGTTTAAGATCTTCTCATTGAAAGTTTGTAATTTCTTGTGGTTAAATAGAAAATTATTTGTGTCGCTCCCCTGGACGTAAGAAAATTGCCGAACCACCTAAATATTTGTGTTTGTGATTGACTTGTCATATTTAATTGGATTATGACCGTGTTAGGTTTATTTCTCTTCTCTCGTGCCTCACAGATTTGGTTGGTGTGCGAGCACACTTCCGTAAAAGCTCTCAACCATTGGTATCAAAGATCCAGATTTAAGATCTAGGGTTTTGGCATTAGGTGGAGGAATATTCAATTTGGAAACTTGGTTCTTGGGGTTCTAGGCTTCGGTGGAGATAGCGTTGAGGAGTGTCGTGGTGATCTTGCTTTCCTTGTGTGGTTAGGAGATCAATTTGAAAGCCGGTTTAGTGTTTAGTTGGGTATATTCTTAATTCTATCAAAGTTTGGATATTTCTTTACAATTCGGAGGTTGTGAGTATGGGAGAAGTAATTGGAGAAAGCAACAAGACTATGTCGGGTACAGTTCAAGTTGGTTTTCAGAACACTAAGATTAGTGTGGTGAAATATGACGGTAAAATCAACTTTGGATTGTGGATGAGCGACGTACAGGATGCGCTCAATGCTCAGAATTTGGAGGAGACCATCATGGTCCATGAGAGGCCACCAAAATATGAAGAGGTGGTACGAAAAAAGATAAATAGGAACGCTTGTGGGGTGATCAGGTCTTGTTTGAAATAAAAACTGAAGTATGATGTGATTGGGGTAACATCTACAATGAAGATGTGGAAAATTCTCAACAATAAGTACCTTACGAAGAGTGTTGAGAACCGTTTACATTTGCTATGAAGATTGTTTAGATTTCAAATGTCCAGTGGCACCTCACTAGCAGTTCATGTGAACAACTATACGAAGTTATTGTTGGACTTGGCGAACGTGGATGAGAAAATCACAGATGAGTATAAGGTTATTATTCTTTTGGGCTCCTTACCGGATGAGGAGTATGATACCTTCGTGTTTACTTAGTTGAACGGGTGATATTCCATCACGTATATTGAAGTTACTAATACTTTGACTAACTATGATTTGAGGGAGAAAGACAAAGAAACTTTCGTTCTAGTACTTCAGGAGAGACCTTGGCGACAAGAGGTAGAAGCCCATATCCGAGAGGTGACAATAGAGGTGGGTCAAAGTCTAGAGGCTATCACCAGTTAGCTAAGAACCAGTGTGCATTCTGTAAGGAACATGGATATTAGAAGAGAGACTGCTCGAAGCTCAAGGAGAAGGGGAATGGCAAAATGAAGGAACAGAAGGCCAATGAGGTGAACGTTGAGAGAGGCGATGATTCAGATGATTCGAGCTTTTCTCTTTTGATTACTCCAGAGGTGAATCATTTGGATGCATCAAATTGGATGTTAGATTCTGACGCTATCTATCATGTGACCTCTAGGCGAGATTGGTTTGTATCATTTGAGAGAGTCGATAGGGGTGTTGTAGCCATGAGAAATAATCAGTCCTGTGGTATTTGTGGGATAGATACCATCGGAATTCAAATGCATGATGGAGTAGTTCGTGAGTTGAATGATGTAAGATTCGTCCCTCAGCTGAAGAAGAATCTTATTTGTGTTAGGGCTATGGAAACGAAGGGATTCAATGTGACCTTTAAGGATGTTGTAGCAAAGGTTACTAAGAGATCTTTGGTGGTGATAAAGAAAGTCTGCAGTTGGAACTTATATTATCTGAAGGGGAGCACCGAGATTGGCCAGGTAGCTTCAGTTATTTCAGAGGTAGACATGAGCAGACTTTGACACTACAGGCTAGGGTATACATAAGAGAAGTCACTGCAGACGCTGTGCAAGCAAGGGCTATTGAAGAGAGTCAAGAGTGGAAAGATAGAGTTCTGTGAGCATTGTGTACTTGGCAAGAAGAGTAAGGTAAAGTTTGGGACAGTCATCCATAGGACGAGGGGCATCCTGGACTACATGCACACAGATATTTGGGGTTCTACCAAGACTGCATCACTTGGTAGTCGATGTTGGTTCGTCACGTTTGTAAATGACATTCTAGGCATTGTTGGGTGTACACTATGATAAAGAATAGCAAAGTCCTAGATATATTTATGGAGTGGAGCAAGAGATTGGAACTACAAACTGAAAGAAAGATCAAGACGTTACGATCCGACAACGATGATGAGTATAATTCTAACCCCTTTCAGCAGCTATGTCGACACGAGGGCATAGGGAGATACTTCACAGTGAGTCATACATTACAACAGAATGGGGTGACAGAGAGGCTGAATTGGTCTTTATTGGAGAATGTCCGATGCTTATTGTCACAGAGTGTTTTGGAGAAGATCTTTGGGCTGAGACACTATCATATGCGAGCCACCTCATTAATAGGCTACATTCATCTGCGATTAAGGAGAAGACCCCTATAGAGATGTGGTCGGGAGAGCCAGCACACGACTATGACCAGCTCAAGGTATTTGGGTGCCCTACATTTTATCATGTTAGAATATATAAATTAGAACCTCGAGCTAGGAAAACTATATTTATAGGATTCAAGCGTGGTGTTAAGGGATACAAGCTATGGGATCTATTTGATAGGAAGATTGTGATGAGTAGGAACGTCATATTCGATGGGGCTTCTATCTTAAAGCTTCTCAGCTCTCATCAGATAGAGAGAGACCCGACAGAGGAGATATCGCAGATAGTAAAGATCGATACAGGTTCACATAGTCCAGATGGTACAGTATCCATTAGAGTGCCGACTGAGGTGAAGTTAGGCGAGCACGGTGACGACGTGGAGGATACAAGTATAGATGAGAAGGACTAGGGACCGACAACTCAGGTTTAGGATTCGATTGTGGTTCATAGACAGAGGAGAGACATACGGACGCCAGCACGGTATACAGATACAGTAGCTGCGTATGCACTTCTAGTGGAGAGTATCGATGAGATGGTGCCTACTACATTCAGAGAGGCCGAGCAAAGTTCGGAGGTTGAATCATGGTAGGTGACTATGCAGGAGGAGATGGAGTTTCTTCACAAAAACGATATATGAGAGCTTGTTGAGCTTCCAAAGGGACGGGATGTGATTGGTTGCAAGTGAGTATACACAAAGAAGGAGGGCATTGAAGGTACTCCAATGAGGTTCAAAGCTAGGTTGGTTACGAAAGGCTATGTACAGAAGGAAGATATTGACTACAATGAAGTTTTCTCTCCGGTGGTGAAGCACACTTCGATTCAGATTTTTCTAGCTTTGATGGCACAATATGGTTTAGAGTTAGATCAGTTGGACATGAAGACGACATTTCTTCATGACGATCTTGATAAAGAAATTTATATGACTCGGCCATTAGGATTCTGAGCTGCATGGAAGGATAAATTTGTTTCTAGGTTGAAAAAATTAATATACGGTTTGAAGCAGTCTCCTCGACAGTGATATAGGCAATTCGATGGATTTATGATTGGTCATTCATATACTCGGAGTCAGTTTGATCATTGTGTGTATTATCACAAGTTAAAAGGAGGTGCATATATTTATTTATTAATTTATATCGATGATATGTTGGTTGCTTCTATTTCCAGACCCGCTATAGATGAGTTGAAGACACAGCTTTCAAATGAATTCGAGATGAAGGATTTAGGTGAGGCTAAGCACATTTTAGGGATAGAGATCAGTAGAGATAAAGAGAATGGTAGAATTTGTTTGACATATGTGGCTTATCTGAAAAAGATTCTACATCGATTTAATGTTAGCATGGAAATAAAGCCAGTTAGTGTACCTTTGGGAGCCTATTTGAAGATTTCAGCTGACATTTCTCTGAAGACAGTTGAAGATAGAGAGTTGATGTTGAAGACTTCATATGTGAGCGTAGTTGAAAGCTTGATGTATGCGATGGTATGTATGAGATCGGATTTGTCACAGGCGATGAGCATGGTCTCGAGATATATGCACGATCCAGGAGTGGATCATTGGGATGTCGTGAGATGGATTTTGAGGTACATTCGAGATACGCTCAATGTTAGTTTGGTTTATGAGCGGGACACTAGAGATTGGTAGTTGTGCATTAGCTATGTTGATTCAGATTATGCTGCAAATTTGGATAAGCGTCGATCTACTACGGGATATGTGTTCACTTTGACCCATGCGCCGGTATGGTGGAGATGCACCTTACAGTCTACGGTGGTTTTATCTACAACACATGCAAAGTATATGGTAATTACGGAGGCTGTTAAGGAGGCGATTTGGCTTCAAAGACTTTTGGAGGAACTTGATATATCACGGCGGTCCATCACTATTCATTATGATAGCACGAGTGCTATCTATTTAGTGAAGAATCAGGTTTTTCATACGAGGATGAAGCACATTAACGTTCGTTATCACTTCATTCGGGATATTCTTGAAGATGAAGATGTGGAGATAGTGAAGGTCCATACGAAGGATAATCCGACAGATATGCTCATAAAGATGGTTCCGAGCAACAAGTTTGATCATTATCGAAAATTATTATACATTCATGAATGTTGAGGTCGTTGGCAGCCATTTGGCAGAACTATAATTATCTTGATCCCGGTCAGAGGGTACGTAGGCAACTATGGTATAATGGTGTAGCTGGTTTGGCCTGGTTTTAGCCTAGTTAGCATTCACGGTGTTCTTCTGGTGTTCGTCCAAATTTGAGGTTTATCAAATGATGGAAGATGTGGAGAATTGAAGAAGAACGTACCTGATGAGTCAGAGCTCGCCTGAGGCGAGGAGCTTAAGCGAGGGGGTCGCCTGTGTGGAGCTCACCTACGGGCGGGGTAGTTTGAGCTCGCCAAAGGAGATCGAGCTTGCCTATTGATGAACCCCCTGGAGCTCGCCTAAAGATCAATGGGGCGTGGGAGCTCACGTGTAGGGCGAGGAGGCTCGCCTGCATCGGGCGAGGTGCGGAGCTTGCCTGATTCGTCGCCTTTGGTGGAGACCAGTTGGCTCTAACTGGAGCTTGCCCTAGGGTTTCCCTATAAAAGAGAAACCATGTTCACGAGTTCCCTTTTGAGTGGAGCAGATAGAGAAGAGCAGCGTTCTAGCGGCGGCGGGATTTTTTTTCCCTCTATGATTTTGAGCTCCTATTTGTCCCAGCTCTCAAGAATTAAAGAGGGGGGAGTTGAGGAATTAAAGAGGGAAGTTAAGAGAGATCTACACTGTAGCTACAGTGTAGATTAGCATTCATTTGAGAGATCTGGAGTTTGAGATCTTCTCCTTAAAAGTTTATAATTTCTTATGGTTAAATAAGAAATTATTTGTGTCGCTCCCGTGAACGTAGGCAAATTGCCGAACCATGTAAATATTTGTGTTTGTGATGTTGTGCGCGGAGGAAGCCAAAACAAAACCGATGTGCTTCGAGAGACCAAATCAAACAAATACCGAGAGAAGGCCAAACAATGCAAAATAAAGGCACAAACACAAACAACCAATTTTAATATGGTTCAGCAAGTTTTCTACGTCCACGGGGCAAGAAGATGATGAGGTATTTACTAATAGAGAAGAATAGTACAAACTGAGATTACAAATCACTCAAACTCACTAATTAATCTCACCAACAAATCTCTAATTCTCTCACAAACTGAGATTACAAATCACTCAAACTCACTAATTAATCTCACCAACAAATCTCTAATTCTCTCCAAATAAAACCCTAACCAATAGCTCAGACTCTAATTCTCTCCAAATAAAACCCTAACCAATAGCTCAGAAAATACCTCTTTTCTGTGCTCCAAATATCACCTTCGCTGCTCAATTCTCTCTTATAATCGTTCTATATATATAAAAATTCTAAAATCAAAACATACTAGGAATTCTAAAATAAAAAACAAAACAGATTAGAAATCCTAATAACCTGTTACCAAAACAGATTTGGAATCCTGTTACCAAAATAGATTAGGAATCCCAATAACCTGTTATCAAAACAAATTAGGAAACATATTAAAAACTTGCTATCCAACAATTCTCCATCTCGGTAAAGTTTTTTCAAAACTGATCTGATATTAATACCAACAAAACGTCTCACTTGTTATGTCCAGTACGAAGTGGAACAAATCCATGACAACGGACTCAATCCACAACAAGTCGAGAACCCAAATGAGAATCCGAACAAACTCCAAATGTCGGTATTAACTCACCAAACCAGCTGCATCATAAATGACTGCCTACGTATCCTCTTGCCCAAGGAATCAAGCCTTCACGCAGTTCACCAAATGACCTCTAAAGACCCCCAATCCAATAGAAGAGTTCTCAAATCTTCACCAACAAATATGTGGCTGATAGCTCTCTCAATGGTCCCAAAGTAAAACAAACCAAACACTTCCACCTGAGGTGAATCAATGGCCATATCCAAATCCAAACTATATCCACCAGCTGCACTTGAATCAACCAACTCATCATCTGCATCCAAATCCAAATGATCCCCAAACTGTGTCACCTCAGCTGGAATCTCAAACGATACAGTATGATCTGGAGTATGTGGAGTAATCTCCACTCAATGTGGAGTAGCATCATCCTCCACCAGCTACAATATCCTAATGATTTGACCAACACTTGTTTGCGTCAAAAGTTGGTTTTGCTGTGGAATTCATTATATCTTCGGTCGATTACAATAAATTCAAAAAAAAGATAGCCTTTTTATAAGACTCCTTTTACACAACAAAAGGAAAAATTACAACTCTCGAGAAACAAACGCAGGATCGTTGTTTGGATCGCTACTTGCGTGGGATCTTTGCCTGTGCCGGGAGCGCTTTGACTCGTGGACCACCAAATCACAGATTCTGATCGAATCGTGAGGGGTTTATGATTCTGACTTTGTTTATCGAAGTGAGAACTTGAAACGATATCTTATCGAAGTAAGATAGTCGTTCTTCTTGAAATCAAGTCAAAGCCTGAATATCAAGGAGTTGCCGGAGGCTCAAGAACTATGCTCTCTCTCTCTGCTCTGGATTACTCTGAAGTGCTCAAAATGATCAGCCCCCTTCAAAAAATAGCCTTCGGGGGGTATTTATAGCCCCTAGGAACAGTTGGCAGAAAACAAAATCGCGAGACAGCATTTGCTGTCTCGGTAGCACGGCGAGACAGTGTTTACTGTCTCGCTGGGCGAGACAGTGTTTGCTGTCTCAGCCCGCGAGACAGTAAATACTGTCTCGGAAACAGTAACCGCAGACAGTTTTTCGTTTTAACTACCTTTCCACGTTTCCAACTCTGTTATTTTGGCAGCTATCAACGTGATTCTCGCCCACGACGTTTCTCACGTTCTTGAACAGTTGGTGGCCACGTGTGGGGCAGTTACAAAACCAATTTCTGATCTTTTGAAAGTTGTCTCCTGTGCGAGACAGAAAAGTCTGTCTCGCGTGCGAGACAGTAAAGTCTGTCTCGCACGGCGAGACAGCAAAGTCTTTCTCGCACGGCGAGACAGAAAAGTCTGTCTCGCGTGTGAGACAGTAAAGTCTGTCTCGCACGGCGAGACAGCAAAGGCTGTCTCGCACGGCGAGACATTCTATACTTGTGTTCTTTTGACTTTTTTGGATGACTTCCTTTTGAGCTGTGTTTGGATATTTTTCAGCATTTTTTGACGCCTACAGATACCCCCTCCAAAGTGTTCCAGACGTATTCTTTTGTAGAGGAGTCTGGGGCACTTTGGATAAGACATGCCTTATTTGTGATCCCTTCAATACTTGATTGAGTAGATCGTGTGGAAGGACTTATGAATGGCTTCAAATCTTGACCTCTTCATCTTTTGGTCTATTCAGTGCTTTGTAGAATAGACAAAACTTTTCCGGCGTTACGTTTATCGCTTGACCGTTGTCGAAGTCTTGACTTAAAGCTGGTGGATGAATAGTTTATACTCATATACTTTATTGGAGTGTTCAGGAAATAGTTTAACCTCATATACCTGTTGGGAGGTAGCCAGGTTATTCTTCAGAATATCATGAGTGATATTCTCCAGAAACTTCCTGTTGATGGTAGGGAAACAGTTTAGACTCGTGTACCTATTGGAGTAATATGGTCTCTTTTTTGTTGGTAGAGATGAACCCGATGATGAAGAGGAAGAATTTTATATTCTATCTCTTGGTCTCTTTTTTGTTGGTAGAGATGAACCCAGAATCGGAGAGGAAGAATTTTATATTCTATCTCCTGGTCTCTTGTTTGTTGGTAGAGATGAACCCAGAATCGGAGAGGAAGAATTTTATATTCTATCTCCTGGTCTCTTGTTTGTTGGTAGAGATGAACCCAATGATGGAGAGGAAGAATTTTATATTCTATCTCCTGGTGCAAAGGAAACTCGAAGTGGAATCTCCACTTAGAGAATCTGGATTGGTTTGAATAATCCTAACTGTCATAAGGTTTGATTATCCAATTCAAAGTGGACCTCTCGTTCATGGAATGAATCGAGAGGGGATTTTAGTTTTGGTCCTAACTGGAGTAAGGTTTGACCAAATGGGAGTTTTGAGACGATCCTAACTGTTTAAAGGTTTGACCGTTCAATTTGAGTGGACCTCTCGTTCATGGAAGGAATCGAGAGGAGATTTTGGCTTTGGTCCTAACTGTTTAAAGGTTTGACCAAGATGGGAATTTGAGACGATCCTAACTGTTTAAAGGTTTGATCGTTCAATTTGTGGACCTCTCGTTCATGGAACGAATCGAGAGGGGATTTTGGCTTTGGTCCTAACTGTTTAAAGGTTTGACCAAAATGGGAATTTTGTGAGGGAAGATTGATCTAAAGAGGTGACCGAATCTCATCTCAGCAAAAGAGTATTCAGAAGTCATAGTAGGAGTTTAGTGTTTATCACTTTGTTCATAATGATCGGGGTTATCCCTAAGAATATTACATTTAACATTCTTCCGGGAACTTCCCGTTACATGAATTATCCGCCCCCAGCTTTCTTTGCAAAATTAGGTGTAACGAAGAGTATGTTATCCTCAGTCGCATGTTCGGGTTATCCTTAAGAATATAAGATTCTCCAGGAACTTCCCGTTATATAAATCATCCACCCCTAGCTTCTTTTGCGAAACCGGGTTTAACATTGTACTCAGTTGGATAATCGAGAAGCAGTTTATACTCATATGCTCTTTGGAGTGTGGGGAAACAGTTTATACTCGTGCACCCACTGGAGTTGTATGGTCGTCTTTACTCGACTTCTTTCGTCGTTATGACGCCGGAGTCAATTAGGGCTTGGATCTTGTTTTTGAGTCCAAAGCAAATCTCGGTGGGATGAAGAACCCTTCTGTGGTACGCACAGTAGTTTGGATCCGTAATCCTCTTAGCTCCATCCTGATCTTTAATAGGTGGTAGCTCGATTTTGTCATTAGCGAGGAGGTATTCCAATATGGCTGGGGCTTCATCATCTTCGAAAGAATATTCCTTTTGAAACCTCGGATCGAGAGTCGCATTCTCAACGATTGCAGATGTCATTGGTTGGCCTCTCTCAGCTTTCTTTCTTTTAAGAAAGTGCTCAGCTTGTTCACCCCGAGATTTTAACTCCTTCCAAGTTGTGGATGGCACGACCCCCAGAGCTTCCAGGACATCGATGGAGAGGTTATTATGGCATGTTTGCAGGATGAACTTCTCTATAATAGGATCTCTGTAATTCATTGCTTTGTTACGGAAACGTTTGACAAAATTGTCAACTGACTCTCCGTCTTTTTGCTTCTCATCCAAAAGGGTTCCGATTGACACTTCGGTGTCATCATCGAAGAAATTGCTGAGGAACAAACTTTCCATGTCATCCCAGTAATTGACGCTCTCTGGCTTGAGCCGTCGGTACCAATCGAAGGCGGGCCCGCGAAGGGTGCCAACAAATGACCGGACCATTAAAGCCTCGTTTCCAGAGATCATGCCCAAATGAGACTTGAAATAAATCAAGTGCTGAATCGGCGAACTCTTCCCCTCAAACGGTGTGAAGTTAATCAGATTGAACTTTGTCGGATACGGTATTGAATCTTATTCTCTTGGATAGGGACATGGAATACCCGTCCTCTTCACTTCTTGAGCCGTCATCAAAGCGTTGACTTTGTTTTCAAGCTCTTTCATTTTCCCGTCATCGTCTATGTCTTCATTCGAATGACGTTGAGGAGAATGAGTTAGACCACCCCCTATAAGAGGTGCCATTGAACCACTCCCAATATCGTTATTGGGAGAATGTGTTAAACCACCCCCAGCGTTATTGCTATTGGGAGGTGTATCAGCCATAATGACTTCATCCACTTCTGGATCACTGTCATCCACAACTTTCTGAGTGTGGCGGCTGGATTCAGTTCTTTGACTGGACTCAGGGGTTGAGGCCGTTGAGCTAGCAATTCTCTCATTTGTTGGATAGCTAACTCCATTTCTGTCTTCACTTCAGCTCTAATTTCTTCACGTTGTTTGGCTAGAGCTTCTTGAAGTATTTGAGCGAACTGATCAGAGGTGATTGTGAGTACTTCTCTGGCTTGTCCTATGCTAGATGATGTATCATCCGAAGCGATCGCAGAACAAGTGTCCGAGAGCTCATCCTCTGATGACATCCCTTCATGCATTCTCCTGATAGCTCCTAGCTGGAGTCGAGACTTCCGTCGGGCAATTCTTGAATTGACTTTTCCTCCTGGGGAAAAGTCGGGGCTTGATTCACTTGAAGGCCACTTAGATTTTCTTTTATCAGCCATGTTGATGGTGACTTCAGGGAATTCATCCCCTTGAATAGTGAGCTTCTTGTTGAAACATCTCGGTTTGGGCTTTGACATTTCAGTAGAAATTCTCTGGAACACAGAAACTTTCGGCGGAATGGCTTTAAAGCAGTTGCATTTAGGCAACACTGCTTTGATACGTTTTTCACATACATAACGACGATTCGTTTCTTGAACAGTCCTTTTATGTGATTTGTTTCCACCTTTAGTTTGATAGTACAACTCGTCAGCATGGTGACCAGAGCAACCTATCTTCTGTTTTTGTGTTTGAACCTTGTTAACATACCCAGGATGGCTTGTCGTCGCCTCTGAGCGATCCAAGGTTATGTCAAGAGTCACACGTTTAGAACCACCACCTTGCGGGTGTGGAGTCTTAACGGGCTCCGAATGCTGATTTTGCACAACTCCAGACTTTGGAATCCAAACTTGGTAGAGTTTTGGTGGTTCTTTGGCCACCGTTTTCTTGTTCCTTTCTCGTCTTTGTTGTACTAGAGCACGGGCATGAGCAGCGTTTGCGTGACGTTTTTGTATACGTTCTTTGAGGGTTGAACGAGCCCTTTTGACTGTAGTCCATTCCTCCGTCGCTAATTTAGCAGAGATATGAGTGATTGGTCGTTGAGACAACTGAACCACTCGATGCCTCCTCGACTCTAGGTCCGCGTGATAACGAACCCCGTCGGTTTGTTCCAATGCCTTAGCCAATTGACGAGCGCGGCGTTGGTGTCGCCTTTGACGAGCCCTCTTTGTCAGTGGTGAATTTTGATCGAATGACTCCTTAATTGGGGAGTTATGCTGTTGATCAGAGTTGTTACGAGTAAAATCTTCAGCAACAATCGGGCCAGAGTCTTCATCCGTTGCATTTGATAACTTCAACGAAGATGAAATCTTCCTGCATTTGCGAGGCGAGGAAGACTTTACAGATGAGGACGACAAATACTCCTCAAACTTTACTTGGTCGAACTCGTACTCGACCGCTGATTCAACCAGGATCTTGATGATTGGCTGCGACATAACGGTCTCGGCAGCGAGACCGTTGGCTCCCACTGTGGTCGCCAGCTTGTTTGCGTCAAAAGTTGGTTTTGCTATAGAATTCATTATATCTTCGGTCGATTACAATAAATTCAAAAAAAAGATAGCCTTTTTATAAGACTCCTTTTACACAACAAAAGGAAAAATTACAACTCTCGAGAAACAAACGCAGGATCGTTGTTTGGATCGCTGCTTGCGTGGGATCTTTGCCTGTGCCGGGAGCGCTTTGACTTGTGGACCACCAAATCACAGATTCTGATCGAATCGTGAGGGGTTTATGATTCTGACTTCGTTTATCGAAGTAAGAACTTGAAATGATATCTTATCGAAGTAAGATAGTCGTTCTTCTTAAAATCAAGTCAAAGCCTGAATATCAAGGAGTTGCCGGAGGCTCAAGAACTCTGCTCTCTCTCTCTCTGCTCTGGATTACTCTGAAGTGCTCAAAATGATCAGCCCCCTTCAAAAAATGGCATTCGGGGGGTATTTATAGCCCCTAGGAACAGTTGGCAGAAAACAAAATCGCGAGACAGCATTTGCTGTCTCGGCTGCCGAGACAGTGTTTGCTGTCTCGGCGGGCGAGACAGTGTTTGCTGTCTCGGCCCGTGAGACAGTAAACACTGTCTCGGAAACAGTAACCGCAGATAGTTTTTCGTTTTAACTGCCTGTCTCGCCCAGCGAGACAGTAAATTTGCTGTCTCGCCCAGCGAGACAGTAAATACTGTCTCGAAAAGCGAATATTCCTGACAGTTTCTCGTTGCAACTGTCTTCCCACGTTTTAAACTCCGTTATTCTGGTGGTTATCAACGTGATTCTCGCCCACGACATTCCCCACGTTCTTGAACAGTTGGTGGCCACGTGTCGGCGGTTTATGAAACGGTTTCTGAATGTTTGAAAACTGTCTTGTGTGCGAGACAGTCAACTCTGTCCCGCATGGCGAGATAGTAAAGTCTGTCTCGCACGGCGAGACAGCAAAGTCTGTCTCGCACGGCGAGACAGCAAAGGCTGTCTCGCACGGCGAGACATTCTATACTTGTGTTCTTTTGACTTTTTTGGATGACTTCCTTTTGAGCTGTGTTTGGATATTTTTCAGCATTTTTTGACGCCTACAACACTCTCCACCTGTCGAGAGTCAAATATGACATACCTTCTCAGAACAAAATAAGAGTCTCCCAACTGATAACCAAACGAGCCTCTGAATCCCAAATGTGCTATCAGATCAAATCTCACATCCTCGATATGACCAAATGCTAGACAACCAAATATCCGACACAATCCAAAATCTGAAGAAGCTTCACCAGATCTAAAATCTCCACACGCAGCAGTCAGCAACCTATGACTAAGATGACCCAAATATATCGAAGCTCCAAAACTCCTCTGCAATCCAATGCTCAACAACCAACGTCGATCCTCCTCCAACAAAGAACGACCCATCAAAACTATCTCATCTCGTTGCCCCAATGTTTCCCCTCTAATGAAGTGTCTCAAACTGTCGTGAGCTCGGTACAAACGCAAGAAAGGACCCTTACCAAAATCAAAATAACGAATTACTTTTCTGCTAATACACTTCCTCCATCTGTTGTTGACTTCTAAGATTTCACACCAGCGGGATTTGGTTGCAACCCACCAATGCCTAGAACAATCACCAATATAGGAAACCAAATATTGATTACCCCCCAATTATGCCTCCTGAGAAGGCCCCTAAATGTCTGAATGAATACCACCTAAAAGACCCCTCGATCGATGGATAGAAGTACCAAACTCCACCTCGGTCTTCTTGCTCATACCAAAATGTGCACAAAGGACTTTAATCTGTGGGTCAAAGCACTCCTCAATAATCTAATATCCCAACCTCAACTCTTCTTTCTCGGCCATCTATCTCAAAGCACCAATAAACCAATACGGAACAAATAAAGAATAGATCCAAACTGATAAAGGAGAGATTTTTACCTCCAATTAAAACCCTAGCAAGAGCCTCCAAAAGATCTCACCCCACACGATGGAAATGAGATCCACAAATAGGAAAAATCCCATATTTATCACCAACTGAAGCCCTAGATGAACTTCCAAAGCAATCTACTCCTCCAATTAGCCCAAGCTCTGATACCACTTGTTGTGCATGGCGGAAGCCAAAACAAAATCGATGTGCTTCGAGAGACCAAATCAAACAAACACCGAGAGAAGGCCAAACAGTGCAAAATAACGGCACAAACACAAACAACCAATTTTAACGTGGTTCAGCAAGTTGCCTACGTCCACGAGGCAAGAAGGGGATGAGGTTTTCACTAATAGAGAAGAAGAGTACAAACTAAAATTACAAATCACTCGAGCTCACTATTAATCTCACCAACAATCTCTAATTCTCTCCAAATAAAACCATAACCAATAGCTTAGAAAATACCTCTTTTATGTGCTCCAAATATCCCCTTCGCTGCTCAATTCTCTCTTCCAATCGTTCCATATATATAGAAATCCTAAAACCAAAAACATACTAGGAATTCTAAAACAAAAAACAAAACAGATTAGGAATTCTAATAACCCGTTACCAAAACAGATTTAGAATCATGTTACCAAAACATATTAGGAATCCCAATAACCTGTTATCAAAACAGATTTGGAATCCTATTACCAAAACAGATTAGGAATCCCAATAACATGTTACCAAAATAAATTAGGAAACATATTAGGAACCAGCTATCCAACATGTGATTGCCTTGTCATATTTAATTGGATTGTGACCGTATTAGGTTTATTTCTCTTCTCTTGTGCCTCACAGATTCGGTCGGTGTGCGAGCACACTTCCGCAAAGGCTCTCAACATGTTGACAGGAAGAGGATTGCATTAATGTTAGACGGGCAAATTGGAGATAATTTCTCATTTATACTTTCGATAGCACCTAATGAACTTCAACAAATTTTTTTTTTTGATAAGCCGGCTTGAAATTGAACTCAAGAACATAAAACCTATATTAGAACTTCCTAACCGTCTAGATCACCCACATTGGATTAATGATCCTCTTCAATTTAGTAGACACAACTAGATCGGTACTTGTTAGAAGAATAAATTGCAGAGAACATCTTTCCCTCGTGATTTTAGAAGTTAAATGTGAATAATATAGATGATGGACAAAAAGTTACTAAAGTTAAGATGAGGAATGTTACCTTCAAAAAAAAAAATAGTTTATTATTGAAGATAAAGATGTAGAAAGTTTGTATCATTTAAAACAAGTATTTTGTCAGTGCTTACAAGGATGAGTCATACACTGTGAATGTTTTAG
>NC_033800.1:138700264-138704175 GCF_001876935.1 Asparagus officinalis | reverse complement strand
CCCCCCCCCAAAAAAAAAAAAAACAATTATAATTGGAGAAAACCCCCTCAAGATTAGAAATATTATGGATAGCTCCATTCTACATTAAAAATTAGAGAAACTCCCATCAACTATGGCGTGTCTCACAAAATTCCCCTAATCTTTCACACTTCTCACAAAAAACCCTCTGGTATCATTTCAAAATATAAAATAACTAAAATACCCTTCTAAAAATTAACTCATTCGTTTATAAAGAAACTCCTAACTAGTAAAAAATATCTTGATTAATTTACAATGTTTTCCCCTTTTTCTGCCTCTTTCTTTTATCCTAAAAAATTTAGAGTAATTTTTTTATGATTGAGGTGTATTTTCACCTTTTTTAGTCACATACTTTTGATATGACATGCTAAACCAAATCGTGTTAGATTTTAAGGCATAAAGTGAGAAGAGTTTATGGGAGCTTCTCGAAGTTTCAAACTTGAGGGGGTTATCTACAATATGCCTAAACTTGAGGGGGGTTTCTCAAAATAAAATAGTTGAGAGGGATTTTCTCAGGCATACCTCATATTTGAGGTGGTTTTAGTGAGAAAAGTTCAGAGGTCTACCTCAAATTTTCATATTTGAGGGAATTTTCTCAAATTAAAATAGTTGAGGGGGTTTCCTAAAATTAACCCATGATTTTATGTGGAAAGACTCTCTACATAAGTTTTTTCTTTGGATTATGATCTTCTCTAATTATGTGGTAATTGGAAAGAATCCAATTCTCTCCATCCTAATCGTTTATATTAAATTTAGTAGATGAAATCACGCCATGTAAGATATTCATTGTTATCTTGAAAACCACTATGGTCTCGAAAATCACTTGCGAACTTGAAAAGCACTATTTGTAATAATAAAAATCTCACACGACGTGATCTCATCTATTGAAAGTGATATAGATGGTAAGGATGGAGAGAATTGGACCCTCTCCAATTACCATCTAATTGGAAAGGATCTCAATCCTTTTTCTTTAATTTCTATATTTAAAGAAATGATGATTAGATTTTTTTAAATATGGATAGTTATAATCTGATAAAAATTACAAAATATTTGATTAGTAGAATTATCTATTTATGGATAATTTTAATTTTATGAAGATTCCTTAGTGAATATTTTTCTATATTTAAATATATGATTATGATGTTTTTTAAAATATGGATAGTTATAAGCTAATGAATATTACAACATATTTGATTAGTAGAATTTTCTAATTATGAGTAATTTCAATTTGAAAATGATTCTGAGGTGAATATAGGCTACTTATCATATTCTTATTAGGTGTACTTGTAGTATGACACATATCAATTTTTTATACATTTAGGAGTTTCACTAATTTCTCTTTATATATAAAAGAGATCAGATTATAAAAAAGCAAATTATCATCTACATAATTTGAGAGTATAGCATTTAAATTTGGGTAAAGTAAGTGTTTACTATCTATACACTTGCTGCAAAATGTGGTGCATGCCATGAGATTTATATCTTTTTTTAATTACTTTCGGTTTTAAACTCTTACTTTGTGTTCTCGTAAAAAAAAACTTCTTGAACCTTTCGAACAAATCAGTAGGTACAACAACTAGTTCTGATCAATCTTATATTATTATTATAGCCTGCATTAAAATTTGACTGAGTCGTAAAAATTATAAATTCTCAACAATTTTTTCCTTTAAACAAAAATGCAACCATATATTTTTATTCTTATGATTGCACAGGTGAAGCAACACTGATCGTTCATGGATTATTAGAGCTAGAAAATAATCATTTTTAAATATTATGCGTTGTTATCAAGTTATTCTTTAAAGAAATTAAACATTTTTCAGCATGATTGGTCTCAATATATACCGTTGGCTTTGATCCTTCTAATTTGTATAGCAGTCAACATCAGCTTCGCCAACCTTTGGAAATCATCAGCCATTAAAGAAAAAAAGAAAGGAAAAAAAAACATGACGTTGAAAATCATCTATGGCCTCCTATCAAAATTAAAATTTTCAATGATAAGAAAATTTGAAGTGCAAGATATAATCAAAGGTTATTTGACTCTAAAGTTTTCATCATTTTTAACTCTGCAGATATGCAAAATTTTCTCTTTGCCGAAGGATTCCCAAAACTTCAAACTAAGCTGGGGCTGTTTGGTTCAATTTCTATAAAATAGAAAGAAAAAGAAAAGTACTCAAAATTTGATTTCTTTGTATTTCTATAAAATTTGTAGGAAAAAATTATAGAACTCAAAGAGTACCATATTTCTTGTTTTTTGTTATTTCTTTGTTTGATTCAAAGTATGAAAAAACTCCTAATTTTATAGAAAATATGTTGTTTTCTTTTTCTTTTGTTTGGTTGGATATCACTTTATAGAAAATAGCTTACTAACAATGCTCATGGGAAATCACATGGGAATGATACTGATATACTTAATTAACTTTTTAATATATGCGTCATATTTTCTTACAATTTCCGCTCATTTAGAGAGGGAGTTGATTTCTATAAAATAGTACACCTTCCCTAATTTATAGAAAATATTTCTATAGTTTTGTTTGGAGCCAAACACAATTTATAGAAAATTACAGAAATCTATTATTTACGATAACACAATTATCAGTTGTTATCTTAAAACTTTTTCTTAAAATAGGTGAACCAAACAGCTTTAAATGAGTGGAAGCACAAAGGGTCCACTGGGGCCCTTGGTCCTCCAGGAAATTTAAAAAAATGGGTAGTCCCATGTTGTCATTTTTGAATAATAGGGGCTAATATGTAAATGAGTCAAGTAGAAAAGGGTATTCTTTGGATATTATTGCCCCAAACCTTTCATATTTGAAATTAGTGCCCCAAAAAATGTTTTGCATTGGTCCCACATATCTTTATATTTTGAAATGAGTCCCCGAAATCTGTTAAATATTTTGAAACTAGTCCACCAAAGCTTTCAACCTTCAACTAACTAGAAAAGCTAATTTCAAAGCATGTAATGATTTGCGGGACCACTTCCAAAATATAAAGATTTGAGGAACTAATTTAAGAATACTTAAGGATTTGAAGACTAATTTCAAAATATGAAAATTTGGGGGAGTAATTTTAAAATATGAAAGATTTACTAGACTATTGACGATGTTGAACAGACAGACAGCGCAAGAGTTTTTCTCACGTTCTCCTTTATTGTATTCCAATTTAATATTTGTTGTTGAAATGGTTATGTATTGATTTTGGAGAGGCACTAGGGGCACACCATGAACCACACCTCCAACCACATCTCATTTCTTGCTATAGTGCACCGGGCCCCCAAATGAGATTTAATTTTTAAATCTCATTTGGGGCCCGGTACACTGTAGCAAGAGATGAGGTGTGGTTCATGGTGTGCCCCTATCATTTTTCTTGATTTTGAGATACAAATTAATCATGCAATTTTTTATTTACATATTATTATGTTTAACTATTAATTTTTTTTGAACGGAAGAAACAGGGAGAAGTTCCCTGTTCATATATATATATATATATATATAAAAATATAAGGATAATTACAAAAGTACCAAAAACCAAGGAAAAAAAGAATCAAGAGGAGATTTGACTGGTGAGGAGCGGACCTTGTCGTCACCCACCAAGCCAAATCTAAATTGCTTCCTTTCATCCCTTATAACAAAGGTCATTCGTGGCCAACGAAAAGAAAAGAAGATTCAACTGATAGTTACTACAAAAAGCTAAAACTACTGATGTTAACAGTTAGTGAACACCAAAAGTATGTCGGAGAGCTTAGAAGTTATCTCTTACGGCATCCCCCGAGGCTTCTTTGGCCAGCTCCTGGAAACCAAGTTCAATAGTCATTTTATGCATGAAAGCAGATCTTCTGCTAGCGTTGAACCTGTCCATAGTGAAGTAAAATGAGCGATATGAGAAGCTATATGCAA
>NC_033800.1:138697072-138700254 GCF_001876935.1 Asparagus officinalis | reverse complement strand
GACCTAAGCCGATAGTCAATGGACTGGTCGAGATATCCTAAAAGAAGGGAAGACATATCGTTTGGTCACTTATCTGTTTATTGATTTGGGGCAATCAGAGACTAGACCTCTCTAGTTATAGGACATTTGATAAAGAGGTGATCGTGAGACTCATTATACAAATTGCATAGGGGGCATCTGGTGTCTTCAGTCCATCCCTTTTTAATTAATGCATCCCTGGTGTGAAGCTTCTGATGACTAAGAACCCAGAAAAAAATTTTACCTTATGAGGGATAGAAGATTTCCATATGAAGTTGAAGAGATGGAATTTGATACCACCTAAATTGAGGATGGCTTAACTGTAAACACTCCTGATGGGTGGAATGGTCAAATAATATTATCTTGGGCTTGGACTTCAGGTGGCCTAGCGGAGTCTAGTAGAGCGGACAAGAGATTGATGTCTTCTCTTAGCTCTGTTGTTCTCCAACTATTAAAATTTCTGGCCTCCCCCTCCCAAAATTTCTGGCTTTGCCACTGTTTGATACCCTGTTAAGTCATTTTAGGGTATCAAAGTTAAATATTTATGAACTTTGAGGATTTTGTTTGGAAAACTTGGAGGTACCAAAGTTAAAAATTAGCTAAATTGTAGGTACTTAAGTGCAGAAAAAAAGATTTAAGACCTAATATGAATAAAGCCCTTAAAAAAAGGAGCACGAGACACCGACCATGGGAACGTGACGAGTAAAACAAAAAGTCCAAGAGTTACGTAAGAGTCGAGGAAACTAACATCTGTTGTCGATTTCCCTCACATCCCTGAGGAAACGCTTAATTGCACTTAAATACCCTAAAGTTTACCCGAGCTTACAGTTAAGTGATCTTTTTTGTCAAATCGAACAAAGAGTGATTCAAAGTATTTATTTTTTATAGATAAATGCGTCAATGTTTCAAAACATGTCACATTAATGCCATCTTGTTTGCTCAAGATTGCATATAAATGCCCCAAAGTTTATAAATAACGTCACTTAAATGCTTCAAAAATTTCTAAGAGTTTTATTTTGTTCTGCTTGAAACTCAAACTATAAAGCATTCAAATGCAAGGTCAGCAAAACTACATGACATTTAAGTGCAATTAAGCCCTAAAAAATTAATAAATATTATCTCTATTTATCATAAATTTTCGGGAAATCTCTAGTCTTTACCAGTCTCTGATCTCAAAAAACCAAGAAACAATGGCGATCTTTGTGGGCCCCCGCCGCTCTCTCCTCCTCGCTGCGCTCGTCGTCTGTGTCTGCCTTCTTTCCTCTTTGATCGTTCAGGGGACTGACTTCGAGTATTGCAGTAAGTTCTTCAACAAATCTAGGGTTTTAACTCAAATTCAAAAACTCCGATTTTATGCCATCTTGGGTTTAATTATTGCTTTTTGCGTGGGTTGTATTCAAATATCTGTAAATTAGTTAGTATATTCAATCAGCGGTTGATTATTTGCGTATAAATTGCATAAAAAT
This sequence comes from Asparagus officinalis, assembly GCF_001876935.1. Taxonomy (NCBI): domain Eukaryota; kingdom Viridiplantae; phylum Streptophyta; class Magnoliopsida; order Asparagales; family Asparagaceae; genus Asparagus; species Asparagus officinalis. Next base: position 138,698,770 of record NC_033800.1, on the reverse strand, counting down.
CGGGTTTTTATACAATTATTCCTTCTGTGGGGATAAAAAAATCTCAACTTTGAAACCAGCGAAGATATCTCGATGAAATTACAAAAAAATGTAGGATTGTTAGAATGTAGTTTCGAACAATTTTACACTATTCAGGAATTTTTAGAAATTCTAGAGCTAAAGTGATGAAACCCTTAATCACCTGAAGCTGCTAACTGATTTTATGAGGGAAAAAAAATATGGATGCTCCTGCTGAGTACAATACTGGATGAAAACACAATTAATGATAATCTCACAAGAAACTTGGAAACTGGAGCTAACCATGTTTTAGACAAATCTTGAATGGGGATCTTTCAGTTTAGTTCTCTTGCATGCTGACCTTGTACACAGTCCACACAGCGGTGGAAGATCGATGCCATTGATATATTTGTTGCTTTGTTTAAATGCTTCCTGTTTTGTCATTTTTTGATGGGAAATTTCGCGGTAGACAGATATTTCCTTTGCCTCTTTAGTAAATTTTTTTTTATTTTTTTAAACCATTTTTCATATGAAATAACAATTACATTAATAACAGCAACAAGGCCTTAATTGCAAGCTCATTGGTTTGGGTACATGATCCTTCTTATCTATGTTGCTGTTCTATGGTGACTCATTCTGATAGTAGGCTGATAATCCTCTTATGTTCTTCAATTCTCAAAGATTGTGCTTATGTAGATTACATTTTATAGCATCTCAATTCTCAAGGATTGTGCTTAAGTAGATTACATTTATATCATCTTAAAAAGAAAAATCCCCTTCTCCTCATGGTGTTTTCTTTTCCCACTACTTCATTCCGCTGATATGGCCTCTAAAATCCTCGCTAAAGAATTTTTTTTTTGTGAAATTATTTAATACTACAGTTTAAAAGTTGTGAATGAGATATTAGGAGTACCCTCATGATTGTACAATGGGAAGAATCATTTTTACTAACTTATCTGTTATCACTGACTATAGTTGTGCAATAACTGCAGATAAGAAAGCCAATTATCCTGTTAAGATCAGTGGGGTCGAGATTCAACCTGATCCAATTGAAACCGGGAAGCCAGCTAAATTTAAAATTTCAGCGACTACCGGTAAAATTACTTGCTCTGTTTTCTTTATTATATTTACTATTCTCATTTCTCTACATGAAAGTTCTTTTTAAATGATTATTGCTTCATTTACATTTATACAATATTCAGCGTAGGCTTCTTTTTGTACAGTATCATCCTTAAGATTAATTCTGGTAATTTTGCTTTTGTTGCCTAGAAAAGCGCGTCAATTTCCTTGCATTTAATTTTGGTGGTCTCTCCCCGTGGAGGTACATCCAGAGTTTAGATTCTTGAGGGATAGAACTTGACGCAAACAAGATTTTTGACCATTTTACTCATCAGCAACATATATTGAACGCTTTCTGGACTCTAATAGTCCACAATTTTTTTTTTGACAAGAGTGCCTGCTGCAGATTAGGAATACCAGCTCACACTAACAGAAATATGCCTTTTGTTTTTACTTTTTGGTGCATTGAAAGTTTCTTCTGACATCATATGAGTCCTGCAGATGTAGAATGTGTCTTTTTGAAATATTTATAGATGTGAAATGTGTCTCATTGAAATATTTATAGATGATTAATGTCTTGTCTCCCAAAGTGATACAATCAAAGGGCTTATGAGGTTTTTTGCAGCAAAACGATAAGCAAAG
>NC_033800.1:138686745-138697062 GCF_001876935.1 Asparagus officinalis | reverse complement strand
GATATTTCAGACTTTAGTTCATGCTCGAGGCAAATGCAATTCAAGCGTTCACTATAACAAGAGTGCTCGAAATTTTAAATTCGTAGCTGACAATTGTATGGTTTAAGTTGCACCTAACCTAATCACTGTTATCATCAATAAATTGAAGTATGTGCTATGAGGTAGGAAAACGGTTTCGATCTTGGTAAAACCAAATGCGACGAAAGAATGAACTAATCACCAAGCAACTAAGTCACTAGGAAAGTCATGAATATAATAAAATCATCATGATTCGACTGTCTCTCGACCATACCTGATTGGCCCTAAACAGACCAACAGTACTGAGGGGTGGCCTGTATACCTAATTACCTATGCCTTATAGTTGGCGAAAATTGCAGTCTGAATAAGGGCCTTTTTCATTCAAGATTTCTTGACCCCAATCTTCCAACAGCCATAAAATCAGCTCCCCACTATAGCCTTTAATCACTATAGGGGGTCCAAAGAGACTGAGCTCAGAGTTTGCCTTGGATACTTTATTTCTTCAGAGTATTGCTGACAAAGTAGAAAATCAAGTTTCAACCAAAAAGAAAACTAAAATATATGTGGAAATATTTTCTATATATTTTATAACTAAAGATTTGCCTTGGTCGACTTCTTGTGTTGTTGAAGTGCCATCTTTAACCTTTTTCAAATTTTGATGCAGGGGATGTCATATATAAGGGGAAAGTTGAGCTTGATGTGAAGTACTATTTCTTGCATGTCCACTCAGAAACTAAGGATCTTTGCGAGGAGACAAGTTGCCCGATTACAACTGGTGACTTTGTGCTGTCACATGAACAGACCTTACCATCGCTCACTCCTCCCGTGAGATTCATTCTTTTCAAATTTCTCATTCTACTTTATGATTACTGCTGCAAGATGTCTGTGTCTATTTTTTAAGAAACTCATAGCGAAGTAGTATTCAAGTGAAATTAGTGCTGAGGTTTGAGTCTTGACATTCCCAAGTTACCCTTATCTGGGAAGTGCTTGCGGAGAAGAAAAAGAAGGCCTTTGTTGTTCATATGCCTTACCACTGTTGTAAATAGCTTTACATTTTGTTAGTATAAAAGTGCACCACATATTGTGTTCTTGTTTAATTTATGCATTTACCCACATTGCTTCTTCTCCTCCATTTTTTCCCCGTCCTCCAATTCTCTTCTTTGCTTCCTCTTCTCTATCTTCCCTTTTTTCATCTTTTCTTCCTGTTTCAAGATTGCTCTTTAAACATTGATTGAGAAACCGATTTTACAGAATAGTTTATTAATCGGTATTTTAGAAAGAAAGTTATCCACATGAAAAAGAATTGCCTTAAATTCAGTATTGAAATCACTAATGTTGTAATTGATTTGGTTCGTCTTATTTTAAATCATCATCGCTTTGAAATCCCAAGGAAAAACATGTGGTTGGTGTTGCGCCTCGTTTGATCGAGGTGCGTGAGGAATAAATTTCTAAATGACTCTTTCTTTTTAACTGGCACCCACTATGCAAATAAAGAAGGAAAGAAAGAACGTTGAATAATGAGATATTACAATTGTAATAATAAAAAAAAGAAACAAAATATCAATAATGAGATATTACTAAAAAACTGTAAATAAAAAAATTGAATGAAATAGTACTGAAACTATAGACTTGCTCTTTCAAGAAAAAGGAAGCAAAGGTTCGCATCTATTTCAGAATGGTGTTCCATTCCCTTACATTACATTGAGTGCTGATGCTTCCTTCTATCGCAGGGTTCATATACACTCACAATGAAGATATACGGAGAAGACGGTAAGAAACAGCTATCATGCATTGACCTCTACTTCAGCATCAGCTGGCTGTCATCCTCAGTTGCTGATATCTGAACAACCAGCGATGCTGCTTGAATATCATATAATGGTTTAGTGTGTAATAATATCATGTGTAATATGTAGTATGTGCTCGGTGAACCCTGTAGGATTTGTTTCCAGTGATGGAATCAAAGAACTGAACTTATGTGTCTTTGGCTAGTGATGAATAAGGACATGAGCCTTGTGTTTTGGCAGTTGATGATTTAGAAAAGATGGGTCTAATGCGCGGAAGTTGCAATATTGCAGAGTACTTGTTTGTTTTATGCATATTGCGGGATTATATTCAGAAGTATCTTCATTTGTGGAATTATACTGCCGAATTCGATTATGAGGCAGGCATTGGCTTTATAATGCTGGATGTGTTTCCAGACTAGAAATGGACGTAAATGCGCTATATATAGTTTCATCAACATTGCACTTAAAATGACCTCTATTTTAAAAAACGGAGCAAATGTTTAAAAGTATATAAATATTGTTGATAAATGCTTCAAGGTTTCAAAATGTTGTGTTTGGGTGCATTCTGGTGGCCTTTTTGGTGGCCTTTTTTTCCTTTCTTTTGGTGGGTTGAAAATGTAAGAGTTTGATTATGTTAAATTCAAATGTAAATTTCCAATTGTAAAAGGAAAAAAAAAGAAGAAGAAAGGGTTTATTGCTCATAGATCCCCGCTAGTGTCAATGGCTAGAACAGTTTTATTATTGTAGTTTTGTGGTTGCAGATTGACCTTTTGGGTTCATTTTCTTACGCTTTACCCTCACACAGTCTCATTAATTTCCACCATTAAGAATAGGGACACTTCAGTATATCCCTTTTAATTATAATAACTGATCAAGAGCATAGCGAATGATTCAGACCTAGTATATTGACATTATTTTTGTTATTTTTGGCAGAATATTGACATGATCCTATATAAATCAATAAAAACCAACTCTAATTCCCAAAGTGATTTTCTATTGACTAGTTAGTAGTCACAACAAAACAAAATCATCTAAAATCCATTATTAGCCAAAATATTTTAGTCTCTTTTTATACACGTAATTATGCAGGAAAATCCAGTGGTACTTGTGACCGTTGCCCCTGCTCCGATGCTCTATTTAAACTTTTAAAACCCCCACCACCTTGTAGCCGTTGCCTCCGATCCACACTCTCTCTCTCTCTCTCTCCTCTTTCATCTCAAAGAGCGAGAAAATCAATAGGGGTGGAAAAGCTAAGCAAGAAATCCTCAGCTTCATCACCTCCATCCAATTATTTCCTCAAAACCTCTCCACAATCCTCAAGAAATAGAAAAATGAAGGGGGTGAAGGGCAGAATCCTAAAGAAGCTCAAATCCATCCCTGAAATCCCTTACCTCAAACAACCCCAGTCGTTCTTTCAACTCCAAGACCCTTCCTCTCCCCTCGAATCCGATCGAATACTCTCACCCACAAAAGAATTCGATGAACACGCCATCGAAAACAAGGAGAACTTCAGCCAGAATTCAGATGAAAATCAAACCCAAACAGCACCCAAATGCCAATCATTTCGCAAGCCTGATCCAGATTCAGCGACCCTTTTCGACCCGAAGCTCCTAGCTGCATTCCATCAAGCGGTGATCGACTACTTCAGAAATCAACACCAAGAAGAAGTACTGAATGAAAATTTTCCTACAACCAGCCTTCGAGGAATCAGAAAGACCTTCGAGGATTGCAGCAGCATAAAGCTGCTCCTCGAGAATTTAAAGCTGGTTTTCATAGAGAGAGACGTATCGATGCATATTGAGTTCAGAGACGAGCTATGGAGAGTTTTGGGGTATCGGGCGATCCCACCGAGGTTGTTTATAAGGGGGAGGTGCATTGGAGGAGCAGATGAAGTCTTGGGATTGCACGAGCGAGGGGGGTTGATCCCGTTGGTGGAAGGAATCGCGAGGACTCGGAATGGGGAGAGATTGTGTGGAGGTTGCAACAGGGTGAGGTTTGTGGTTTGTATAGAGTGTGATGGGGGGAGAAAAGTGTTTGATGAGGAGAAAGGGATGAATGTGCAGTGTTTGAGGTGTAATGAGAATGGATTGGTTGTTTGCCCTCTTTGTTGTTGATGATTCGAGTGTTTTTGAACATATTCTTTACATTCTTTGATTCAATTTTGAATGTGTATATTGTTGATAAGTTTGGGATTTGAACAGTATTGTCACGGGGCAGTATTTGAGTCTTTTTAGTTTCGAGATAGTATTATCGTGTTCAAGTTTGGGATGTATCTTGGAAGTTATTGGATATGTTATTGTTGATGATGAAGTGTTCGAATGTTCCTCGCGCTCTTTGAATCAATTTTGAGCGTGTACATTGATAAATTTTGGGATTTCAGTAGTATGATTACAAACAGTATTTGGGTCTTTTAGTCTCAAGATAGTGACGAAATTAGTGGCTCCTTCAGGCGTTTGTTTACTACATTAACCACCATAACACATTGAAAGCATAACATGCAATTACCCGAGCTGACCATCAATTAAACTCCCAAGCAAGATTCAAGAGCGCAACTTGGAGCATTCAAACTAAACAAGCAATTCAATGTGTCTCGTACAGTCGATAGTCAATATACCGACTACACCTACATTCATAAACCTCCGTGCTAACCGAAGTCCTTAAGGAGACAGCGCCACATAACAACATCTGAGGACCAGCAGATCAATTTTCCTACCATCAGACATTTTACAACTATATGAGCAACCAACCTACACCAAGGACCTGTTGTCCTGTAAATATAAAAGAGCCGCGGACCCGTGCTGATGAGAGAAATCAATCAATATACGAAGGCTCTCGCAGTGATTTTTTTCCAAGCACATAAATTACCTATACTTCTGAAAGGGATTCAAGATCAGGAGTACAAAACATGTCCAAAATTATGAGGTTTAAACAAGTTCGGACATATATCCTAAATTACATCATAATGAACAGGATGCAGTACCACATGAGCATATTCGGAGACTCAATACATAGAATACAACACTTAAAATGGTTATTCTGACGCCTATACCGAAATGTCATTCCAACACTTTCACTACTACAAAAGGAGTCCAGACCAAATTAAATTTGAACATGCAGCTATGTATGATCAGATACTTTTGATTTCAGCTGTTAGCAGACGAAGCATTGGGCTGGTGCCCGTCATCCAAGGTCACAGAGGGCTGAGTTTCCTTCGGAATTGCACCGTCCGTGCTCCGGTTTTCGCTAAAAGGCCTCTCATTTTTTATCTCTTTCCGCCTTCTGGACATCTCTTGGTCGGCTGATGTTTGAATCAGTGTTGCAGAATCTTCAGGTTTTTCTTTATCTGAACTTTTATTCTCCATTCCTTCTGCTGTTGGGGGCATCACATTAGAATCTTCTGCCTTTTTCTCCTCTGCATTCTCGTCCACCTTTCCTGCAGAAGCCGGATGTAATATTTCAGAATCAGCCTTTTCCCCAATAGCTTTCTCTGCTCCATTCCCCTCAATATTTTCACTGGTTTTCTCCGTTGGTTCTTTCTGTGCCTCCCTTTCAGCCTCAACACCTGCATCCTCCTTAGCCTTGTCTGCAGTATCTTCAGCGTCTTTCATTTCAGTATCAACAGATGCTTTTGCTCCGTCAGCTGCACCTTCAGCTGCTTCAGGATCCTCGTTCTCTCCACTTTCACCATCTTTTGTGTCCTTCGCCCCCTTCTTCCCGCTTGATTTTCTCTCCCTCTTTTTAGGTTTCTCATCCTCAGGAGTCTCTGTAGCTTTCACTTTAGCACTGATCCTAGCAGATCTCCGAGGAGTATCACCTGTATTTTGTTATCAGACCAAAAAAAAAAATATAAGCTGCTTCGCCTGTATATGCTGCTTATAGTGCACTGTGTGTGTTAGAGAGACGTGAGAGAGAGGGAGAACCAGTTCCCCAGTCAAATTCAGATGAAGGCGGGCCGCCAGGGTGGGCACGTAGGTACTGATCTAACTGCTTCTTGTTCGCAATCTCTTCTCCTGTTGGTGAGATGAAAACTATCTCATTACGCTTAGGTGTTCCGCCCTTTTTTGGTGTAAACTGTACACAACACAATAGGGGGAAATGGTGATATGTACGTGATGAAACAAGAACAAAAGAGGAAGAAGCATTCAATTCATGCAAACATTCCATTAGCGCTTAACATGCCAGGTTTGGTACAGATCTTGATGGGTATATCAGGCAAGTTAGGTAAACGAGTCTTAAATTCAATCTTTGGAGAATACTGCTGAACAAAATGTAACCGTCTACAAGGTAACTTATTAGATAGAAAGTAAAACATTCTGGAACGAGCATCAGACCATCATAGCGCTTCAAGCAACAATCATAAAACTAGAGAATGTCGACAAACAGTACTGCTACGAGCTGTCTAGCAATTATTTATGCCAATATAAACATGAAAAATGAAGACTTCTAGCAAGTTTTTTACCAACATATTAGGATGACATGCAGATGCAATACATGTAGCATCTGGTTACTGTTCACAAATCTCATGTGGATACAAGCATGAAACTTATAAAAAGGGCTATAATAGAAGAGCCAGGAGCTTTCAACAAATCCAATATTGGCAAAAAGGAACATATTTTAAAAAATACATATCACAAAATCAATCAGTTTATCAAGGAAGGATGCAAACATTATTTTCCAGCTACCATAGTATTTGATGGCATGCAGAATTGGCAAAAATAAACAAAATCATAATATTTTTTTAGCAAAATGATGGCAAAAGCAGAAATAAAGAGTAACTGCTGGCAGTTGAGTTATAATAATAAACAACAAACATGTAAGGTATGGAAATGAATACTGTTGTCAAATAGGAATGAGTGGTTTTTAAGCTGGCATGAGAGGAGAGGGACATGCACACACGCACATGAACATTCCCAACACACCTGAGCACATGCTCTCCCTCCAGCACAATTCACATAGGTCACAAGTTCGCATGTCACGACACAAGAAAAAGGCACTTAGAAAATAAAAATGAGATAGCTACTCATGTTCTCTCAGCATATGCTACATCCCCAATAGCTTTCTCTGCTCCATTCCCCTCAATATTTTCACTGGTTTTCTCCGTTGGTTCTTTCTGTGCCTCCCTTTCAGCCTCAACACCTGCATCCTCCTTAGCCTTGTCTGCAGTATCTTCAGCGTCTTTCATTTCAGTATCAACAGATGCTTTTGCTCCGTCAGCTGCACCTTCAGCTGCTTCAGGATCCTCGTTCTCTCCACTTTCACCATCTTTTGTGTCCTTCGCCCCCTTCTTCCCGCTTGATTTTCTCTCCCTCTTTTTAGGTTTCTCATCCTCAGGAGTCTCTGTAGCTTTCACTTTAGCACTGATCCTAGCAGATCTCCGAGGAGTATCACCTGTATTTTGTTATCAGACCAAAAAAAAAAATATAAGCTGCTTCGCCTGTATATGCTGCTTATAGTGCACTGTGTGTGTTAGAGAGACGTGAGAGAGAGGGAGAACCAGTTCCCCAGTCAAATTCAGATGAAGGCGGGCCGCCAGGGTGGGCACGTAGGTACTGATCTAACTGCTTCTTGTTCGCAATCTCTTCTCCTGTTGGTGAGATGAAAACTATCTCATTACGCTTAGGTGTTCCGCCCTTTTTTGGTGTAAACTGTACACAACACAATAGGGGGAAATGGTGATATGTACGTGATGAAACAAGAACAAAAGAGGAAGAAGCATTCAATTCATGCAAACATTCCATTAGCGCTTAACATGCCAGGTTTGGTACAGATCTTGATGGGTATATCAGGCAAGTTAGGTAAACGAGTCTTAAATTCAATCTTTGGAGAATACTGCTGAACAAAATGTAACCGTCTACAAGGTAACTTATTAGATAGAAAGTAAAACATTCTGGAACGAGCATCAGACCATCATAGCGCTTCAAGCAACAATCATAAAACTAGAGAATGTCGACAAACAGTACTGCTACGAGCTGTCTAGCAATTATTTATGCCAATATAAACATGAAAAATGAAGACTTCTAGCAAGTTTTTTACCAACATATTAGGATGACATGCAGATGCAATACATGTAGCATCTGGTTACTGTTCACAAATCTCATGTGGATACAAGCATGAAACTTATAAAAAGGGCTATAATAGAAGAGCCAGGAGCTTTCAACAAATCCAATATTGGCAAAAAGGAACATATTTTAAAAAATACATATCACAAAATCAATCAGTTTATCAAGGAAGGATGCAAACATTATTTTCCAGCTACCATAGTATTTGATGGCATGCAGAATTGGCAAAAATAAACAAAATCATAATATTTTTTTAGCAAAATGATGGCAAAAGCAGAAATAAAGAGTAACTGCTGGCAGTTGAGTTATAATAATAAACAACAAACATGTAAGGTATGGAAATGAATACTGTTGTCAAATAGGAATGAGTGGTTTTTAAGCTGGCATGAGAGGAGAGGGACATGCACACACGCACATGAACATTCCCAACACACCTGAGCACATGCTCTCCCTCCAGCACAATTCACATAGGTCACAAGTTCGCATGTCACGACACAAGAAAAAGGCACTTAGAAAATAAAAATGTGGATCTCTACAGATTTCCAATTTTGGTAATCTTGTTTCTCCAAGTGAATACTGAAGTCCATATGGATATGAATGCATGAGTAAACATAGACCTACGAAAGCTAGATTAAAAAGTGACTCCTACATGGACTGAGCGATAACCCAAACAATTCTAAAAAACCTAGATATGGAGACACGGTTTTGAATATGTTTAGTTGTGAAAATACATTTTAACATACATAATTAGTAGGTTAAATTTTATTCTTATAAATGGATGCATATTCATTAATAGGATATTTCACAAAGAAATTGATATATTGCACTTGCACTTTTGTGCCAAAAACAAAAAGCTGTCAGGCTTCATCTTATAGCCATTTAAATATAATACACATCCCTTATTATCTAAGAATGAAAAAGTGTCACGTCAAATATGGATAAAAATATACCTCAGTAGGAAGACCTGCCCCACATTGCAAACAAGAATGATAACAATGTATTGTATGACAATAGATGTGCACATATAGCTAATTTTTTGTTGCAATAAATATTAAGTTAACATAAAATAGTCGAAAAAAATAGAAGGCCGCCCTTAATGTAACAGGGCAAACCATGCACTTAGTATGCATTAGTTTTTGGCCATGTACTGATTATCAAGCACTAGGCTGTCTGCCTGACCCAAGATTCTTCCCATCCAATTTTCCTCCATATTTAAAGTGATGGGTATTAGGTTGCGTTTTGGTTTTTGGAATGGAATTCCCAGTCTGACTTGATATTTCCGAAACCGGACCTCCTTAATGTTCAACTTTTATGTTGATCACGACAACGCCCAAAGTGGATAAAAGGCAGATATAGATATCACTATATAGATATTCCTTTCATTCTAGCGGATAGGAATTCAAGCGTTAAAAGAAACTGTTCACATATAGAATTCAATACCCATTTTTGGTTAAGAACCAATTTGCATTGGACATGGGAATTAGCTGGGTAGTAGTTGGATATTATCATACAGAACAAAAGGACTTGGAAAGAAATAGCAAATGTAGACATCAATGTTAACACGTCCTAATGTTATAGTATAAAACGGGATTTATTGCAAACGGACACCCTCAGTATCACCTAATTGCGAATATACGCTCTGTAGTTCTATTTGTGTGAATAGACCCCTAGACTGACTTTTTCACTATTAAAATCATTAAAAAGGTTTTCAGGAGATGGATAGAACCCTCATAGTTCTATTAGTGAGGATAGATCCCCAGTTGCTATTCTTCTTTACTTTCAAAAGAGTCTAAAAATTTACTAAGAGGGAGTATGCGCACTTGATGAGTACTACAAGGGGTCTATTCGCACAAATAGAACTAGGGGGTCTGTTTGCAATTGGGTGATACTGCAAGGGGTCTATTTGCAGTTAACCCTATTAAAAATATGTAAGGTCACATTAAGTTGGCTTAATTTTAGTTAAGGTATCATGTCATGTTATATCCAACGTATTACATCACGCAATAATGAATATTTCTCTTTATACAAAAACATACCTACATATGTAGGCCTCTATGACCTATGTTGTGCAAGTGAACACAGCTTACATCTAGACCACTACAACTAAAATCATCATCAAAGTCAGATTCTAAGCTTTAAGGCTTGGAGTGTGCAAGACCAAGGAAGGACACACCAACCCCTATTTGCTCATATTTGTGCATATATGCACATGCGGGAATGTATGTATGTATGTATATCTCTTTGCGTGTGTGCGCACACATGCGTGCATGTGTGTGTGGGATTAATGAGCATCATATGTCATACGAGGGAAATCCCTCATATAGAATGACGTGGCCCAATCCCATCCAAGTGTAGTTATGAGTGTTTCTCTCCCCTTCTTTATTCACTTGGTGGAGATTGAGCCACATCCTTGTTATATAAGAAGATCCTCTCATATGACAAGGATATACATTACT
>NC_033800.1:138684982-138686722 GCF_001876935.1 Asparagus officinalis | reverse complement strand
ACATATGTGGGATACAATGGGATACAAGATATAAGTTGATGACTATTAAGAAAAATGAGTTGCCAAGGCATAGCAGTGGTGAAGTTCATCTTCCAACATGAGTACAACCATAAATCTCACCACTAGTATTTCTCTTTGTAGCTTATTTAACTAGGTCATCTATTCATACCCATTTTTTCTACATATACATAACACAAAAGGTGCGAGGCTAGATACTGTACGAGGAAATTGACTTCTATGGACATTCTACAACGACTATTTTTCTTCATAAGAATCCCCAAAGTTCAAATGATCTTCATGTCCTAAACATGATTAGATAAAAATCATCAATTTTAACATTTTTTAACAATTTCAATGCATTTATTTGTTGCAAAAAAATTTCAACAATAGAACCATTGTGACCATGAGATCCATAGACAACAAAGCTTAAACTACATAAATTTTTACATAAAAAAAAGAAGACCATAGACGGTCGGATCATGTAATGATGGCAAGGTTGGAGTTTTAGATGTACCATAGAAGGAACTTTCCTCATATCGCCATTGACCTATTGTTTTCTCAATGTGTGTGTATCCAAAGATCTTCAATATATTCATATGTGCATTCATATAACTCAACCAGTTTCCTGTTTTCATATTGTACATATTTTAAATGTAGGTTTGTATTTTCAGTTGGAAAATGAATATAAAATTTGACTTCATATCCATTGCACCTCATGTGCCTTTCAATGTCTCATATAGTTATCGCTAGTATCTCTCTTTGTAGCTTATTTAACTAGGTCATCAATTCATACCCCTTTTTTCTACATATACATAACACAAAAGGTGCAAGGCTAGATACTGTAGGAGGAAATTGACTTCTATGGACATTCTAGAACGACTATTTTTCTTCATAAGAATCCCCCAAGTTCAAATGATCTTCATGTCCTAAACATGATTAGATAAAAATCATCGATTTTAACATTTTTTAACAATTTCAATGCATTGATTTGTTGCAAAAAAATTCAACAATAGAACCATTGTGACCATGAGATCCATAGACAACAAAGCTTAAACTACATAAATTTTTACATAATAAAAAGAAGACCATAGACAGTCGGATCATGTAATGATGGCAAGGTTGGAGTTTTAGATGTACCATAGAAGGAACTTTCCTCATATCGCCATTGACCTATTGTTTTCTCAATGTGTGTGTATCAAAAGAGCTTCAATATATTCATATGTGCATTCATATAACTCAACCAGTTTCCTGTTTTCATATTGTACATATTTTAAATGTAGGTTTGTATTTTCAATTGGAAAATGAATATAAAATTTGACTTCATATCCATTGCACCTCATGTGCCTTTCAATGTCTCATATAGTTACCGCTCTTGTATATTACATATCTAAATATAGTTTGTATTTGTTATTAGATAATGAATACAAAGTTTGAATTCATGTCCTTTGCACGCCTAGGTGCCTCCACTACTTGGATCATTCAAGGTTCTCTTCAATTTTTATTTTTGATGCAACTCCAAGAGCAAGCAAGCTAGACAAAGCTCGACTTCAACCAATTTGGAAGACCTTACACATTGAAACGTACAATTCTTAAGTGATCGTTTACTTGAGCTAAGTGTACACTGAAATTTATTTACTTTTACTCTTTTCTTTCTAATTCCTCTCCTTCCTTTGTCTTATATTTCCCCATTTCATATTGTGTGTTTATATATGTTTCGTGTTTTACTGGTTGTGGTTTGTT
>NC_033800.1:138677643-138684967 GCF_001876935.1 Asparagus officinalis | reverse complement strand
GCATATGGAAATATTCTTTCGAGTTTCTACACTTCACTGTGTGCTGCATTCTTGGTTAATTTCAGTACCATTTTTAGTTGTCTTATTGCAAGTTGTAAATTTATGAATAATAAATGTTAAATTGAGGTGTTAATAGACCATGTAGTTGGACTTGGACCATGTAGTTGTCTGCTTACTCAATTGAATCAGTTCACAAATGGATAAAAGACGATTACACCTTTGAGCTCAGAAAGTAACTAATGTGCCCATCTAAGGGAAACCAAAGAACAGAGAGGTTGTCACCCTTTTGAGTTAAAGACTGCTAACTACCTATTGCCTCTTACAACTCCACCATTGCAATCACCATTAATCACCCCCAAAAATGAAGGAAAAAAGAAAATATAAATAAAAAATTTACATACCTCATTTTCTCTATCGACCGCTACTTTAAGGATAGTGCCTAGTCAAACAGCTCCTGGAATATGTTTATGCCTACCATCTCTACACATCCTGTTGGCAACTACCTCCCATTTGTAGACCTTATTTAAGTACATTGAAGCCTTCCTTAACATATTTAGCATCTTGCTACATTCCAATTATGAAGCTGGAGCACTCAGAAATTCGATATCAGTGCTCATTGTCCATCTAATTGTTTCTGTGTTCGATGTGTAGAAAGTCCCAGATTACTTAAATTACGCCTTCTTTTGTGCGTGAGAACTCTTTGATTTAGGGTTTTCTTTTGTTTTCTTTGGAGGGGAGGCAAACTTAAAGAGGTTAAATTAGATTTTGAAATTCCAAAATTTTCAACCAAAACAAACTTCTCTTAGTCTTAAAGTTTTTTATTTACATCTTACAATCAGTCTAGAGAATATTACATTCTCAATATGGAAAATGGTGCTAATATCACGTACATGTCTAGTTCCCCAAAGACCACAAACAAACATGTAAAGAAGTTAATACTATCATGCCAAAACAATTAAATGGAATAAACTACCAGTAACATAAAATTCAAGGCACTAATTACCGCAATTATAAAACTGACAACGTATAACAAAGTTTAGCCTATGAAATTTAAAGAAAGAGATTGGGCTAGATCATGAAATTGGCTAAAGAAATTATATTGCCAGGACATATGAGATTAAACATGCTATCTAGAAACTCTTGCAAAAAAGTCCACAAAGAATAATAATCTAAGTAATACAAAGTCTCCCATAAAAAATAGACCACAAATATCATGCTGACTGAAGTATCTGATCAGTTAGATTGATCCAGTCAATTATATAGTGCACATACAACTTTCTCAAAATAGCAAACAGAAAACGTATAAAAAGAGAGCTGGACCCTTGAAATGATACTTCAGAATCAATTTATCCACGGAAGTTAAACGCCATTGTCCCACCATAGCTTCCATAACGAGCTTCCTGTAATAATTTAATATGCAGGCCTCTTAACAGAATTTTGAAAACAAACAGTAATTGGAACCCATGATAAAATACTTCACGTGTCAATGGTGATGCATCTTGCCAATCCTTTGTCAATCCTCCACTTAAACTACAGCTAAGATAATCGCATGATCACTGATGCTTTTAACTTTTTTAATCTCCTTTGTTATTGGGAAGAAATTTGGGAAAAGCAAATAATATGGTAGAATTGAAATTAAAAGAAAACAAGATAGAAACACTCCAAGGCTGTCACGATTTAACTTAAGGATAAAAAGAAATGGACAGTGAAGCAAAAAATAGGAAAGAAAAGTAAATAGATAGAGCTCATGATCAAGTAATGAATGACTTCTGAAATAGATTACAGGTCATTTCAAAAAGAATAAGTTTGAGGTTGAAGAGAACAACAGACTCCCCATTCCTACTTAAACAAAACGAACCAACATGACTGACTAATCCAAAACGAAGCAACCTACACATCCAAACTAATTTAACACAGAACATAAGGCAACTCATACTACCCACAAACGAACTTAAAATCCTAATCCAAATTCTGCCTTCAAAAAAAAAAAATCCTAATCCAAATTTGAGATTTTAATTTAGACTTCTTTGGATGGGTTGGGGTGGCGACGAGGGTGGGGGCACAATGGACCTAAATAATCAGGAGATCCTTTCTTGATCAACAAGCTGACTTGTGAAGCGATAGCTAATAAACTTGAGAACCCACATGCACAAGGGGGAGAACCCCTTAGAGTCTTTGCTCACCAATTTAATCGCTTTCTTCCTACTCAATGTACTAGGAAACCATATTGCCTCTTTTGTACTGTTGCTCCCAATCTCTCCAGATCATCTCGTCATTGAATGCCCACACTTGACACTTTCATCCATGAAAATGCAAATATTCTGAGCTCCTAGCCTGAATTTGGGATCATGTACACTAACCACCACAAGCCCCCTTTGACTCCACTACCACAGTTGTATCATGAGTCAGACCTCTGTTCGACCTAACTCTTAGCTAATAAATACCTTACCTTTTGGCCATAAATCAGATTTTTGCCCTGAGCTCACCCACAATTTTTCACAAATATCTTTACTATCATGCATCAACGAGGGGCACTTTACATCTGATACAATAGATGATGGGGCACACGATTCGAGAGCCAAACAAACAGATAATGCTCAAAAAATTTAATCAAGCAACCAATGAATTTTAGAAGAAAAAAACACCAAGAAGAAACTTGAGATATGAATCATGCTGATGGGATGTTGGATATTCTGTGTCTCTCTGGGAGATGCAGGTTAGGTGCTGTCATAAAAAAATATGATAAGCTTATTTAACCCTACGCATTCTTGCCAGCCGCTATCAACAATAGTAGCAGATATCCTTTAAATCTTATCTGATATTTTCCCAACCCCCAAAATTTATCCTGTCAACACTGTTAGAAGATTTGAATCCATTCCATATAAAATAGTTCATTAGAAAGTTGAACCAATAATTCCCAATTTCTCATCCTATTGTTTCATAAAAACCAATGATCTAGCAGAAACGGATGTTCTTCAATCCATGTGTCCTCATCACTACGAATATAATTCAACATTGTGTTGTGCCTTTTACCCGCCCTCATCAAATCCCCCTCCCATAGGAATAGGACAAGGAGTGCAACCTCCCATTTTTCAAAAAAGATTCAGGGTTAAAGACCAGGAAACATTGTCCTTGTTAAATTATACTCAATAACTACTAGTCAAGAATGACGTTTTCCGAGATCCTATAACAACAACAACAAACAATGTCTTTGTTCGGATAAGCGGGACATCTATAAGAATCATGTTTCTCCATGTCAGCTCCCATAATAAATTAACACCTAGCATGTGCAATTTTACAACCTCAATCTTTGCCTTTCAGGTCTGTCCCTTGTCCTTCTCACTCATTCTTGTTAAACATATACAGAACCAGGCCAAATAAAAAACATTGAAGAATTCAAGTCACATTTTGCATGCATCAAAACTTAACCTACAAGGATTGCAACGCAAGTACATATAATAGGGTCAAATAAACATATTCATGCATAAAATAAATACTTTTTATCCAAAACAGAATCTACACTGTGCACAAACCAGGATGCCCCCAATTAATTGCTTGACTATTCATGAAATTAGACTAACAATTGGCAGATGCTTGCAACAAACAAAGACAATACACTACGTAGGTTTGAGCTCTTTCCCAACAAGATTGAAAGCAAGTTCATATGTTATTTCAGATCAGTTCAACATGCGTTGTTGTGTTTAACTTTAGAAAGTACCTAAAGTGAATCCTTTACATAGAAGCATGAACAGTAACAAACCCTTCCAATCAAAAATTAAATAATTAACAAAATACCTGCCACGTATCTTCAGTTCAGTTTAGAAGAAGAAAACTCAAAAGACCTTTCATTTATATCCGGGTTTGCAGAATACCAATGTCATTTAATATCAGGGCTACAAAATAAGACTAAATTTTATCAGAAATGTGGCATATGCTATGCCCAAGAGAAGGTTACCGGCCAATGGTAAAGTTGACACTAGTTCCTGTCTATGGCAAAACCATATTAAAAGGATGCTCCCAAAATTGTAAAGTCAGCACTAATTGTGGCATCAGCAGTAGTAAATAATGTACTCTGACAATGGTAGGTTAAACAACAACTTAAGTTCGGATTATTAAGAGACAATGTTAACCACTGTGAGGGGCAATGGCCCTTGAGTTGCGAAGGATGGAGAAAGAATTAATTCCAGTTCCACCTCTAAAACCAGAATAGACTATGCCCGAAGGACTCAAGTCGGTCTTAACATGTAGCAAGAATTCTTATTTTAACTAAAAATAAATATGAAAAACACAAAAAATACTCTGACAAATATCTCTCTTTTTTTATTTGCTCTAATGCATTTTTCCCATGTTAAAGAAAGCACAGAATTCATTAATAGTCAGTTCCACCTCTAAAACAGGAACAGACAATGCCTGAACGATTTAAGTTGATATTAACATGTAGCAATAATTCTTCTTTTAATAAAATAATTATGAGAACCATAAAAACTACTCTGACAAATATCTCTCTTTTTTATTTGCTCTAATGAATTTTTCACATGTTAAAGACAGTAGAGAATTCATTAATAGTCTAGTAACAGAGTTGATCGTGCCCCATGGCCCCACCTACTTAAACATCCCGACCAAACTCTTGTTCCGTGGCATGGAGACCAAATTCGGTCTCCACGGTTCACTTGTAAGTTGTAAACCAAGTTGATCCGCGCAAGTAGTAATAGGGTTGGTAATGAAGTGACTGATTTTTTTAAAGCATCTTTTTTTTTAAAGAGGGGGCTTCTCTTGCAACTGCTCAATGCAATACATGATTAAAAGAGGGATTTTACATGACAAGGAAATAACACCAACCTTGGCATCTCCATAAAATGGTCAATTGAATCCAAAGTTTATAAGCAACTTATTGCTAACAAACAAGGTATCACCGGTTATTATACTTTGTTGTTTCCTAAACAATAAGAACTCCTAGAAAAGAGCAACCGAAAATTATTACACAGATTACATGTGTGAAACACAATAGAACACATCAAGAAACACAATATCTCAACAGATAATGCAACAACTACTACTTCCTAAATGACCAAAAACATGAACATCAAAGATATTACTAGCGATCGCAAGCAGTGGAAAACAAAAAGGACGAAAAGAATCCAAACAGCTTACGTACTCGTCCATAAACAAACTAGTTACTGCAAAACCCTAGATTTTCCAAACTACTCCATACATCACCTACCAAAAAATATCACCAAAAACAGAACGATTCAAGCAATCCACCAACTCAAGCCATCCAAAATCATTAAAACCGAACTCTAAAACTCGGTCAACCCCTAAACCCTAGCTTTTCCAGCTTCAACAACCATCGCAACTACAAAAAGGGACAAAACACATGTAAACCAAACAGAAACCCTAGCAAGCAGCGCTGCCGCTAAAGCACACGAGAATTAACTCAATTAACCAGAAATTCAGCTCAAAATCCAGATTAGGGCATAAAAGATCGAATTTTGGACCAAACAGAAAGCGAAATTCACGAGAAAAAGCCCTAGAATCAGACCTTCTTCTTCCATCCCTCAGGCGCTGGGAGCTCGACGGAGATAACCTCCTCCTCCGCGTCCGCTGTCGCCGCCAATTCCTTCGCCGGGGTCAAATTCTCGGTCGCCATTTTCCCCCTCTTTTCGAGTTTTCGCTCGTTCCCGCTCTCAGATGCGCAAGTAATGGCACAAGTGAAAAGAAATAGAATATAAGGGATTTAGTTTTTTCCCGTATTAGTCCCTTACGTTTTGAATATCATTATCTCAGTACCTCACATTATTGAAATTGCTATTAGGTCCCTCAGTTATTATAAGTTACTCTCAAATTTAGTTCCTCATGTTAATGAAATTGATATTTGGGGACCTTAGATTAATTTCGTGTGAGGAACTAATTGCAGAATATTAACCATATTAAGGGGCTAACACCGAAAACAACCTCTTCTCGACACCTTAAGCTGAGTGAAATAAACCGTGCCCGAAAATACTCGACTGGATTGGATTCCTCGTTTCACGTCCGCTGTGAGGTCCCTCAGACACGTGGCGGTTTCTCCGTGGACTAAACTAACGTCAAGGTTATCCTTTGTAATTTTTTTGCGGGGCCCACGAGTCAGCGTGGGGCAGTTGTGCTGCGGTGTTGCCGACTTTGACGTTAACGAGGCGTAACGGCCGCGCGGCTGCGCACGCGAGGGGTTACAGTGGAGGTTGAGGGAGCGCGTGGTTAGCGTGACGGGGACATAATTAGCATTAATTACGAAAAAAATAAGGTTGGTATTAGGATGTGTAGGAAATTAACAGGGTTTATGTACTATCAGAAACACGTGTATTTCTCTGATAAAAAACACAAAAAAAATGTCTATTTTTTTGTGTATTCTATACATCCTCAAACATGGTTGGTAAAGTGCAAGGGACTTTGTATTGTACATAAATTTTAGGAGACGTGTGATTGATATATAATTGGGTTTTTTCCTAGAAATCTCCTTTAAATTATAAGGAAACCACCTTTTATTTTCTATTTATACATAAACCACATTAAAAGTTGGTTTTTGTTACAATCAACCACCTCCTAGTCATATTTTCACTAAAAAACTATAATTAAGCTTAGAAAATTTAACTTCAAGGTACGTGAATTGTATCCTAATAAGATTCAAATACTAAAAAAAAATGTGTCATGTATGTTGAATGTGAGTTTTTTAAAGGTGATTTTGGGTTTTATGTGAAGAATTTAACTCGGATGTGGTTGATTGCAATAAAAACCAACTTTTAATGTGGTTTATGCTGTGCGCGGCGGAAGCTTTCTAGGGCAACACGAACAATAACTCGAACTAAACCACAAATAATATGCAAATCACAATCACAGCAAGAACACACAATTTACGTGGTTCGGCAAGTTGCCTACGTCCACGGAGCAAGGAGGGTGCGGTCGACCGGACCGGTCGACCGCCGCCTGTTTTTCCTGATTCTGCTGCTGATGCTGTAATTCCTTCAGTTTATGTATAAATTGAAAATAAAATGTGGTTTTCGTATAATTACCCTATTTTTAAGGTAATTTCTAGGGGGAAACCCTATATAATTCAAGGATAAATTATTCAATTGGTGTTTTAATTTAATCCTAGTTTTTAATATGTTATTTATTTCTGTTTCGTCGTCGATATGATATTTTAATTGTATCACATAATAAGGATATTTTCCAGTGAATTTTAACCAAAAAAATTTATTTCATACTCCTGATCTATCAAAATGATTAAATCTATACTCTTCTTCTTCTTCAACCTCTTCCAATTCAAATTTTTTTACACAATGATCTTCAC
>NC_033800.1:138609687-138677633 GCF_001876935.1 Asparagus officinalis | reverse complement strand
TCCTCTCTTTCTCCTTCAAACCCCCCAATGCAAACATAAACCCGACTCCAAATTGGTATCGATTTGGGTCAAGGTTGTTGGGGTTAAATTAGGGGTTAAGTTTGAATTGGGAGATGTTGAATGAGAAAGAAGGGGGCTCAAAGGAGGATCTTATTGGGTAAAAGAGTGAAAGAAATTGAATTGGGAGAGAATGAAGGAGAATGGATGTAACTTTAATTATTTTGATAGGTCAAGGGGATGTAAAAAATTTTCTCAAAAAAATATAGTTCACCGAAATTCTTGCCGCTGACGAGAAAAATGGTCTTATTTGTCATCAAGACGCGAGCTAAAATGTAATATTAATGCCGAAGCAAAAATAAATACCATATTTAAAAATATGATCAATCTAGAATACTAATCTGGTAAGTAAGCCTATAATCCAATGTAGGATTGTTGTTGATATAAAGGGTACACGTAATATGTGGAGTTGACACCGAGGATATTGGCATCTTATCGCATTTGATATGTTGTGGCAGAGCCATGACCTATGAGGAACTAACATTGGATGTAGCATTAAGCCTAGGTTTCAAGAACAACTAACACCATGGGCGATATTTAAGCTTGATTTCAAGAACAATATAATTTTGGTGGGGCGTTTGCCCACACTTCTCTATATGTGGCTTGGCCATTGTTGGTATAGATAGTGTATAGGTACTATTTGCATATTGACACGTTATCCATATTTGATAAAGACTGTTTCATACATAGTATTAGGGATTATATAAAATTATTAAACATTAAAAAAATGAGAAGAATAATGTTAGAATTAATATAGAACTATAATACTCAATAATTATCATAACTTTAAAGTTTTGGTATGATGGTTAGAGACACTTGATTTAAGAAAAAATAATAAAAATACCGATCAAGAATCTAATCTAAACTTCAGACTACAAATATGGGAAAAGAACTATTTTTTCCATGTTGTATACACTAATAGTTTTCAATACATGATGGGTGTCTTCCTACTTAGATCTAGGAAACCAGCCATCGACTATTGCCTTTGTGGTCCTAATTTAACTTGATATATATATAGACAACTTGCATGCATTTATGAATACTACTATAAAGTGGATTGTCATGTTAAAATATTTTTTCCTGAAATACCCTCCAACACATCCATTCATACATACATGAAGATCATACATGTTCAACTTTTCATAACCTCCCTATTGCATGCACATCCATGCTACATACACTTTTTCATAACTTCCCAATTGATTGCCATTAATTTCCAAATCAAACACCCACTCATAACACTCCTCCAGTAACTCTTGATGCACTAAGGAGTGTTAGACCCTAGAGGGGGGGGTGATTAGGGTCTTATGCTAATCTAATCCGGTTAAATGCTAATTAAAAATATTAACAAGATATCCTAGCAAGAATAAAATGCAATAAGATACATTAGCTAGGATAAGCAATATGAACAATGTGATATATCCTATATGATAGAAATATATGCAATGATATATAAACAACACAAGGGTAAATAATCTAAACAAGATAGTAGATGAAATAAATGAGCAATATGATCACGAAGTTCGGACCTTCCGTCCTACGTCTCCGCTCCCCACTCCCGGGGAGAAATCCACTATCACAACCGGGTTTTCTATGCTCACCTGAATAACGTTTACACCTCACAGTGTCGGTTTTCAATGCTCACTGATCAACGTCACTCATCACAATCGGTTTTCTAGTTCACCGCAAACTTCACAACACACTCGGTTTTCTAGCTCACCGAAAACCTTACAACACTCACAATGTAACAAATATAAGTTTGTTCTCTGCAATAGATGAGAACTCAATTAAGCACAACTCAATATTACAATCTCTCACAACCCTATTATACTATGTATGCAAATACAATAAGCTCAAGTGGGTGTGTGTAACAATGAGATATAAATAAAAACTTAACTCAATAAGAACTAGCAATAAGATTGATATGAAATACAATAGTAGAAATGCTAGGAAATAGAGTTAAGGAAACTTCTCTAAAAACACAAAGAGAGGATGATGAAATGTTGAAGATGAACTCTTCAATAGTTGATGTAAACTCCTCTTTATAACAGCAAACCCAAAACAAACTTAAACCAAAACTAAACAAGCTTAAACCCTTGTTTAAAAACTTCTTGGATCCCTTGAAAGAGAACAACAATGGGGTATTTATACCCACTCAAAATCTCAGCCAAAAACCCAAACCAAATGACAAAAACAGTCCCAGCAACGGTAACAAAAATAGCCGTTGGAAACAGAACTGACAGAGCGGCGGTCGACCAAAAATATTCGCGGTCGACCGCGAACCAGATCTGAAACTGAGAATACAAGCAGAACTTCGTCGGTCGACCGGTGCGGTCGACCGATGGAAATTTCGAGCTCTCGGCCGACCGGTGCGGTCGACCGACGCCCACTGTCGACTGAACATATGAGCGGTCGACCGGTGCGGTCGACCGATAACTGATACTACAAAAAACCGGATTTTAAAAGCTGATTTTTGAGACTTTGGAAAATTGTTAAAAATGACAAATGAAGTCCAAAAATAATAAAACTTTGGAAAATATATATAAACATGTAAATGAACATGTTACAAAAATAATTTTCCAAATTGCATTTCCCATTTGTGAAAAATCATCATTTTGCAAAAATAGTCCAAAACACGAAAATGTAAACATGTGAATTTTGACATTTAGGCTAAACCATGTTTTGAAACTTTACACAATGATTTTGTAGACTTAATAAAATATGTATATAATTATTGTTAAGTCCAAAAACTAAGAAAATAATATTTTTACAAAATTGCATATTCTATGCGATACATACTAAAACACAATAATAAATATGAAACATGTGATTTCATATTTATAAACATGAAAACTCAAAAACACATGTATTATATATATAACTATATATATGCATAGAAACCAAAACTTATGTATATATATATAACTATATATATACGAAGAAACCAATAAATGTGTGTGTATATGATATTGAGCTTAGAGTATCTAACACACATAATATAAAATCTAAACTAGATTACCCAAGCTTGATCTTGATCTTCATTGTAGCTCAACTTGGTACACATGCGGATGAAGCTTGAACTTGATCTTTAACTTGAATTGTATGTTACTTCACTCCACAATTCCGCCAACCTCCATTTGATATCGTCGTTGAAGCGCTATTCCATCCATCCTCCAACTACGTTGTTTGTTTATAATAAATAAGAAAACACAAATACTAGACAAACAACATTAGTGGTAAATTATTTGTTAAACATCATCAAAACAAGAAGGCCAACAAGGAGGTGTTTGCTTCAATTTCTACAAATTATAAAAAATGTTTTCCACCCAAAATATGATTTCCTTATATTTCTTAAAAAATTATAGGAAAAGTTTTGAGAAGTCAAAAAATATCAATTTTTTTATTTTTTTTACTTTGCTTGTTTGGTTCAAAACAAGAAAATGGTCCATAACTTTATAGAAAATAGCAAGATTTCCTATAATTTGTAGAAATTGAACCAAACACCCCCTAAATTTATAGAAAAGTATCAACTTTATAGAAAAGTATCAATGTGGTGTCAGATTTCTAGGTGATTTCCACCTATTTTGAGAGAAAATTAATTTCTATAAATTTTGGTACTTTTTGTACTTTACAAAAAATATTTTTGTAAATTTTTTTGAACCAAACACAGTTTATGAAAATCTATAAAAAAAATTTAATTATAGAATTGCCATTGTCAGACATTTAAAAAAAACTTTTTTATAAAATTGTGCAACTAAACACCCCCTAAATATAGATTTATTTGCACTAATGATAAAAAAACATTACAACTATCTGTCTCCCACCAAATCACTATAAATAACATTAAAATTTTACTGCACTTCTCCAATCAACATTCCAATTCATAATTAAAATTTAGATAGAGAAGAAAAGAGCCAAATCTAGCTCGTTTTTCTCCTCACTGCTTCATGTGACGCCCCTGGGTTCACACAAGGCTGCAGTCCGAGGTGAAACCAAGAATGTCAAACCTGCCATGCACCACACCGTGCAATAACATGTTTCACCATCACAATTCTATCACTCTAGTGAGTCAATAACAGGTGTAGGTACAAAGCAAGTGAAAAATACTACAAGAGATAACTGATGAAAATGATAGAGATAAAAATAGTATTTCATCATCCAACATACAGGAATATAAAGTCAATGTCTGAAAATGAACAAACTGGAGTTCTTAATACATCCCAAATACAACAAATCTGAGTAAAGGAAATAAGGCACACAGCCTTTACAACATCTAGAAATAAAGTCCTCAACCGTCTAAACGAAGTCTATAGTGGAGCTCCAAAATAAAACATAGCTAGAATAGATAGTCGAACACTAAAGTGTGTCGCCATCAACCTGCGACTCTCCGGGCTCCTGGCTCGTGACCTGAAAGGGGGAGGGACAACGAGCGTCAAAGCGCTAGCGAGCAACATCACAACCAACCCCAAGGAAAAGGGCTCGTTGTATACAGAAAATACAGTTTATTTCATAAATATATATATATATAAACAATTACCCTAACAATAAACAATGGGTCTTAGTACTTATGAAGTTTCAACACGGGCATAGATACGTCGAGCGAAATAATCCAAACAAGGAAACCCTCATGTATATACCTTGTATCCCAAATTGAAAATCCCTAAGTACCAAACCCGGAGTCTAATGTGTAAACAGAAATAAGCAAAAAGGAAATACAACCCATCTCAGGACATATATATATACTGTATTATGTAACGTCCCACATAAAATGCCATGTCGCATTCGACATAAATGTCATATCATACTCTCAATATGTGTGGTGTCATTTTATTCATAAGTGTCATGTCATAACTCCTGTGATATGTCGCATGCAGGGTTAAGAGAGATGTCCAATGCATGAATTAGCTATAGAGATTTCCCAACTCATGAGATAAATGGATAATGGTCCAACACGAGGACTGAAATGGATTATAGTCCAACACGAGGACTTCTATGGATTATAGTCCAACACGAGGACTGTGCAACTGAGCAAGTATTAGTGATATACAAGGCATGGTTTACTTATGCAAAACTCACACTCAACTCGTCGTGTGATTCTAGGCAAGTATTTCAGGCCATCTATCATGCATAGATGCTTAGTACAACTGAAGATCAAAGTTAGGTGATCGAGGCAAGCGCTCTAACGAGTGTACTAAACAGCAAAAATAAACAGGGCAGGAAAACTGTGCGGCGGTCGACCGCAGAACCCACTCCGGTCGACCGCTCGCAGGCCCGAGAACTACTGGGCTCAGAAGCTGAGCGGCGGTCGACCGCAGAGGTCATGCCGGTCGACCGCCCAAAGTGCAGAAACAATTCTGCTGGCAGAAAAACGCGACGGTCGACCGCTGAGTCCTCTGCGGTCGACCGCTGGGCGGACAGAACCCCATTCTGGGTTCTGTCAGCTACCGAACTCATACAAAAACTTGGGGATTTCTATACCCATTATACTATAACCTTTTAATAGAGAACTATGGCAATAAACAACAAGTTTAAATGGTTAAAACCTCATTATCAAAAATCCCAAACCTTAAACAACATGATTTTAAAAGTTCTTAAATAGTAAAAATGAGTTTAACTCTCATAAAAGTGTTTCAGATCAAAAACTCATTTAATTAAACATCATTAGTGAACTTTTTAAGACTGAAATATATGATTCTTGCATCCCATGCCATAAGATCTACTTATCTACACAAAAATACGATTTTGGGCTCAATAAAAACCGAATAAAACTCAAATCCAAGCATAAAAAGGAAAAGGGATGAAGTTGGGCGGGATGTTACTCGCCTACGACGAAAACGAAGCCCTAGATCTGGAGGAAGATGATCCCTCTCGCTGAATCCACCAACAATTCGCTGAAAAGCCCTCCAAAGCTCCTCCAAATCACCAAGGAGTGAGAAACTAGGGTTTGAGGGGAGAGAGGGGGCTAGGGTTCTGATATCAGATGGAAAATGGGGCTCTCTTGGGTATAATAGTATATATACTATCCCCACAACCCGACCCGAACCCGACCCGAAACCCGTTAAGACCCAACACAGAAAAACTCTCTGCCCGCTGTACGGTCGACCGCCGCGCCCAGCGCGGTCGACCGCATAACAGGAGAAAAGTCCCCTGAGTGCCCGACTGTTGTGCGGTCGACCGCCGCGCATGTCGCGGTCGACCGCACAGCAGGACAACTGCCTGCTATGTCTGTTTGACATCCTGGTGAATCCACTTGTTTTCTCCAACATAGAATTTCTTGTTAGGCTCCCAAACATGATTCATCACATTCAATATATATAATATGTATGATAAATTTTCACAAAAGAATTATTCATCACTAATAATTCAATATCTATATATCCTTATAAAATTTTACGGGGTTCTACATTCTTCCCCCCTTAAAAGAATTTCGTCCTCGAAATTCGAAAATCATACTCATCTCGAAATATGAGATTCTAGATGAGCGTTTATGGATATTTATACTTAACCGTCCAAAATGATAACATTCTCGCTCAAGCCTTAATCTAGTGGAACTAGTACATCGGGTGAAAAATCCAAACAAGGAACCCCCCATACATATACCATGTGTTCCAAAAGATTAAGAATTGGGCGAAGATATTCTCATTCTAGTGTTAAATAGATCTAACCAAATATATCAACATAATATAAGGCACTTGTCATAAAATTTATTTACCTGATCAAACAAATGTGGGTAGTCGCGTCGCATATCCTCCTCGCGCTCCCAAGAAGCTTCCTCAACTCCACTTCGGTTCCATTGAACTTTCACCAATGGAATCACCTTGTTCCTGAGTCTCTTGTTTTCTCTAGCAAGAATAGACACTGGAATCTCAATAGTAGACAAATCATCCCGAAGCTCAATCTCCGGTATATCCAACACTCGCTGCTGCTCCTCATCATGCAAGTGCTTCTTGAGCATAGAAATATGGAACACGTTGTGTATACTAGACATCGATGCGGGAAGATCTAGTCTGTATGACACGGCTCCAATGCGCTCTAGAATCTGAAAAGGCCCAATATATCTCGGTGCGAGCTTTCCCCGCCTCCCGAATCGCTGCACGCCTTTCATAGGCGATACCTTCAGCATAACCAAATCCCCAATCTGAAACTCTAGGGGTCTTCGCCTCTTATCTGCATAACTCTTCTGCCGGCTCTGAGCGGCTAGAATCCGCTCTCTGATCAATGCTACCTTCTCAGTAGTCTGCCTCACAAGCTCTGGCCCAAGCATCAAACTATCCTCCGGCTCTGCCCAGCATATCGGTGATCTACAGGGCCTCCCGTACAATGCCTCATACGGAGCCATGCCGATCGTCGCTTGATAACTGTTGTTATAAGCAAATTCTACCAATGGAATATGATCCTCCCAGCTGCCTTGGAAGTCAATGACACATGCCCGCAACATGTCCTCCAGTACCTGATTCACCCTCTCCGTCTGGCCATCCGTCTGGGGGTGAAATACACTGCTATAAGATAGCGTGCTGCCAAATGAGTCCTGGAAACTCCTCCAAAAATGTGAAGTGAAAACCGATCCTCGATCCGACACGATCGTATCTGGAACTCCATGGAGTCGAACTATCTCCCGAATGAAGATCCTCGCATAAGTCTCGGCTGTATAAGTAGTCCTCACTGGAATAAAATGTGCTGACTTCGTCAACCGGTCCACTATCACCCAAACTGAATCATTCCCCTTCTTCGACTTCGGCAACCCCACAATAAAATCCATGGAAATATCTGCCCACTTCCACTCTGGAATGGGTAAAGGCTGAAGTGTCCCTGCCGGTCTCTGGTGTTCTGCCTTCACCTGCTGGCAGGTAAAACATCTAGCTACATACTCTGTAATCTCTCTCCGCATACCACTCCACCAGAAATGTCTCTTCAGGTCCTTGTACATCTTGGTAGTCCCTGGATGTACTGTGTACCGAGTACGGTGCGCCTCGTCAAACAACTCCCTCTTCAACTCTGCATTGGCTGGCATGACCAATCTACCCTTCATCCGTAATCCTCCATCTGCTCCAATGGTCCAGTCCACCTTAGGCTCTTTGGAAATCTCCCCCTTACGGGTTTGAATCCAAGAGTCCTCCAACTGAGCTCTGACAACCCTGTCACTCCAAGATGGCTGCACTGACATAGCTCCCAAGAATGCACTGGTTCCTCCAATCTCGGGTTTAATATCAAACTGGCTAAGAGTGATAAGATCTCTGTACAAGGAACACCTCAAAGCCGCAACCCGATGCCGACGCTTCCTACTCAAAGCATTTGCTACGACGTTCGCCTTCCCTGGATGATACTGAATCGCGAACTCGTAGTCCTTGATAAACTCAATCCACCTCCTCTGGCTCTGATTGAGTTCCTTCTGAGAAAAGAGGTACTTCAGACTCTGATGGTCTGTGAATAGTTCAAACTGCACTCCATACAAGTAGTGCCTCCATGACTTCAGTGCAAACACCACTGCTGCTAACTCCAAGTCATGAGTGGGGTAGTTCTGCTCATGCACCCTCAACTGCCGTGAGATATAAGCTACTACCCTCTGGGTCTGCATCAATACGCCTCCTAAGCCTGCCAACGATGCATCTGTATATACGACGAATGTCCTGTCGCTGCTCGGAATGGTCAAAACCGGCGTTGTAGTCAACTTAGTCTTCAAAATATCAAAGGCCTTCTGGCACTCCATGCTCCATATGAACTGTACACCCTTCTTCGTAAGGTGTGTAATAGGCGTCGAAATCTTCGAGAAGTCCTGAATGAACTTCCTATAATATCCAGCTAAGCCCAAAAAGCTGCGAATCTCTGTCACAGTTTTCGGTGGCTCCCAATCAAGAACTACCGTGACCTTGGCTGGGTCCACTGCTATGCCCTCTCTACTGATGACGTGGCCAAGGAATCTGACTTCTGAAAGCCAAAATTCGCACTTGCTGAACTTAGCATACAACTGATGCTCCTGAAGAGTCCTCAACGCTATCCGTAGATGCTCCTCGTGATCCTCCTCCGATCTCGAGTAAATGAGAATATCATCGATGAAAACGATCACAAACTGATCTAAAAAAGGACGGAACACCCGGTTCATCAAGTCCATGAATACCGCGGGCGCATTGGTCAGTCCAAATGGCATGACCAAGAACTCGAAAGAACCATATCGAGTAAGAAAGGCGGTCTTGTCATCGCAAAAGAAATGTTTACCACTAATAACTCAATATATTCATTAATAAATTTACGGGGTTCTACACTTCAGCACCCTCAAACTCGCTTTCTCTATAATCTTTATAATTTTCATGTTATTTTCTTCATCAACATTGATATGCACTATTTAGAAATAAGCTAAATATGGAGTGAGGCTTTTGTGACAAGTATGTACTATTTAGAGCTTAATTTCTTAAGACAAATTCTAGAAATGACACATCAAGCTACTTCATTTCTAATTGATCAAGTAAGATGAATAATTGAAGAAGAAACAAAGAGTAGTTCCCCGTATTCATATAAATGAGTTTGAGGCTTTCAGGTTTTATTCTTACTATGTATATACAATGATCTTTAGCACCAGCATAATATGCATGTAGCAATCCATGTTTTTCAGCGTATCGAAGAAAAAAGATTTAAAATTTTAACAACATCAAATAATATATTAGTCTGCTATTGTGAAAATTAACTTTGAGCTAATGATATACTTTGGTCATACCTATTATGATGGTTCCTTAAAAAATCATGTACCGAGTTGCAAAATCTAGCCTTCACAAAAAATTTTGTTTGATTAAAATTTGTAGGTTCAAATGAAAAATAGTGTTAGAGCAAAATAATGATACATATTACTATAAGACCCCATAACTTAAATTTTTTGGGTATGTTTGTTCTTAACAATTGAAGAAGCTTTGTTTAAGTCTTTTTAGAGAACTACATAGATTTTGTTAGACCCTAGAGGGGGGTGATTAGGGTCTTATGCTAATCTAATCTGATTAAATACCAATTAAAAACTAATTAAGTCCTACGTCTCCGCTCCCCACTCCCGGGGAGAAATCCACTAACACAATCCGGTTTGGAAGCCGGAACTTCTTCTACACACTCGGTTTTCTAGCTAACCGAAAACTCTACAACTCACACTCTTGTAATCACACTCTACACCCACTAAGTGTTGGACCTAGCCGTGTCTCCCTCAAGTGCTCGGTTACAACCTCTCCCTAGGCACGTCAACCGACGCCACTCCTCTTGGGACGATCCCCGACTCTCACCACACACTTCTCACTCAGTGTACAAGTGTTTACAAAGTGATTTCACAATAAAGCACAAATACAATAAGTGATTGTTCTCTACTATGGATGAGAACACAATGAAAGCACAACTCAAAGTTACAATCTCTCACCACCCAACTATACTATGTATGTAAATACTATAAGCTCAATGTGGGTGTGTGTAACAATGAGTAAAATGAAATCTAACTCAAATATCAAACTAGCAATAATAGAATATGAAAATCAATAAAGAAATTGCTAGATAAAAGAGTTAGAAAACTTCTCTAAGAACACAAGAAGAGGATGAATGGGATTGAGAATGAATCCCTCAATCTGCAGTGAAAACTTCCTCCTTTGTAAACAGAAACCCAAACTCAACCAAACAGTAAAACCCTAAACCCCTTGCTTAAACTTTTCTTTTCTTTTAAAACATTTCTTAGATGACTGAAAACTGAGATCAAAGAGGGTTTTTATAGCCTCCAAAACCTCAGACCAAAACCCCTTACAAAAAGACCAAAAAACCATCAGCAACGGCTCAAAAAAGAGCCGTTGGGACTCCAACGGTCGACCGATGAAAATCGTGGTCGACCGCAAACAAGTTCAGAAACTCAGGAGACATCCAGAGAGTCCGTCGGTCGACCGGCGGAAATTTCGGTCGACCGGCGGTACTGTAGCAGGTATATCCAAGTTTATAAAATCGGTTAAAAATAGTAAAACAGCTCCAAAAATTATGAAATTTTGAGGAGAAAGAATTTCTGAAAAATCTTTTCCCAGTTGAGAGAAATAAATATTTGAACACAAATTTACAGTTTCTGAAAAACTGTTAACATATACGATTTTGTAAAATCAATAGGCACAGTAAATCAACTCCAAAAATAGTAAAATTTTGAGGGAAGTTTCTAAACATGTAGGTAAACATTTCAGAGAAAGAATTTTTCAAATATCACTTCCCATTTAAGAAAACTCATCAGTTTTGTAAAACATGCACGAACATGTGCACGAACGAAAACGTGAATTTGTAAATTCCTTTAAACATAACAAATCAATTCCAAACTTGATGAAACTTTGAGAAATGTTTGCAAATGATATTTTGAACATGTTACAAAAAGAATTTTCCAATTTGCATTTCCCAATTGTGAAATCTCATTATTTTGCAAAAGTATTCAAATATATATATATAACTATATATATATATATACGAAGAAACCAATAATAAATGTGTGTGTATAGATAATTGAGCTTAGAGTATATAACACACATAATATAAAATCTAAAACTACATTACCCAAGCAATCTTGATCTTCAATTTAGCTTGACTTGGTACACGTTGCGGATGAAGCTTGAACTTGATCTTTAACTTGAATTGTATGTTGCTTCACTCCACAATTCCGCCAACCTCCATTTGATATCGTCGTTATGGCGCAATCCATCCATCCTCCAACGACGTTGTTTGTCTACAATACATAGGAAAACACAAATACTAGACAAACAACATTAGTGGTAAATTGTTTGTTAAACATCATCAAAACAAGAAGGCCAACAATCTCCCCCCTTTTGATGATGACAAACAATTTACAAAAAATGATATATGCATGAAAGGAAATTGATATATAAAATATAATTCACATGCATATAAATAAGGAAATGTATACTCACAATATTTCTCCCCCTTTGACAACATCAAAAAGGGGACAAAAAGAATAAGAGAGCGAAAGCTCCCCCTACCAATATGCATGGGTGAGTATAACACATAGAAGGATATAGGGATTGCTCCCCCTATCAAAATGGCATATGGAATATAAGCAATAAAAGATCATGGCAAACATGTGAGCAAGCATAAATAATATGCCAAAAATCACTCACATATAAGAGATAATGAGAACACATATAAGTATGTCAAGATGAACATATTGTCTCATATCAAAAACATAAAAACCATGTATAAAAAAGATTTATGAAATCACAAGAAGGAAGACATGAGAATCATGTAAAAAGTTTTCAAATGAAAACAAATCAACCAATTGAAATCATAAATCAAAGTTTAAATCATGAAACCAAATCATCATTGAATTTTAAAAATCAAGAGAGGCAACTCTATCTAGCTCTTGAGCTAGTATTAACCCATATGAACATTTTAGCATCCGGTAAACATGATTTGGGAATAAACACCTAATAAATCCGGAGGGTTATATAAACGTAGTCCTCTCATGAAAGCAAATCAAATAATCATGAAAACAAAAGATTTTAACCAAGAAAAGGAATTTTTTTCATAAAAGTTTAAAATACATTTTTCGAAACCAAGAAAAAGAAAAAAAATACTAAAATTCTTGACTTTAAAAATTATTTTGGCACCCAAGAATTCTTGGTGCCGGTTTGTTTAGGGACATGACCCCTATCATTAAAGCTAAGCTCAAAACCTTAGGGTTATGAACCCTCTTAGGTATATGTGGTGCACTAACATGGTCAAAACAATATTCATTCAAATGACCCTTCCGATTGTAATTTGTGCAATGAAAGAGATCCATTTGTTTTTGTGGACCATTAGTTCGTGCACGTGAATCATTTGCAAATAAAGATTTTCTTTTAAGATTATTTTGCAAATGTGAAACATTATCAAAACAAAACTTTCCTAAGTGGTCATATCTACCACAAACATCACATCTAAAAATATGTGGCCTACTAGAAACATTTGGCAAATAAGATTTTTTTTTTAAATCAAAACAATATTTGGCCAAATGACCAAAACGACCACAAAGATTACATGAGTACACATGAGCATGCATATGATGAACTTTATGAGAGTGTGCATGTGTATGTGATGAAGAAGCCTTATGAGATGCACAAGAAATATTAGTCTTGGAGGATTTATATGCATCATAGCAAAACTTAGCTAAATGGCCTTTACGGTCGCATATAGAACACTTATAAGTTTTGCTATATTTCGGTCGACCGGCGGTACTGTAGCAGGTATATCCGAGTTTATAAAATCAGTTAAAAATAGTAAAACAGTTATAAAAATTATGAAATTTTGAGGGAAGGTTCTGGACATGTATAAAAACATGTTAGAGAAAGAATTTATGAAAAATCATTTCCCAGTTGAGAGAAATAAATGTTTGAACACAGAAATACAGTTTCTGAAAATCTGCTGTGATAAAAGAAGCAGTATTATTTTGTATGTTCTTTACTTCTAAGTTGGCATTATCTTTTTCATGAGATAAGCTAGTTATAGATGTGGTTAATTTTTTATTTTCTAAAATTAACATGTCATTATTTTCTTTAAGCATGGTATTTTCTTTTGCAATGACATCCAATTTTGACACTAGCTCCTCATGATCGGATTTTAAAATATCATGCTTGCTTTTTAAATCATTAAAATCATTTTGCAATTTGTTAAAGGCATGCAATAATTTTTCACTAGCACAAGCAAGTTCATCATTAGATAAATCATTATCGGGTTCGAACCCGCAAACCTCACTAGGGCTATCGTCTAGTGGCCGTGTGCATGTTGCTCCGTATGAACTTGAAGTTAGATCCTCCAAAGCTTGTTGGATCGCCTCCAAGTCCCCTTGATGTGCTTCTATAAATTTCCAAACTTTGTAAGCACTATCAAAATGAACAAACTTGTTAGACAATTCTAACATAAGCTTGTTCATAATAAACATCTTTTTATCATGTTTGCTCCACTTGGATTTCTCCAACGTGGGCACAATATAAGCACAATCAATGATTTCCCATAAATCGATATTTTTAGATTGAACAAATATTTTGAATCTAAAACACCATTGAGCATAAGGGAAAGCATTGAATTTAGGAGCAATACTAGAATCATAGCCTAAACAAGATGCATCATTCATATTCATAATTTGTAAAAATATGCAAGCAAGATGCAAATGCAATCAAAACAAGATTAGCACAAAAAGATAACTTGGATCTTTAACTCAAGGCGATTAGACCTTAAATCAAAGAGCACCAAGCTCTGATACCAATTGTTAGACCCTAGAGAGGGGTGATTAGGGTCTTATGCTAATCTAATCCGATTAAATGCCAAATAAAAACTAATTAATAAGTTATCCTAGCAAGTATAAAATACAACAAGATATGTGAGCTAGGATAAGCAATATGAACAATAAGATATATCCTAAATGATAGAAATATATGCAAGGATATATAAACTAATAATAGATAATATATCCTACCAAAAAGATATATAATATGATATATGCAAGGATATGAAACTAACACAAGGGGTAAACAATATGAACTAAATAGTGGATCATATAAATAATGAGCTATGGCCAATGGCGATATAAGATATGAACATAAATATAAATGAACGCCAAAGCACACTCAAACAAGCAATATGATCACGGAGTTCGGACCTTCCGTCCTACGTCTCCGCTCCCCACTCCCGGGGAGAAATCCACTAACACAATCCGGTTTGGAAGCCGGAACTTCTTCTACACACTCGGTTTTCTAGCTAACCGAAAACTCTACAACTCACACTCTTGCAATCACACTCTACACCCACTAAGTGTTGGACCTAGCCGTGTCTCCCTCAAGTGCTCGGTTACAACCTCTCCCTAGGCACGTCAACCGACGCCACTCCTCTTGGGACGATCCCCGACTCTCACCACACACTTCTCACTCAGTGTACAAGTGTATTACAAAGTGATTTCACAATAAAGCACAAATACAATAAGTGATTGTTCTCTACTATGGATGAGAACATAATGAAAGCACAACTCAAAGTTACAATCTCTCACCACCCAACTATACTATGTATGTAAATACTATAAGCTCAATATGGATGTGTGTAACAATGAGTAAAATGAAATCTAACTCAAATATCAAACTAGCAATAATAGAATATGAAAATCAATAAAGAAATTACTAGATAAAAGAGTTAGAAAACTTCTCTAAGAACACAAGAAGAGGATGAATGGGATTGAGAATGAATCCCTCAATCTGCAGTGAAAACTTCCTCCTTTGTAAACAGAAACCCAAACTCAACCAAACAGTAAAACCCTAAACCCTTGCTTAAACTTTTCTTTTCTTTTAAAACATTTCTTAGATGACTGAAAACTGAGATCAAAGAGGGTTTTTATAGCCTCCAAAACCTCAGACCAAAACTCCTTACAAAAAGACCAAAAAACCATCAGCAACGGTTCAAAAAAGAGCCGTTGGGACTCCAGCGGTCGACCGATGAAAATCGCGGTCGACCGCGAACAAGTTCAGAAACTCAGGAGACATCCAGAGAGTCCGTCGGTCGACCGGCGGAAATTTCGGTCGACCGGCGGTACTGTAGCAGGTATATCCGAGTTTATAGTGTGTATATGATATTGAGCTTAAGGTACTTAACACACATAATATAAAATCTAAATTAGATTACCCAAGCTTTATCTTGATCTTCATTGTAGCTCAACTTGGTACACATGCGGATGAAGCTTGAACTTGATCTTTAACTATGAATTGCATGTTGCTTTACTCCACAATTCCGCCAACCTCCATTTGATATCGTCGTTATGGCGCAATCCATCCATCCTCCAACGACGTTGTTTGTCTACAATACATAGGAAAACACAAATACTAGACAAACAACATTAGTGGTAAATTGTTTGTTAAACATCATCAAAACAAGAAGGCCAACATATTTGGCTAATTTTTTTAGCTCTGATGGAATATGTTCTTAGTTGTTATAAAACTTAATTTTTTCATATTAATATAAAATATTTAAATTATTATTTTATAGTTAGTATGTTATTTATCCTCCTTAATGGTATAACTGTATTACAAATTTGTGAATAAAAAAACTCAGAATCTGTTAAAATTGTAGACGTCAGACAATATATTAAATTATAAAATAAATATAATTATGTTTTTTAGGTTTACAAATTGAATAATGTCTTTAGACATTCCATAAGTTTTATTGGAAAGCTTCAGTTTCATAAAACTAAATTAAAAAAAATTTATAGAGTAAGCCTTTAGATCTACAAAAACAACCCCGAAACTTCATAATTTTAAAGACATGCCATAAATTTACAGAAAGAACCTTGAAATTTCACAAATAAACCTCATGAAAGATTATATTTACTCGAGGATTTTAATGATTAAGAAACAACAAAAAATCCTCAAATTACATCTAAGACTAAGCTTATTACAAAAAAGAAGCTAAACATAAAATAATCTGGCCACATACAACACACGTGCACTATTCTAGTAACTATAAATGTGTGGATGATCAGTGTATAAATCTGTTTTCTTTCTCGAATAGTATAATGCACGTTGCATGAGATTTAAATTGTCTTGACCAATGAAGGCTTCACCTAACATTTCCTATTAAATTATAGGGCAAATTATACTATATCCCATGAACTTTCAACATTTTACAATAAACCCCTATGAACTTCCAAAATCACATCAAACCCAAAATAACTTTTGCTGAATACCCCCAATATCTTCTGGATAAATTATACTAAACTCACAATAACTTTTAAAATACCTTTTAAACTTGTTTTCTGGTTCTAAGTTATGGGGGTTACTTGCAAAATGCAAAAAGTTATTAGTTTTTTGCAAAATAGAAAAGTTATTAGGGGTTTTACTATAATTTTGAAAGTTCATATAGGTTTACGGTAAACACCAAAAGTTCATAGGAGTTTAGTGTAATTTACCCTAAATTATAATATTCACACGGAAAACTTCAGTATGCAGATTTTGAATGAGGTTCTAAGGGCATGTTTGGCAACCAAGTGCAAAACCAGGCTAAGCAGTTTTTTGATGTAAAACAGACCTCCCTAGAGGTTAATCTTAATGTGCCCGATTTTCCCTCTTTTACAATTTAGTATTCACCCTTAACCAGGCGAGAATTATCAGAGGGAGCTGGTCTAACTCTGGCTGGCTTTAAGGGCAAAAAAATGAACTAAAAAAAATTGGCCAGAGTTGGCTCGGTTATTTCCCAAATAGAAAACACCTAAAAATTAGACAAGGATTGGACCTGTCCCATTTTTATGTTTTCCCAAATAGACCTTAAAAGTTCATTTAAATTTTTTAAAAAGTCTAATATGTGATTACCTATTTTACTAGAAAATGTGATCCTCGATTAATTCCTCATTTAACATGTTTGCAAGAACTAGCATATATTTCCTTCTATAAAGTCTACATGCATTTGTGCACAATTTTGTATTTATATTTTCAATAATTTCCCCCCAAAATATTTGGTTTAATTCTTATATCTGACAGACAACAAATGGACCAATAGTAACTATTTTACAAGGGAAAAGAGTCCTTTAAACCAATGAGCTTGCTTCTCAAATTGCAAACTTGTGCCCAAAAAGTAACAATAATCAATATTAAATTTACATAATCATTAAAAAAAGGAAAAATTGCTTGGAGCAAGCAATCGTAAAAGTTTAAGCACTCCTCACCCCAAACTAAAGTCAAACCCATTTCAGCACATTGACCCAAGTATCCATACTAAAATACCCCTGGCCCAAGAAAGAATAAAGCATCTATACTGTATTTTGTATAAATGTTTAGTTTACCCTTTTGTAACCTTTTGTGGATTGTCAATTTTTTTTTCTTATTCGCCAGTCCCTCTTTAGATTATACAGTAAAAAGTGACAAGTAATAAGTTTAAGGGAAGATAGAAGACTTTCATTAATGGTTGGGAGACATTTTTGGATGGAAAGGGAAAATTAGAGGGAGATATGATAAGTTCCCTCCAAAAAATGTCAAATATCTTCTTCATTCTTTAGATTCTACTCATAAGATCTTCAACAATCAAAATGTGCTTTACTTTTTCCTCTTATCTTCTCCAACAACCAAAATGGAAGAATCTTTAATATGTGTGATTTCATTGAACATCAATGCAACCCTCGTTAAAGTCAATTTTGTAACAAGGTTTAAATTGAAGATGCACGCTGCAGAGAATTTTAAAACTATCGTATGAAAGTTTGTTGATAAGTTACTCTCTCAAAAAGTTTCCCAATATCTCGTTTGAGCTTTTAAAAGATGAATATATGGTCAACATGATAGATTATCATCATTCAATGAGATTAAATACGATAACTATGACTGTTACTAAAAGAGATGAAGGATCTACGCATGCCATAGGGACAGAAATAGGGTTTAAGAAAATATTCAAAAGATTCTTTTTAGGTTATGTATACATGTTAGAATGGGAACTATGATATTTACGTATTATATGTGACCTGTAAAAATAGCACGTGACATATCGACTTTATTTGTGACATATACAAGTTAACAATTGTTTTTATTTATTGTACGTGACTTATATGTAGCATTTTTTATATTCAACTTGCAGTCTTCCTACTGTAAACTCACAATCATCAGAGCATATCGAGGAATCAGAGAAGATCCCAAATGACAATCCTCAAGGAGAGCAAGTGTGGATGATGGATGATATAGTAAGTGACTCGACAGGAATCTTGGCATGGTAGCACGAGGCAATTACTAGAGAAGGGCAACAATTTGAAAGCGCAAAAGAAGTTAGAATGACTCTTATACTCTATAGCTAAAAAGTTCTCTTTTAAATATGTTAATAATGAGCCAAAACACATTCGTGTCAATTGCATGTTCAGAAAAGAAACAAAATACCCGTGGTTACTTTATGCTTCACCATTGAGCCATGTGTCGACCTTTGTTATAAAAAAATTGTTCCTCAACATACTTATGGATAACATAACAGTACAGCTGGTCACTCTAGAGCATGGAGAAGGTGGATTATGAGTATGCTATAGTCAATTATGAAGAGGCATTCATATATCACCCCAATTGACATCAGAAATGAATTGCACCTCAATATGGTTTAAAAGTTAATTATTTTAAAGCTTGGCGTGCTAAAGAGATAGCAAAAGACCAAGTTTTTTGTTGCGCAAGGCATTCTTATGGTTTACTATCCTGGTTAGTCCATTTTGATGTGTCCTATTAACCTTATATGTGATATTTTGGAATGCTACGTGGCTTATAAGTTTCATATGTGATATTTAGATCTTATATGTGACACTTAGGTCTTAAATGTGACATTTAGCCCATATATGTGACATTTAGAACTCACATGTGACATTTAGGTCTTACATGTGACATTTAGAACTTATATATGACATTCACGTCTTATATGTGACCTTTAGAACTTATTCGTCATTTAGTAAGTTAATTGTCCTTTTAATCATCATTTAAATGTACCAAATAAATATGGTGGAAACAAATCCAGGCATGCATACAGGGGTTTCTCAAGGAATATAGGCCATTACTCTTTCTAGATGGGACCTTTCTAAAAGATTATTATAAAGAGATCTTATTAGGTGTGATTGCTTATGATGGTAATCGATGCATATTTCCACTTGCATTTTGTGTTTGTAACCAAGAAAATGAAGTGAATTAGAGTTGGTTTATTTAAAGGTTGTGGTATATTTTGTATGATCAAACAAAACCATATAATCCACCCCATCCTCTAGCCATTTTGTCAGATGCTAACAAAGAAATAAAATAATTTTTGAAAAATATATTTCCAGATACTTACCATTCCATATGTGTACTTCATCTAGTTGAGTTGAGAATTATAAAGTGAAGCTCAGAGAGATGGGTTTTATGATAATCATATTTTTATTAGATTTTATACCATCATTATCTATTTCATTTAAATAAAAAAGTTTATAATAATATGTTTTATCTTAATTACAGGTTAATGAATATTAATGAATAAGAGCTCAAATAGAACACAAATTTTCTTCTTTTTCTACCTTTTATTGAAGCCCAAGATCAAGCTAAGAAATCTATAGAAGCCGAAGAAACAAGAATCTAATATGAAAAAAAAATAAAGTCAAAATCAAGTTTAAGATGTTTAGCCACAAAGAAATAGCGATAACTCCTAATCCAAAAGGTAAAATTTAACATATAATATATGAAAATCATCTATCTCGATGAGATGAAGCTATCTGTATTTTTAGAATTTTGAAATTCTAATC
The DNA here is from genome assembly GCF_001876935.1 of Asparagus officinalis. Classification (NCBI taxonomy): domain Eukaryota; kingdom Viridiplantae; phylum Streptophyta; class Magnoliopsida; order Asparagales; family Asparagaceae; genus Asparagus; species Asparagus officinalis. The sequence goes on along the minus strand of NC_033800.1, from coordinate 138,657,337 downwards.
AGCTGATTGATCAATTGGCCAATCGGTTGGTTAATTGATTGGCTAATCAGTTGGTCGACCGATTGGTCAGTCGATTGACCGGCCGATTGATTCGTAATAAACTTATTTTGTGACTAAGATTTAATTCTTAGATCCCAAGTAAAATCTAATGGTTCTTGTTTCTTGCTGTAGACTATAAATAGGGAGAGAGAGTGAGAGATTTAAATGTAAATTATTTTTTTGTAAAAAATCTATTTGGAGAGGAGGATTACTCTTATTTGAGAAAACCTTCCAAAAATTATAACATTATTGAAATTAATAAAAGAAGTTTTTCACCTCTTCATATTTTTCTTATTTTCTCTTTATTTGATAATGAAGATGAAGATGAATGTTTGCTGTCAAGAGGCTAGAACCCTCTTGTAATGTAAATTTTTCTTTTTATCTTTTATTTTTTGTAATATTTTTTCTTGTTTTAGATATTCAAGGGACTAGAATCCTCTTGTTTTAGTTTTATTTTAATGCTTTGTAGAGTAGATTTACTTTCATATCTTTATTTTTGTATTATTTTCTTGCCTTTATTTTATAGTATAGATTTATATTCTTGCATAGTTTAGATTTCTTTTTGTGTTCTTTTCTTTTTGTTTATAGTTTAGATCTTTAATCTTTGTTCTTATTTTTCTCTTTAAAGTTAGTTCTTATTTTCATTCTCTTTCTTTTATTCTCTCTAGTATAGATTTTATTTCTTTTTTTTTAATTTTCTAAGATGTGGAATTGATTCTTGTAGAAATTCTAGAATTGTATGAAACTAGTTTAATTTCTTTTATAATTTATGAATAATTCTCTTGTGCTTAAAATGATCAAGTTTAGAACAATCAACTAGAGAACTAATTGGTAGAAGAAGAATTTGATAATTCATGCTTATCTTGAGTGATTTGATAGGTTATGCTTATGAATTCTAGAATTAATATATAGTTGTTATTCTTTTCATGAACGTTAATTTTACTTGGATATAATATGATAGATTATGTTTTCCTTAAGTGGTTTAATAGTCAATGCTTAATAAATCTAAAGTAAAATATGATAAAAAGAAAATAGTTCATAATTTATAAGTAAAATCGGCTAGTGGATTCAATTCTAGATTTTTCATATCTCTAACTGAATCCTCCATCTTTTGCTTTCTTGATTAACCATTTTATTCTAGATTTTTTATTTATTTCTTGATTAACCATTTTATTTATTTCTTGATTTTATCTTCCTTTATTTTCTCCATCTTTCTTTCTCCCCTCTTAATCTAGTTTTATTTTTATTTGCATACAGTCACAACCACTCTTTTTATCTCTCCACAACCACTTTGACCTCTCCTAATTGTCACACACACAACTTAAGTACCAATTTTAATTATCTCCTACAACACTTTCCTCGTGAGATTGATATTTTTCTATACGACAACTTGATAGTTGTGCGCTTGCAACTTTGGTTTTTATTTAGCCCTATCATTTTGCCTCAAGTATTGCTTAAAGGATTTTAAAATTATTAGAGTTTGATGCATACAAGTATACAGAAAAAGAATTTAGAACTGTTTACATGTTATTAGGATGATGGTCATAGAGCTTATCAAGTAACTCTCAGTTATGGTCTAAATAATTGGGCAAATTCTGTATTTTCTAGTATAAGGTACGTCAAATATTATGACGCTATCAATTTAACTGTTATCGTTAAACTTTACATGTGATTCTTAGCCCTGGTTTGTGATACCTAGCACTCATATATGACATATAGCCCTTATATGTGATTATTAGTTGTTACATGTGACTTTGATATATTATATGTGATATTATGCTTTAATATATTTTTTTGTTTTACGTGTGACTTTAAGCTCTTAAATGTGACTTTTATGAGTTTCCTATGACACTTTTCTATTACTTGTGATAGTTTGCTGTTATATGTGATACTTTGTTGTACTTTGTGATAGTTAAGTTTGGTTTGATACATATGATACTTATTTGTAGATATGGTCAATGTGACTTTTATGAATTTCCCGTGACACTTTTCTGTTACTTGTGACAGTTTGCCATTATATGTGATACTTTGTTGTACTTTGTGATAGTTAAGTTTGGTTTGATACATATAATACTTATTTGTAGATATGATCATATCATTTTTAATGTTGCTGAATCTTTCAATATTTGTATTCGTATGGCGATAACACTTCCTATTTGCGATATGATGAATCACATTTGTATGCAAATTATGGGAAGGATGAATACTCGCTGTGAGATGGAAACAAAATGGAATAGCTATCTATGTTCTTAAGTGAAAAATTCTGTAAGAAGATTGCAAGAAGGGAAGCAATCTTAAAGTCCCATATTCAACAGCTGAAATCTTTGAGGTATCATCTCAAAAATCAGTAGAAGTTGATTTAGAACACAAAGCGTGCATGTGTCGCGCATGGTATGTATTACAAATATCATGTAAACATGCATGTGTTACTATTAACTTTATGCATAGAGATGTATTCCATTATTGAGATTGGTTCATGATGACTGAGGCTTTCAAGAAAAGTTACAAACTAATTATCTTCCCTATTCTAAATTACGATAAGCTAGATGTCACTAATGAAACTGTTGACATACTTCCCACAAAATACCATAAAGAGACGTCGAAGAACAAGAATAGACGTACCAACAACTGATTTGAGAATATATGTCTAGTTAAATGCTCAAGGTGTTACGCTGAATGACATAACCGAGCCACATGCACTGAATCTATCCAAGGCTAACATTTCATGGTAGAATTCAAACTCTTTTGGGACCGTTGTCTATTATATGTTACTTTTGTCATTTTGTTGTGACATTTATGTATTAAATGTTATATATTACCTATTCGTGTGACTTATTGGTATTAACTGTGATACGTGTAAACTTTATACTTTTAAATTCCATATAATATGCTAAAGAAAAGTTCATGGGGTAATCACAAATGCACATTTCATCATTGTCAACACAAGACTCAAAATTTACAAAAGAATTAGTCATATCCAACATAGAATTATGTTATACACGTTTGTTTAATACTTTCACTCGATCAATGGTACGTCATTACCCCCAAAATACAAAAGATATTATGTATCATCTGTATCTAACTTCAGTCCCAGCTTCTTCAATTCTCGGCTTTCACATATAATTTGAGCACCAAGTCCTGCCATTAACATTTCAGACTCCCTTTGTAAAGCTTCAATGACCATGACCTCCTTTCCTTCTAGGATCACTATGATGTATAAATATGTATGTACGCCACAATTGTACCTAAATAGAAAGAGGTAAAATAATAGTCATATACAGTCACAAACAAGATATCGCAAAAAATAATTATGTCTCACATTGAATGTGTGAAAGTCACAGATGATACAAAAACATTACAGATAATTTCTAGGCGTCACATGAAATGATGAACTATCATAAATAATGAGTATATTTCATAAACAACATATAAATGTCACATGAGACGAGCATATGTCATCGATAATGATCATGCATCACATATAAGAACAAGAATCACATCAATTAATAAACTGGTAGGTATAAGCTATTTGGAAAAACTTACGAGCCTTTTTGCTCTCGACAATAAACTACTTCATATTCGAATGCTTTGAATGTTGACGTCTGATTGAATCCACTTACCATCCTATCTAAAAATAGTTAGATTGTCACAACGTCTCTAGCCCATGTCTTGTGGTTAGTGGAACTATAATGTCTATATTTTTTATCCTAAATTGACGTCGAGGACGTGTCAGTGATCAGCGTTGTAGGCACTCAAAAATGCCAAAAGGGAAACAAGGGTCACACCTCATTACAAATAGGCGAGGGTCATTATCAGGGCACACCTCATCTCACCAATGAAGATGAATGTCATTCAGAAGCTCAACTAGAAGCATTGAAGCTCATTGTCAAGAACGAAGTTCGAAACTCATTGTTGGAAACGAGGATCGAAGGTCGCCAGACAACGAAGTTCGTCAGTGAAGACAAATCTCGTCAAAGGAAGTTCATAAGACTAGCTAAGCAGTTGGACTCAGCTATTGAAGATGAAGTTCGCTAGAGAAGACGAAGCTCGTCAGACGAAGTCAGTAAAGATAAAGTTTATCAAGAGAAAATTGACATATTGTGAAGCTTGCTTTATTAGATGAACCTCGATGCACGTCGAGGCTCATCTAATCTGATGAACCTCGCTACGCAGCGAGGCTTGTCATCCACATGAATTTTAACTTTAATGGTCATGAGGACCAAATCAGCCCATGTGGGCTAAATTGCAAGAGGCAGTTACACCCCTCTACCCACGATTTTAGCATGTCAGTTACGTACTAATGGCTTATAAATAGCCCCAAGCAGCTATGAAAAAGCCATCGTGAGCACAGGCGCAAGAAACCAAGGCTAGCACTCACGTTCTTTGAAGACCCAAACCTCGGTTCTAACCATTAAAGCCATCAACAGAGGTTTATTCTTCTTTCGAGTTGAATCGATCTTAATCTGACTATCAACTAGAAGCAAACTCGACTTAAGTATCGAGTGAGGTATCCTTTTGCCACTTAGAACCCACTTGAAATAAAAGAGAAGTCAAATTAATCTTCTCTTCCTCTATACTCAAGAGAGTGATTGCAAGTGATTCTTACCAAGTGATAGAACCCATTCTTAAAATAAGAATCAATCGTATATTTTTTGACCCTCTAGAAGATGGCGATCATAGTAGGAGTAGCCATTCTTTTAGACGAATTGGTCATGGTGCAATCAGATAAGATCGCGATGGGAACCGAGGTCGAAACTCTTATCATCAAGTTCGACCAATCTAAGTACGAGGAGTTCCTCTCCTCACATACTCCTAGTACCACAAAGGCATGTAAGTGTCGTAGAGTCTCATATGAGACTTCAGGCCATGTCGCTTTTGACCATTCCGCTCGAGTCAATCTCGAAGAGGAACCTCAGTCTCTGACTAACGAGGCTCTGAAAACTAACCGCCATGCTAAGAGGTGGATTGTCAAGCAGCCTCGCTAAACTTTGGCTGCTATTGAACAACCCAGTCAAGCAATGGCTATTGCGGAACCCGTTGCTGATTTAGTTTCAAGACGTGCAAGACAACATCAACATCATAATTAGGTTCGTCGCAAGGCTTGAGCTTTCGTCTCGTTGGATGGTTTCCACTATCGGCCACGAGACAACACATCTAAGGCCCACAAGTCTACTGAGGCTAGATCAGCTGAAGTGCGTCAAAATGACAAACCTCACTCCTGCATTCAAGTGTGCTCGAATGATGAACATCATCTTGAACACGAGGATCATCCGATCCAACAAGCTCGCCCTGCTCAAGCTCGTCAGGAGGACGACCCTCAAGTCAAGACCCTCAAATCAATATGTCAGTGAAAGAATTTCTAAAATATCACTTTTTATTTGTGAGAAATCACTATTTTAAAACAGATATTATAGATTCTAAAAACTACTGAAACACTTGAGTTTGTAAAATCAAATTAACATAGTAAATCAACTCCAAAAATGATAAATTTTTAGAAAATATTTATAAAAATATAATAAAACATGTTAGAAAAAATAATTTATCAATTTTCATTTACCATTTGTGAAAACTCATTTATTTTGCAAGTTGTTAAACAATACGAAATTATCAAAACTTGATTTTGATGAAATCAATACAAATAAGTTTTGAAACACTTTTTAATAGATTAACAGACTTGAGAAAAGATATAAAATAATATAAACAAGTGTTTAATCTATAAACACATTATTTTCTAAATAAAAATAATAAATATGAAATGAATATATATGTATATAAGTATATCAATTACTTTCATATTTATACAGTTAAACTTGAAAATGATAAATCGAAAATATGTATACATACTAGTTTCATATTTATTTGATAAACTTAAAAGCTATAAAAATGAAAATGTGTATGTGTGTGATAATTGAGCTTTAAAGTATAACACACACGGTATAAGACCTAAACTAGAAACAATATACCCAAGCTTAAAAATCTTCGTTTGAGCTCGATCTTGGTAAACATGGATGAAGCGCAATATTGAGTCTAGTCTTGAATGCATAAATATTTCATTCCAAATTTCATCTATCCCCCAAGATGTCATCGTTAAGCTCAAGTCCAACGAACCTCTAACAGAGGATCTTTGTGTAGGATACCTAACAATCAAATGCAAACACACGACAAAAATTATTAGGAATTATTTGTTAATCATCAAAACTAGATTAGATAGTAGGCTCATAACATGAGACCTAATAATCTCACTATTTTTGATGATGACAAACAATCTACACAGAGGGATATAAAATATACATGATATCAAATGAATATACAAGGTATCACCTTTATGCATAAAAAACCAAAGCAAAATATACTCACAATATACTTGTTTTTCCCTCTTTGTTAACATCAAAATGTGGCGAAAGCTCCCCCTACAAATAAGCCCTGTGAGTATAAATAAATAGGAAAAATCTCCCCCTATCAAAATGTCACATAACATGTATCAATAGAAATGATAAAGCAAATAAAGGATTCGAGATGATATATGCATTAAGGCATCAAATAGTGAGTAAACATAGATATATATAAAAATATATTAAGCTCAACTCAAATTCAAAAATGATAAAAGCAGTGTCTCAATAAAAGTAATATATATATAGATTTATGAAATCAAACGAGTGGAAAAATATGAGAATCATTAAAAAATATTTTAAAATGAAAAACAAATTATGAGAGCCAAGAGAATCACGACAATCATGAAATTTCAAATAAAAATCAAATCAATCAAATGAAATCATAAATCAAAATCTAAACTATACTCACAAAAACATGCTTAATCAACAAATAATTATTTTTGAAGAACAAGTGATTAAGCAACTAATAATGTCAAAATATTTATATGTTTTATCCACAAAAGATTAAAAAGTGGTATGCTTTGGATAAAACAAACGAATATCAATAATATCATTTTTGACAATAAAAACTAGATAAACAATCATACCAAGCTCTTAGAGCTTGTTTCAAACCATATTTGCTGTAGGCTGTCAAAAAATCACAATAGATAGCTGATCCCCATCAAAACATCAATGATGGAAGTTACACTCTGACGACTTCCAGAATGTTACAATTTGAAGACTTTCACGCAGACTGATGAAGGTTACAATCTGAAGACATTCGCAATAACTGATGAAAGCTCTAATCAACAGCCTTCACAATCAACATCGAGAGTTACAATCTGACGACTCTCACATATCAAAGAGCTAAAACAAAGATTATAAAACGACGATCTTTGCAACGCTCTGACAGAAAGAGACTACAAATCGACGGTCTCTTCAAACCAAGACGTGGAAGTCCTCCCCGCGAACCAGCATCAAGACGCACCATGTTCATAGCCACGAACGCAGCTCAAGCGCAGCCTCCAAAGCTGCCAACGCAGCTTCTATCCGCTGCCAAACGCAGCTCTTAAATCCTGCCAAACGCAGCTCTTAAATCCTGCCAACACAGCTTCTAATAAGCTGCCAATGCAGCTTCCATCCGCTGTCCAACGCAGCTTTCATCCATTGTCAAACGCAGCTTCCATCCGCTACTAAACGCAGCTTCCATCCGCTGCCAAACGCAGCTTCCATCCGCTGCCAAACGCAACTTCCAAGCCGCCAAACGCAGCTTCCAGCTGTTGCGTCCGAGCTTTCAGACACTGCGTTCAAGATTCCAGACACTACGTTTGAACGCAGAATTCACACAAGAACACGGATTTTGCGTTTGACTCATTCAAACACGAGCTGAACAGTTTCAAAACCGTTTCCCACGATCTGAGGGGATCACAACTCCACTCAAGAGTGATTTAAGGGGGCGGTTACATCCCATTAGCCCCACTTAGGAGCGAATTAAGGAGTTGGTTACACCCCTTAATCCCCTATAAATAACTGAAAATCAATTCAGTTCAGGGGTTCGGTCTGTTGGAACTTCTTGGCAGCAACAGAAGAGATCCTCGAGGCGGAATCTTTGGGGTTTCGGTTCTGATCCTTCGGCTGGGACTTGGCAGCGAAAAGAGGATCTTTCATCCTTCGGTTGGAGCTTTGGAGATCGGCAACAAGATCTTCTTCATCCTTGGCTTATAACCGACTTTTGGTTAAATCAACTCTTTCATAGAGTTTTAAACTTGTTCAGAGTTCTCCACAACGTCAAATCGTGAGGAGAAGACCACATTCCAGTGAAATAAGACATCGGATCATCAATGGAGAGCAAGTTCGACTCAAGCATTCGAAGGAAGCACTTCATCGCCACCGTGAAGAACCCAGAATTAAACAAAGGGGAGAATCCAGATCATTCTCCTCTCTTTTGTAATCAAGAAATCCAATTGTAATTGAGATTAAAGGAATACAAATCAATTTTCCTTCGTTTCTTTTATTAAAAATTTTCCCACAAACATTTGCATCACAAAGAAATGTAAGCATGATAATTATATGAGCAAACATAAAACACTAATCACATAAATGTACATTATAAAGCACAAAAGATGGTTCATAAGCTCAAACACATAAATATCATCATAAAACTGTTTTACAATAATCTCATAAGTACAAACCAAATTATACCAAAAACTATATAGTTCAAACCAAGATTACAAACCATATAAGAATCATGAACTATGGCTTTGTTTAAAAATCCAGAAATAAATCATTTTAAAATTTTCAACAATGTAAATGTATATATATTTGAAAATACTTTCTTTTAAAGAGAACATATGAGTGGTTTTAAAATTATTATCAATTTACATTGTTATAAAAACATGAAACCCAAAAATTAAAAAAATACAAAATAAATACAATCAATTTTGTTTTGGCACCCAAATATTTTTGGTGCCGGTAAATTTAGGGACATGACCCCTTTCATTAAAGCTCAAAGACCTTGGGTGATCCCATTTGGGCACATTTAGTGCATGAACACGGTCAAAACTATAATTATACAAATAACCCTTCCACTTACAGTATGTGCAATGAAAAGAGTACATTTGTTTATGATGACCTAGTGGTAGTGCACGGGAAACATAGATGGTCTTTTAAATTTATTCTACAAATGAGAAACATTGTTAAACAAAGGTGGTCTTCTTGGAACATTTTGCAAAATTGAAGCTTTTTGCAAATCAAAACAATATTTTGCCTAATGACCAACTCTACCACAAAGATTACATTCAAATACACATGGTCTTTTAGAAACATTTGGCAAATATGAAACCTTTTGTAAATCAAAACAAAAAATTGCCTAATGGCCAAAGCAACCACAAAGATCACATTTATACACATGAGTATGCTTATGATGAGCTTTGTGTACGTGTACATGTGTATGATGTGATGAAGCTTGATGGGATGAACAAGTGTCAAAATTTTTAGATATAGTGGATTTTTGTGCATCATAACAAAATTTGGCAATATGGACTTTTTGACCGCAAATAGAACACTTATAAATCTTGTTATACATGTGTGCATAGTGTATGCGTTTCTTAAAAAAAATTTACATGAGACTTTGCACACAAGTTCATAAGCTTATTGTTATTAACAATGCATGTTTTAAGGGTTGAATTTAAAGATGATATGTGGTCCTTAACATGATTCAACTCATTTACTTTCACAAATGCATTGTTATTAGAAGTAGAACATATATAAGTGTTAGCAAAAGAACTAACTTTATTTTTAATGTTTTCTACTTCTAATATGACATTATTTTTCTCATGAGTTATTTTAGCAATATTTAAAATTAAAGAATCATGATCCAATTTAAGTTTATCATTGTTTTCTTTTAGGATCATATTTTTATTGGAAATAGTATCAAATTTAGAAACTAATAACTTATGATCGGTTTTTAATTTAATATGCTTGCTTTTCAAACTAATAAAATTATTATGTAACTTAGTGTAGGCATGCATTAATCTATCATATGCACATGCGAGTTCATTAATAGATAAATCACATTTGAATTCCAAATCGCATACCACACTAAGGCTATCGCCTAGTGGTCGTATGCATAATGATGATGCTCCATCCTTGTTTGAAGTCGATTCCACCAAAACGCGTCGAATCTTCTCTAAGTTCCCTTGATGTGCTTCTATAAATTTCCATAATTTGTAAGCACTATTAAAACGGGCAAGCTTGTTAGAAATTGATGAATCAAAAGCATTAAGTATAAATTCTAACACAATCTTGTTCATTATTAACATCTTTTTATCATTTTTGCTCTACTTGGATTTCTCCAAGGTGGGCACAACATAAGCTTGATCAATGATTTCTCACAATTTAATATTTTTAGATCTAACAAATATTTTAAATCTAAAACATCATTGAACATAGGGAAAAACATTGAATGAAGGAGCAACATTGATATTATAGCCCATATATATACACACACACACACATACACACACACACACACACACACACACACACACACACATAAGCAAGATGCAATAAATCTCAAAACTAGATTAGCAAAATACAAAGCTAGGATCTTTAACTCAAGGCGGTTAAATCATAAATCAAAGAGCACCAAGCTCTGATAACAATTGAAATTATCCTAGAGGGGAGTGAATAGGGTATATGCTAATCTAATCCGATATTAATGCCAAATTAAAAATTATTAACTATTATCCTAGCAATTATGATATACAATAAATTACAAGCAAGGATATTTAATTACAAAGGGTGAAATAGACATAAAACAATATAAACAAGACAATAGGTAAATAACCAATGCAAACACAAGAAAATGATCACGGAGTTTGGTCCTTCTGACCTATGTCTCCGCTCCTCACTCTAGAGGAGAACCTCCACTATCACAACCGGTTTTTAACGTTCACCGAAAACGTTTACAAGTCCATACAATCTCGGTTTTCTAGCTCACCGAAAACTCTCACAATCACTCACAATGTAATCACACACTACAACCTCAAGTGTTGGTCTCTCACGTATCACCTCCCTCAAGTACTCGGATTTACAACATCTCTCTAGGCTTTACTACCGACACCACTCCTTTTGGTATCGACCACGTCTCTCACCACACACTCCTCTCGGTGTACTTGTGTATTATAATGTGATCTCACAACAATAGCTCAAATACAAAGGTTTGTTCTCTATAATGGATGGGAATTCAATTAAGCTCGCTCTCAATTGTTACAACCCCACAACCTAATAATTATACTATATCTCAAGTGGGTGTGTGTAAACAATGGGTATCAATAAAATCAAAACTAAACTCAATACAAATTATAGCTAAATAAAATAAATAAACAATGAATAAATGTATATAGCTAGAGATTGAGTTTAGAGAAATCTTCTCTGGAAAACAAGAGAGAGAGAGAGAGAGAGAGAGAGAGAGAGAGAGAGAGAGAGAGAGAGAGAGAGAGAGATGAGGTTGAAGCCTAAACACGAATTGATGATCTCCTCTTGCTCTTGTGAAAACCACTTCACATAAATTTTTGTAAAACACATTTAAAACAAACTTAAACACCCTTAAACTTTGTTTTAAAACTTTCTTGGTTCTTAGTAAGTGTTGAGGGCTGAAGGGAGAGAGAGATGAGGTTGAAGCCTAAACACGAATTGATGATCTCCTCTTGCTCTTGTGAAAACCACTTCACATAAATTTTTGTAAAACACATTTAAAACAAACTTAAACACCCTTAAACTTTGTTTTAAAACTTTCTTGGTTCTTAGTAAGTGTTGAGGGCTGAAGGGTGTTTATAGTTGCTCAAAATAATAGCCCAAAACCCAAAAAAATATCAAAAACTGAAATATGGAAAAACTAACCATTATTGCAACGGATTACTGTTTGGTCGACCGATGAACAGTGTTTGGTCGACCTCACTGTTCATCGACAATGTTTACAGAATCTGAAACCTAAAAATCTGCGTAGCTGACTTTATAAAATCAATTAAAAATATTAAATAAACTCTATAAATCATGAAATTTTGAGAAAAGTTTATAAACATGTAGATAAATATGTTAGAGAAACAATTTCTAAAATATAACTTTCCATTTGTGAGAAATCACTGTTTTAAAAAAGATATTTCAAATTCTAAAACGGCTAAAACACTTGAGTTTGTAATATCAATTTAACACAGTAAATCAACTCCAAAAATAATAAAATTTTTTGTTAGAAAAATAATTTATTAATTTTTGTCAATAACAAGCAAAACTCATTTTTTCTGATGGAAACACAGAAGCAAGCCCCTGCGTTAATTGTGAAATGCAGAATTGTCTCCTGTGTTTTAAAATTAGAATGCGAGGTTGGCCCTTGCGTTTTTGGTTCGAAACGTAGGGCTGACCCTTGTGCTTTTAGATTTGGAACGTAAGGCTGGCCCTTGCGTTTTAGATTTAGAACGTAAGGCTGGCCTTTGTGTTTTTTATTATGAAAACGCAGGGCCAACACTTGCGTTTTGAATTTGAAACTTAGGGCTGACCCTTGCATTTTGAATTTGAAATGCAGGGCTGGCCCTTACATTTTGATTTAGTCCTTTAGACTTTTACCAGTCATTTGCTTCTCAGCTACTAACTTTTGCCTTTTTGTTTTGCAATGCTCTTTCCCAATGTACCGCTTTCTCTCCAGCATTACTTCGGGCACACAGGTGGCATGATGGTTACAGTCGCATCGTTGAACCTCCATTATTCACCCTTCTATGCCGGAAGTAAGGGTCCACAATACTGAGAGCGAGACCATCCACTATTAGGGCCATAGTTACAGACATGGAAATTGAGACGCCAACGAACCATGATCAATTTGTAAAGTCGGCGTTCCTTTTTGGAGATCACATGGAAATGGATGACAAGTCTATTCATGTGGAGAACTCCAAACTACTATAGAAAGTTGACAACTGTTTTCTCTTTCTACCAAACATGGGGTGAATGTATTTGCTCTCCCATTTTCAGAACGTCTCGCACCGGAGAAACCTGGATTATGATCTTGTTAAGAAGAAGAATAAAGTACCCCTTGTGACCTTAATACATCAAACCATCCATCTTGTAAGGAATGATGGGCAAGTGATGGGTCTGAGGACCGATAGGGTTGGAAAGAAAAATCATGCTAAAGAGGTGACCCTTCCAGCGAATATTTTTATTCACAAATTTATCGCTGCTCAGGGTGAATTCCCTGCTCAAGCATTTAGATCTCCTGGTTGGGTGTATTTTGGATATGAGGGTGGTAGACTCGCATGGTGGACTTCGTTCTCGAGGACCTCAAGGAGTCTCTTGCCCAATCTGGTCTCACAGTTCCCGTGTTGGCCACTGAACATAGAATTGTTCAAAGCTATCCTAATTTTTTTACTATGCTGGAGCGATACAATCCAGATAGCTGCACATTCTTTACACCCGTCGGAGAGTTGGGCTTCGCTCTCCATGAGATGTATGAAGTATCAGTGCTGTCATTTGGAGAAATGTCCTATAAAGAGTTCATCCCAGGAACTAAAGAGCTCTCTATCTTGAGAGTTACACATCCGGAAGTTTATGTAACTTTTTGGAAGGTGATGTTCCACTTTCAGATTTGTGCTCGGCTGACTAGGCTACACGGGGGTGATGTCATGTAGACTTCTTGGGAAAATTATTTGTTCTAGAACTTGGATCAGAAGAATGTGTCTATGACGCGACTTGTCGTGAGCTCTCTTAAAAGCATCAAGGCTCGCATTAAAGCTTTCAATGCTTGCTATATTAATGAAGCTCAAGAGGATACCTTACCACCATCCACCCAATTCAAGAGCTTCCATTACCAAGCTAAGACTCACATCTCTAACACAACCCTCCTTGCAGGCTTTTTAATGATATAGCTGAAGTGATGCGTAGTCCCATCGAAGCCTATTGAGTCTATCTTGGCTGAGGTAGTATACCCAGCCGTTCTTCAAGCGCATGGGAGGCCAGTAAGTCTTCTTTCTGCAATGGTATGCTACTTGCAGAGTGGCATGAGGGAATTAACTTTAGAATTTCTTGACGTCAGGGAGATTGGTGTCACCGAGAAGAAAATTTTAAAGACTCCTCAACCTTGTGTACTAGTTTCGTATACTTATTTGTTAGCCTGGTTTGTCATGCACTGCCCCTTATTAATGACAGTGACTTCTCTAGATAGCGGATCCTTCGTCCTATTTGTACAGCGGCTCGAGATATCCCAATGGGCGAATGTGTACATAGTCCGGGCTCTATAGATCCTGTCAAAAGAGCTCAGCTATTATATCTTCTGCTGTTCTCTTAATTTTGATAGAATGGAAGAACAATACAAAACATATATGGATGTAGGTCCTAAGGGTTTCACATCCCTGTACGGGGACATTTTCTAATAGCTCCTCACAATCAGGCCCGGTTATCTCATTTTTTGATAGGGTGAGAGGTGCATTATTGAGTCCTATATGCCCTCTCGATTTGCTCGACAATTTGGGTATGACCAACTATATGTTGGAAATCCCAATCCGAAGTTGGCTCTTATCGAAAACTTGTATGAGGTGGCCCTGTAGGCATTCAAAAATGCTAAATTTCAAAATATGAGTAGGATGGTCAGGGAAACGAACCTCGTCTCAATCAGAGACGAGGCTTGTCGTTTAGTGAAGACCAACCTCGAGAACGTAGGTCATCGAACAGTAAAACTCGACAACAAACAGTGAAGCTCGTCATGGGAAGCGAGGTTCGACATTCATCTTCGAAGGATGAGGTTCGTCAGTGAAGATAAAACTCATCGTTGGATTTGAAACGAGGTTCGACATTCATCTTCGAAGGATGAGGTTCGTCAGTGAAGATAAAACTCATCGTTGGATTTGAAGCTCGTCAGTGAAGACGAGGTTGAAGGATGAGGTTCGTCAGTGAAGATAAAACTCATCGTTGGATTTGAAGCTCGTCAGTGAAGACGAGGTTCATTTAAAGGAAAGTTATCAGGTTTACTACACAGTTGGTTCCAGCTATCGAAGATGAAATTCGTTGGTAAAGATGAAATTCATCAGACAAAGTTAGTGAAGACAAAATTCGTCAGAAGAAGCTTATTTACTACAAAATACACTTTGTAAGATGAACCTCGCTGCGTAATGAGGCTCGTCTTACATGACGAACCCCGTTTTAATTAAAGATGAGGTTCATTGTCCATGAGAGATTTAGCCGCAACGGCTCTGAAGACTTAGTCAGCCACGTGGGCTAATCTTCAGGAGCACGTTACGGTGTGTGTTGATTTGAAGGAGGTAGTTACACCCTTCTACCCGTGATATTAGTACGTCGGTTATGTATTTATACCCTATAAATAGCCGTGGATGGCTATGGAGAAAAGGGTTAAAAATTTTCGACTTGGACTTGAAGAAACATCAGAGATCAGAGTTTCTGCGTATGGATCCGGAGTTCGAACTTTGATTCCAGCCGGCTAACGAACATGAGAAGCTTTAGCGATCTTGTCCTGATCATCAACGGGAGGCAATCTCTACTCAAGCATCGAGGGAAGCATCCTTTCGCTATCAAGAACCCGCGTTAAACAAAGAGATGCTAAATTAATCTTCTCTTCATCTGTAATAGAAAGAGAGTGAGTGATTGTAAGGGTTTCGTACCAAGTGATCGAACCCATTTCTTAAAACAAGAGAATCAGAAAGAGAGTGAGTGATTGTAAGGGTTTCGTACCAAGTGATCGAACCCATTTCTTAAAACAAGAGAATCAATCAACCTTCAAATTTTTTGACCCTACAGGTACCAAGTGATCGAACCCATTTCTTAAAACAAGAGAATCAATCAACCTTCAAATTTTTTGACCCTACAGACAATGGCGACCACAGTGGGAGAAGATATTCTTTCCGACGAGATGGTGGTGATATAATCAGACAAGATCACTGTGGAAACGGACGTCGAGACTTTGGTCATTGAATTTGACCAGTCAAATACGAGGATTTCGTCTCCTCTGGTAAGTATAGTGCCACGAAGGCATGTAAGTGTCGTCGAGTCTCGTATGAGACTTCAGCCCAAGTGGCTCCTGATGGTTCAACTCGAGTCAGTCTCGAGAAAAAGTCCATGTCCCTCAAAGAGAAGGCTCCAGTAACTAGCTGTCAGGCTAAGAAATGGGTTGTCAAGCAACCTAGCCGAACTTCGGCTTCTTCTAGCCAAACCATGGCTTTTGATAACGAACCTCGCCCAGTTTCGGCTGAGGCAAAAGTTCCAATTGGTCCACTATCGAGACGTGCTCGATAACGTCAGCATCAGAATCAAGCTCGTCGTAGGTCTTGAGCTTTGGTCTCGCTAGATGGTTTTCACTATCGACCGAAGGCTGATCAGCCCAAGGTTAATAAGTCTGACGAGGGTCAGGTGACTGAGGAACGTCCAAATGACAGACCTCATCCTCATACCCGAGTAGGCTCAGGACACGAACCTCATCCTCAAAAAGAGATTCAGCAAACTCAACAAATGATTCATACTGAGGCTCGTCAAGAAAACGAATCGCAAGTTAAGAACTGATTGAGAAGGCGAACTCGCTAAACCGGTCCTATAAACGAACCTCGTCATGCGAATGATGGAGTTTACTAATTTACCCAAGGTCGTCAACCTCTTTCATTTAGAGGGTCTCGTTTGGGTAAGGCTAAGGTGATAGAGTCAACTGGGGGTTGTCCTGCTGGTGACCTTCGGGATTATCTCACACACAAATGCAGCATGAGTCAGATGCAATCTCATTGCTGCTGTGAGAAGCTTATCTCTATAGTGCTTTCCCAATGCCCATGTAAGGAGTCAACGTATAAGTCTTCAGTCTTCGAATGGTTGACTGAGTCGTCGATGGTCTCATCATCAAGAAGAAGACACTTTAAGAAACAAGCATCCAAGAATCGCCTTATTAAAGTGACGATCAACATGGTCAGCAAGGGCAAGAGAAAAGTCTTAGTTGATTCCTCTGAATCTTCTGATCCTGAATATTCTCCATGATTAGGTGAAATGCTTGCCGAAGGGTAGGGGGTGTTTCAACACACTCGTACTTATAAAGGCATAGTTATCCCGTTTGATTACCGATGATTAGCGGGTATCACCGATAAGACTGAAGGAGAACCTGAAAACTCAGCTATTTCCACTTCTCAACCTTCCAATATAGACCAAAGTGAACAAGCAAGTGTTCATATGGCCGGAAGTGAGAAAGACATGACGAGAAAGATGGAGGAACAACAATCAACCATCCTCCAACAACAAGAATCTATCATATGCTTGGAAGCAGTGGTAGAGAAACTCTGTGGGGAGAAGGAAAAGAAAAAAAAGAAGGTTCATTCCCAAGCTTCAGGATCTAGGCATAGGCGATCCTCACCTGCTAATGAAGAACATAGCCATCGAACCTAGATGGTGATGATGAAAGCGACGAGAACAAGGTTGTGAAGATTCATTCTGAATTGTCCGAGGCTGAATCCAATCCTCGTACAAAAGTACGAGACCAAAAGTGGGATGACTTCCAAAAACAACTTGATGCAATGAAGCTCCAAGGAAACTTCAAAGAACTAGGGTGGCTAGGCCATATCCAAGTGAATGGGATATGATCCCGTATCCTCCGAATTTCAAACCACTCAACTTGGTACAATTTGACGGTAATGGTTCTCCTACCTAACATATTTATTACTTCCAGGCGCAGACCGAGCATATAGTGGGTAATGATCCCATTATGACTCGATTGTTCATCAGTACCCTAAAAGGGGTGGCTTTTGAGTGGTTCCGCAGACTTGAGCCAGGGTCAATCCAAAGTTGGAGAGATTTGGAGAGGCTTTTTCTAGCCCAATTTTTCAACGATGACACTGAGGTGTCTATGGCCACGCTATTGGCTGAGAAGCAGAAGAAGTCAGAGTCTGTCAGTGGCTTTGTCAAAAGATTTAGAAATTGATCGTTGCATTCACGAGATCAAGTTTCTGAAGCTACTCTTGTGGAGATGTCCCGCAACAATCTTTCTATCACTATCTTATCCAAGATGGGCGTTGTTGAAGCCCGTTCATGGAAACATTTAGTTTGGTAAGGAAAGCAGGTGGAAAACATGCTCAAGAGAATAGACGCTGAAGAACCTCAAGAATCCTAGCCTAAAAAGGGAGGGGGGGGGGGTAAAGACAACTATAATTCTCAAAAATAATCAAAAGGGAAGGATACTCTAGCTGTTGAAACAACATCATCCCCGAAGTCTTCTACAAAACAAAAGGGAAATACTTCAGACAATCATTTTCAGAAGAAGTACGATTTCAAGGATGAATATGTGGTTTCCATTCTCACATCTTTGATCAAGATGAATAAGATCAAATTGCCAAAGGTAAAACAGAACGCAGAAGTGTCAAGGACCGATGATCCTAACTTTTGCATGTACCACAGGATGGTGCATCATCCAACTAAAGCCTGTTATATCCTGAAAGATAAAATACAGGCTTTGTTAGATGCAGGTGTGATGACACTTCAAGCAGAACAAAAGAAGTTATCTGCGAATATGGTCTCACTACAGTTTGGAAATTTCGCTGAGGTGCAAGTCCAAGACGGCGTAAAACCGATTCCATAGGCAGAGACGAGGGTTGTGAACTTCGACCCCCATCAGAGAAAAGAAAAGGGGATGGTCCCCTACACTACCCCTAAAGGTGAATTGATATGGGTTCATCCTGATTTACTAACGGACGAGCAGTGGATGTTGGTGAGTGCCAGGAAGCCTAAAGTCACATGAAGATCTTGCAATGCTATTTCAGCCATCCCAGATGAGGGAGTTGAACCAACATCAATTAGTAGTTCTAAAAACGAGCAGCCAACATTCACCGCACAACCTGCACAGATATCAGGAACACGTGGGGAAAAGGAGTATTTAAAGAAATACTTTGAAACAGCAGTTGCACCACCCAAACCAGGGAAAGAAGTGACGGAGCAAACTCAAGCAAAGGAACTTCCTTGCAGCAAAGCACTCAGAAAAGATACATTGAAAAGTTCGAAAGATCCTTTTCAGTTTAATGTATTGGCTTAGTTAGCCAACATCCCAGCAATGATTACCTTATTTGAGCTTCTATGTTTATCTCGATCAACGAGAGAAGCTCTTCGTGAAGCATTGGCAGATAGTGAGGCTTTCCTTACTCATTTTTCACCAAACCTAGCCGGAATAACGCTGGAAGAAGCTTGCCCTCGACGTTGTTAGGTCTTTCAAGGAAGAATGTCACACATCACCTTTTCTCAAGAAGACATGCACGTGAGGAACCCGAAACACGATAGACCATTGTACTTCACGGGGTATATCGGCTCTATTCGGGTGGATAGAATTCAGGTTGACTCTGGTTATGCTTTGAGCATCATACCGTTGAGTTTCATTCATCACCTTGGAGTTCCTCTGCATCATTTGTCAACAACAGGAACCACCATTTATGGCTTCAATGCTTCCAATACTCGTCCCCTTGGCAAAATCAAACTTAAATGCCAGATGAGTGACTTGAGGATGGATGTCACTTGCTATGTCATTGATACAGAGACGTCTTACAATTTGTTATTAGGTCGGTCTTGGATCCATAACAATCTGATTGTTCCATCAACTCTACATCAATGCATGAAATATGTAGATGAGAGTGGTGAAGTCAAAACAGTAGTCCCAGAGAAACAACCATTCAAGGGAGTGAAGAATTATTTCACAGATTCTATCCATTACCTTGAGGGTGAGCCTTTTGAAGTACCACTGATTGAGGAACCAGATAGCGGTAATGAAGTCGATACTGAGTCTGAGCACGAACATGGTCTTGTCTTTAATGACATAGAACCCATAGTAATCGGTCTTGAAAATCTGGATATAAATGATCCTGTCTATGAGGACAGTGGAGTTATCTTTAATAATAATGATGATTTAGCTTACTTATCGTGTGTTGAATTGAATTCTAACATACCAGGTACAAGCACCAGCACATCGACAAATCCTCTACCCCGATTATATGCTGAATCAAATTTATACATTCTGATTCAATCATCTTATGTGACAAATCGGCAACAAATTGAATCTTTGCAAGCAGTCTTCATAGTATCGGCTAAGGTTAATGACCAAAAGACATCATTTTTGGGAAGAGTGATGGTCTGTCGTAAACTCTTTTGGAAGAATCCGAGAAGGAGGAGAAAAATCCACAATTTTTATATTTCACACCAACAACCCAAAGGCTTATGAGAAAATGAGATACGACTTTATCCATAAAGAAGGCTTAAATTTCGGTAAAGGGATCTGGACACCAATCCGATCCGCTTATATCCCGGAAGGAAAGTCGGAGGATTACTATCATAAAACTTGTAGTGGGTTAGGTTATGAATCCCCACCATTCACGCTGTGTTTTAGAACCAAAGGAGAGTTAGATGACAATTCTTACACCTCATCTTCTGAATCCATTTCTTGGAAGTATGACTCTAGTGTAGGAGCTGTGTTCAGGACACTCACGGCCAACATGACCTCAGCATCTCCAATAGAAAATCAAGAAGATGACCAATTACCTCTGTTTGATGATCTGCTAAACCGACAGCTAGATATACAATGGGAACACCGCTTCGAACAACGCGAGCCTCCTACTGATGATAAGGTAATTCAAGTTAATATGGGTGACAAGATCCACCCAAAATCCATATTCATAAGAGATAGCTTGTTGCCCGAAGAGAAAGAAGACCTCATTACTCTAGTACGCGAGTATATTGATGTATTTGCTTAGAACTACGAGGATATGCCTGGGCTTGATCCCCAAGTGGCTATGCATCGATTAAACATCAAACCAGACGTCAAGCCTGTTAAACAACAACAAAGGCAATTTCGGTCCCAAATCATGGAGGCAATTGAAGCTGAGGTCAAAAAGCTCATCGAGTCAGGATTCATCCGCGAAGAGCAGCATCCTGATTGGGTGGCCAACATTATCCCTATTCTAAAAAAGAATGGGAAGATTCAAGTGTGCATTGACTTCCGAGACTTGAATTCAGCTTATCCTAAAGATGATTTTCCTTTACCCATCACAGACATCATTATTGATAATACGTGCGGGTTTGAAAGGATATCTTTTATGGATGGATTTTTAGGGTACAACCAAATTAAAATGTATTCTGATGATGAAAAGCACACATCCTTTCGAATGCCTTCGGGAATATACTGTTATATAGTAATACCCTTTAGGCTGAAGAATGCTAGTTCTACATATCAATGTGCTATGATCTCTATTTTCCAAAAACATCTACGGAATACTGTTGAATGTTATGTGGATGACTTGGTCGTTAAAAGTCATAACAAGGGAAACCATTTACACGACTTGAAAATGATATTCGATCTTATGCGGCACACCAACTGAAGATGAACCCAACTAAGTCATTCTTAGGAATGATAAGTGGTAAATTCCTCGGGTTCGTGGTCATAGTTAAAGGAATTCCTCTTGACCCAGACAAAGTCAAAGCCATTCAAGAGCTATCACCTCCTAGAAATCTCAAGGAGCCTCAGGGCTTACAAGGGCGGTTGGCATATATTCGCAGGTTCATTTCTAACCTGTCAGGTAAATACCAACCGTTCTCAAGACTAATGAAGAAAGGAGTATTTTTTGTGTGGGATGAAGCTTGCCAGAAAGCATTCGAGGAGATTAAGCAATATCTCTCCAATCCGCCGGTATTAGTTACACTAAAGTCAGGTAAACCTTTCTTAATATACATCCGGGCTACAGATCATGTATTGGCAGGACTCTTAGCACAAGATGATGAAAACGGCCATGAGAAAGCTGTTTATTATCTCAGTAGGACTTTATTGGGTGCTGAACCTCGTTATCCTCTTATTGAGAAAGAATGTTTGGCACTGGTCTTCACAGTCTAAAATATGTGACATTATTTGGTTGGGCAAACCATACATGTCATTTTCCAGATCAATCCTATTCGGGTATTCATGACACAGCCCACTGCGTTGAACTGGTGACTCGCTAGATGGACATTGTTGCTCTCCTAATATGATATTCATTTCAAACCTCAAAAGACAGTGAAAGGTCAATCTATTTGTGACCTTATGGTCAACCATCCATTAAAGGGGAAGGTGGGATTGTATCAGGACATACCAAATGAAACATATGAAGCTGATGCTGTTTTCAAAGAGTAAGTATGTCAACTATATTTTGATGGTGCGGCAAGAGCAAGCCCTACTGGTCAAGTTATTGCTGGAGTGGGGGTAGTCTTTATCTCTCCACAAAATCATATGCTACCATGGGTCATTTCTCTAACAGAGCCATGCTCTAATAATGTAGCCGAATACAATTCTTTATTAGTTGGCCTGGATATAGCTAGATAGCTGGGGGTGAAGCACCTAGAAACATATAGTGACTCACTACTCGTTGTTAATTAGATGAAGGGAGAATATGAGGTTAGAAATGAGGATCTCATCCCTTATCATACAGCAGCGATCACATTGGCCGAATCTTTTGAGGGTTTCTATATTGACTATGTACCCTATCTCAAGAATACTTATGCCGACGCATTAGCATCACTTACGGCCACATTAGCTTTACCTGAAGGAGCTACTCAACAAATTACCGTGACAAGCAAACATTTGTTCAAGTCGAAGTATGCGTTGCAGGTCAGCGTGATTGAAGATGAGCCTGCAATGCTCAAACCTAAAGATTGGTGATTTTCGATCATTGATTATGTCTTATATGGTTTATTGCTTAAAGGCATCTAGGAAAGAGAATCTATTCTTAGACGAGCACCTAGGTTCTACTACGATGCCCAATCTCAGACATTGTACTGAAAATTGTATGACGAGCTATTACTTTGCTGTTTGTCAAAGAAATAAGCAAAAGAAGCTCTTAAGAAAGCGCATGATGGCATCTGTGGAGCTCATCAGCCCGGTCCTAAATTGTGGGACCAACTACGTAGATTGGGTTATTACTGACCTAACATGGTACAAGCCGCCATCGCCTATGCCAAACGATGCCATGCCTGTCAAATTCATGCTAACTACATGCATCAACCACCCGAGCATCTTCACCCATCAACCACTTCATGGCCTTTTAAAACATGGGGTATGGACATCATTGGCCCAATAACACTACCCTCTTCCAAGGGACATTGCTTTATTTTAGCGATAACTGATTATTTCTCTAAATAGGCAGAAACAACCCCGTTGAGAGAGGTTAAGACTAGTGATGTTGTTAAATTCTTAAAACATCACATAGTATATAGATATGGCATTCCGAGACGTATCATCCATGACAACGGACCCCAGTTCGTTAGCCAAACTTTCACCCGATTCTGTGATAAATTCAAGATCAAGAATTTGGCCTTAACAGCTTATAACTCTACTGCTAATGGGCAAGCAGAAGCATTCAATAAGATCATCGTTAAAATTCTCACTAAGGTAGTTTTGATGAATAAAAGAGACTGGAACGAGAAGTTGTTTCAAAGCTTGTAGGCTTATCGCACAACAGTTCGCACACCGACAGGAGCGACACCATATTCTTTAGTATATGGATGTGAAGTCGTATTATCATTGAAAATCCAAATTCCATCTCTACGAATAACACTTGCAACTGGCATGACCACAGAAGAAAGTCATCGCCAACGTCTTGAAGAACTAGAAGCGCTAGATGAGAAGTGACTACTGGCTCAATAACACATCAAGCTTTATCAAGCTCGGATTTCCAGAGCATTCGATAAAAAGGTTAGATACCGCATATTCAAGGAATGTGACTTGGTTCTTGTCGTTCGACGCCCAATGATTTTGAATTCCAAAAAGAAAGGAAAGTTCGAGCCAAAATAGGAGGGACCATTTGTGGTAGAAACTGTTTACTCAAATGGATCTTATCGTCTTATCACTCAAGATGGTGACAAACTTATGATATCTATCAATGGTAAATTTCTGAAGAAATATTACCCATAGACCCTATGGTCAAATACGTCTTATGGCAGGAGAAGAAGCAAATAAAGGTAATGGTTTTCTTACTTCATTTCTTCTAAATTTCTCTCGCTAATCCTCTTTAATAGGATAGTGGGATTATAAAATCATCATGTTAATGATCACCTCTGATTGTTGATGTTTTGATCAAAACAATATCTTTCTAATAGTAACTTACTATGTGATGTGTTACTGCATATTTTTCCTAACGTCGTCATTTTCCCAAAAGACGTGTGTTTTCTAACATAAGCCTACCAAGTGATGTACTTTCGTTTCTATCACCATCGTCATACTACTAAGTCACTGAATGATGTGATTTTCCTAACGTCGTCATTTCCCCCAAATGACGTTCGTTTTCCTAAAATAGACCTACCAAGTGATGTGCTTTCATTTCTATCACCATCGTCATACTGCTAAGTCATTGAACAATGTGATTTTCCTAACATCATCATTTTCCCCAAATGATGTTCGTTTTTCCAACTTAGGCCTATCAAGTGATGTGCCTTTATTTTTATCACCATCGTCATACTGCTAAGTCACTAAACGTTGTGATTTTCCTAACATCGTCATTTTCTCTAAATGATATTCGTTTTTTAACTTAGGCCTACCAAGTGATGTACCTTTGTTTTCTTCGTCATTGTTATTCTAAGTCATTGAATGACTTGATCATCCAAATATCATCATTTTTATAAATGACGTTCGTTTTTCCAATAAGTTCGCTATGTGTTGAGCTTCGTTCTTAACACTTAGTCATATTTTGAACTTCGTTGTCCTACATATGATCTGAAGCCTAAAAAAGGCTAAGGATAGAAAAAAGTCTTAGCATTAAAGTCTAAGAGAAACTCTTTGATAACTCATCATACTGAGAGGAAAAGTATGGGTAGTCCAACTCAAACGACAGTTGGTAAACTCAAGTCCGTTGAAAGCTGAGGGTTTGCTAAAAATCCTAAGTAAAATGCTTTAATTACACAAAAAGTAAGAGAATAATATGTGGATAAACTATAAATTTTATTCATATACAATTGAAAGTACAGAAACTCGAAGTACATAGATTGAACTTAGAAGACTTGAACTACACTACGAGGTTCAGTTAAAAGTTCTTTCAGATACAACACGAAGTTCAGTTACAAGTTCCTTTGAACTACACTACGAGGATCAGTTACAAATTCTTTCAATGACATTCGGACTACAACATGAAGTTTAGTTACAAGTTTTTGATGACCTTCGAGATTGCACTACGAGCCTCGTCCGTAACGACGTCGTTGTTCTTGTTGTTGAAGTTCCATCTTCTGTTCCTCGGCATGAAGTCTTCTTCATGCCCAACTTTTAACTTAGGTGCTTGTAGCACACGCCTACCTACTTGGGTAAGCTAACTACTAATGGAAACACCACAAGATCTGAGCATAGGATCAACACTTCTCCCATCTTCACGGAACTTGAAAGTAACTTTAACATTGTCGTTGACTCCTCTGAAAGGAAGCACTTCACTGAGTCTGTGAAGCTGCCACATAGACCGAAGTCCAGAAAAGGGACTGCATGCTTGGGGTGCATGGCATGTCAAAGCAGTAAGCATGTTTGGACTTAGCATATCTAATGTTACATTCAAAAGTCCAACAAGTTGTCAAAATATATTCTGATTTCGACTCTAGAAAACTAAAAAATCCTCAAACGAGCGAGCTACTACAAAGACCAAGAGATCAAGGATCGGATCAGAAGAATTACCTGAAGCGACAACGTCATCAACTTTGCCTACCTCACCAGTGACGATTATCGGAGCTTGGAATTTAGTAGGAAGCGAAGGTGGGAGCCTTAAAATACAAAATCCCCTCTGAGTCATTTTGAAACAAGGCATAAAAGAGGAAGATGAATCCTCTCGAAAAGTAATGGCCTATTTATAGGCGAAGGAGCTAACCAAGTAGCTGAGATTCGTTACACGAATCCCTAAGCACCAAACTGCCAAAGGGTGCTGGGAACGAAGCGATGCAATCAATTGCGTTCGTAATTAGCACCAAAGAGGATGTGGATCAAAGCGACGTATTAAGTACCAAAGACTTAATGCTGATGAGACGAAGCGACGGACCCATGTGGATCAATAGTTTGGGAACTATCGAAGGCTGTCATGTCGTTCAACGAGATTTACTCTCATTCCCAAGTCAAAAAATAACGAAGATAGCTATTTCAAGTAGAGTCTTAATGTCGAGATTCAGTCAAAATTAGATTCAAACCTCGTCTTCGATGAGGGTAATTCACTTGATTTAAACTGGATTCGAACCTCATCTTCAACGAAGGTCGTTCCTCTAATTAGACTCAAGTGTTGAGACTTGATTGAAATTGGGTTCGAACCTCGTCTTTAATGAAGGTCATCCCTCTAATTAAACTCAAATGTTTAGACTTGATTAAAATTGGATTTGAACCTCATCTTTGACGAAGATCGTCCCTCTAATTAAACTCAAGTGTTGAGACTTGATTGAAATTGGATTCGAACCTAGTCTTCGACGAATGTCATTCCTCTAATTAGACTCAAGTATTGAGACATGATTGAAATTGGATTCGAACCTCGTCTTCGACGAAGGTCGTTCTTCTAATTAGACTCAAGTGCTGAGACTTGATTGAAATTGGATTCGAACCTCATCTTCGACGAAGGTCATTCCTCTAATTAGGCTCAAATGTTGAAGCTTAATTGAACGAGGCTAGAACCTCGTTATGTCAGATTTGAAATACAAAGTGGAGTTTGAATCCAACCTCGTATTAGAAGGATAAGACTTATACTTGAAGTCTTAAATCTCAGGGCAACTAAGTTCATAAACTTCGACATCAGATTATGTGTTAAGGCACAAAGTAGAGCTAGTGGACAAAGACAACAGAAGTTCTACTTATATATAAAAAAACTACAAAAGTCTGATTACAAAAAGAAATAGAGCTAAATAGATCCAGCAGTCTGACGAATCTCTTCAGCAAGCTTAGCCAAGGATTCTTGATGTTCTGCCTCAACGTCAGCTGAGGCACACCTACATAGCTCCTCATCAGAATAGGTGCTCATATCATTAACAACCTTTTCTAGCTGTTCCATTCGATCGAGTTCTGCTTGAAGCAAGGGCTGATGCTGCACCTGTTTAGAGGCTAATGTATACCTCATATCCATCATGCCTGCCAACTCTGCCTCAGCCTCTGCCAGCTTGGTCTGAAGAGCCTTAAGTTAAACTTGAAGATGATCGACTTGACGTTATTTTTGAAGTTCAGCGTCTGCAACCTTTTTACCCTCACTGGATAAATTCTCTTCGACCTCTTTAAGCTCCTTAACTCGCTGATTGGTCTCAAGCAATTGACGATCAAGTTCGAATAAGGAGTCATCCCTCTGGTGTATAGTTCGCATAGCTCGTTCTTCAGCTAAAGGGTAAAGAGATCGAGACTAACGATTATGCCATTGATTGAAAAGATCTTCAACCTTGGTCAGGTGCAACCAGTAAGG
This sequence comes from Asparagus officinalis, assembly GCF_001876935.1. NCBI lineage: Eukaryota > Viridiplantae > Streptophyta > Magnoliopsida > Asparagales > Asparagaceae > Asparagus > Asparagus officinalis. The sequence goes on along the minus strand of NC_033800.1, from coordinate 138,630,006 downwards.
CAATACCGTGAGGTCGGAGGTCAAATTCTTCATTAAGTCCAAGAAAGATACTAGTACCTCCTTAACTCTTGCAAAGTCCCCTCCACGATCTAAGACTTGAGCGGGAGATTCTCTCAAAATGTTAAGGAAATTCTCTAATATTTTTGATATGGCAAAGTTTCTCGCTAAGACGACAGGAGAAGAGTGTGTACTGCTAGAAGACATCGTTTCATGACGAGCGGTAGAAGAAACCGTAGCTTCTGTGAAAACTAGTGGCACAGTGTACACGGTATGAGTGGTGATGATTGCAGGAACCATTGCAGTAGTGGTAGGAGCGATAGGGACTACGATACTTGATGCGACGCAAGTTTTAGTCATGATGACGGAGCTGGTAGACACAACACTTATGTTCGCAGTGGCTTCAGCTTCAGCCATAGTGGTCGGAGCAAGTTCTGCTCCCTCAGCTTCATCAGGATTAACAGTCGAATTATCAACTCGGCATGTTTCCATAGCTGAACTTGGAGGTATCCTACTTTCAGTAGGGTCACCAGAAGCTGGTCCTACCTCAGTACCCATATCAGTAAAGACAATGGAGTCTGTGGAAACAACTAAACACAGTGAACAGAGTCGTTAGTGTTAGGTCTCATGTTATGAGCCTACATCTTCTAATCTTGTTTTAATGATTACAAACAATTCCTAATATTGTTTGTCTAGTGTTTATGTTTTCTTATTAGGTATTTTAGACAAACAATGTAGTTGGAGGTTGGATGGTTTGAGCCTTCACGATCACATCAAAAGGAGGTTGGCGGAATATCGGTATGAAGCCACTGTACATCAAGTCATATTCAAGATCAAGCTTCATCCGCAACCAAGTCGAGCTTATTGAAGATCAAGATCATCGCTTGGTATATTAGTTTAGGTTTTATATTATGTGTGTTAAATACTTCAAGCTCAATCATATACATACATACACATTTTGTTTATATATATATATGTAGTTATATATATATACAATTTTATATACAAAAGTTTTGGTTTTATGGTTTTCAAGTTTAAATACGAAACAAATACTTTTTTGTATACATACATACTGTAGGCGTATAAAATTGCTTATAGGTCACTTAACACAGCTCGGCACAAACCGACGAACCATTGGGCGACGTATCCAAACACGAGCGTCAATCCACAACGCCAAAGCCAAGTGACACGCAACGAAGCAGATTAACGAGGCTACGAAGCTAACAAACCACACTCAAACAACGGAATGAATCCACTTGCGTGCAGAATCAAGCTAACGGGTTGAGGAATCAACGAGTCATCCAACCAAGAGCGGACTCCGACGAATCACGATCGAATCAAGGTCAGTTTTGGACTCGAACTCAGAAGTGGATTTACTGCCATATCAGGAATCAGGTCAACAAATCGAGTCCGAACAAGTCAACCACACAACCGAATCACGGACAGAACCGAAAGATGGAAAACGACGGAACCCAAATACCTATAGGGGCTCGGCCAAAACCCAGCCACCCATAGGTGGCNGCCACCTATAGGTGGCTCGGCCAAGAGCGGGCCACCTATAGGTGGCCGGCCCAGATCTGTGCACGGGCACAGTTCAGAGAGCCTATAAATAGGAGGCCTAGGCTCATTTGTCAAAGGTGGGAACTTTTGGAGCTGAAACTCTGCCGAATTGAGAACTGAGCTTGGAGTTTTGGAGGCTTGAAGGCTTGGACATTCAGATCTGGTTCTTGGCGAGCATCCACGTCACAAAAGGCAGGAGTTCGAGAGAGAGAAACCAGATCTCAGATCTATGCAGTCATCCTCCGGATCAAAGCTTGACCTTTGATCCCGAGAACTAGGGCGATTAGTTCCTTGGTGAATTAACCCCCCCCGGCTATTATTTCCTTTGCGGAATAATACCCGTCATACTACGTAGATCCGACCGGATCTAGATCACGCGGTGGTCCACGGATAAACCCCGGCGCAGGCGAAGAACCCACAAAGCGAGTGACCGCAAAACAGGAGCTCGTGATTTGTTCGAAAGGAAAGTTGTAATTTTTATTTCTTTTTCTTTGATTTCGTTGTAACCGGATCTTATAAAAAGACCGGATCTTTGTAATCGATTAACTGTTATTAAAGAGTGTGCAATGACATCAATGAAGAACACAATTTTTCCCGCGAACAATCTGGCGACCACAGTAGGAGCCACCGATCTCGCTGCCGAGATCGTCACGTCGCAGCCGCGGATCTCAATCCCGGTCGAGGAGGAGGTCAAATATGAATTTGATCAGGCCAAGTTCGAGGAGTACCTATCATCCTCGTCCGGATCTACCTCTCCCCGCAAGTCCAAGAAGTTCTCCTCCAGGAGAAAAGTTCGTTGGTTTGAAGAAGTTCAGAACGCCAACGAAGCCCTCACCCCGGCTGACGCCAAAGTTGCGTCGGATGAAGTTCCACCGACCTCCAACGAGGTCAAACCTGTTCTTGCCAACGCCTCCACTGTTGAGGGCGTTGTGACTCTCTCAAAGAGAGCCCGCCAGAGGCGACGTTAACGCCTTGCGCGGCAATTCGCTAAGGCGATGGAGTCTACAGACGGAGTCCGCTACAACACGGATCTGAAGAACGGGGGAGGCAAATAGCCTCAACAACAGTTGAATGGCAGCTCCTCCAAGCCGTCAACGAACGAATGGATCCGGGTCAAACGGAACCGTTCGACACTTGAAGAGCGGATTCACAAACGCCGCGCGTTACTTGCACAAGCAAAAATTCTTGTGCAGGAGGCCAAGAAATTAGAGGAAGAAAGAGTGGCCAAAAAGCCATTACCAACCCACCATGTATGGAGGCCGAAGCAGCCTCCAACAAAATTTCAACCACCGGCGAATCAACCCAAGTCACCGGTAATTCCAATAGCTTCTCCGGGAGATCATGCAGAATCGTCCCGAAGGAAGAAGCCAGTTTTGGAGCGCCTCGGTCCAATTCCCGACGAGAGAGGCAAAGCTCCAGTTCAAGAGCGTTTGGGCCCAATGAAGAAGCCCCGGACGACTCAACATGCTGGGGTCGCCGTCACCCCCAACATGACAAAGAAATCAGGGCAGCTACGCGCACTAATTTGCGCATTGAAGTCCAAGAGCCCGCTGAGAACTCACGCCCAAAAAGGCATGTTTCGAGGCGCGTAACTTTTGAAAGCCCAAAGAAGGCAGTTCACCCTCAGAAGGAAACATTATCATCTGATGACGATAATGTTATACCTGAGAAGTCGTGCAAACACACGATAGGTCAAGCAGACGAATTGTACTATCGTGTTGGGGGTACGAGTAAAACCAGGAAGAGGAGTTCCCGAGGACTGGAAACTCAATGCCCCTGTTCCAAACTCATTCGGGCAGTATTGTCTGAATGCAACTGCATCAAGGCGGTCCCCGAAAGAGTTTTGGTTTTTGAAAGACTTAGTGCCGAAACGCCAAAACCAAGGCCTAGGCGTTTCCGACGAAGAAGAACGATGGTTGAAGATGGAGAATTTCCGAGGGTCAGCACCAATATGACCAGCAAGGGGACATCGGCACGGGATAATCTCGAGTCGATTCTGAAAGCATCCCGGCCTATAACCCGTCTGCAGTCCAGAACCATCAAGCGAGCAACCTATGGTAGAGTTCGGACAAGACTCCCTTCAGAAGATGAAGAATCTGATGCCGGCTCTGCGGTTGCATCAGATAATACAGTATCCAGCGAGGGACAACCCCGCGAAGCACTTATGATAAGTGCGGAGCAAGTGGCCAAGATGCTTGAAGACGCCTTAGCTAAGCAACAGGAAACCTTCAGGTTCGAAATGCAAATGGCCATGCAAAACATGAGAGAAATGCATGACCAACAAATCCAAGCATTGACGGACCAGCAAGGCGAGCCAAGTCGTCGCAACCAGGTTAATCTGGAAGATGAGGACACAAATCCTCCCGTCAATACAGGGAGTGGTAACGAGAATGCCAACGAAGACTCAGGTGAAAGCTTGAAGATTAAAAACCTCGAGAGCAAAATCAACACATTGATTTCCGCTCAAGAGATGAAGAAAACAAGCATTCCTTGTCTATACCCAAGAGAGTGGGAATCGATTCCATATCCAGCAAAGTTCAACCTAATTAACTTCACGCCGTTTAATGGGATGGGTTCCCCCACTCAACATTTGATTTACTTCAAATCACACTTGGGGGTTATCTCTGGTAATGAACCTCTGATGGTGCGGTCCTTCGTTAGCACTCTTTGTGGAGCCGCCTTCGACTGGTATCGCCGCCTCAAGCCAGGAAGCGTGAACAGCTGGGACGACATGGAGACCAAATTCCTCGCTAATTTCTTCGACGACGACACAGAGATATCCATCGGGTCATTGCTGGACGAGAAGCAGAAAGACGGGGAGTTGGTGGACACCTTCGTCAAAAGGTTCCGGAACAAGGCGATGAACTGCCGGGACCCGATTACCGAGGAATTCATCCTTCAGACTTGCCACAACAACCTTGTACTGGACGTGTTGGAAGCAATGGGGACAGCACCGTCCAAGACATGGAAGGATCTGAAGGTCCGAGGAGAGCAAGCTGAGCGATTCCTCAGAAGGAAGAAGGCGGAAAGAGGCCAACAGGCGAATAATGCTCCGCAACAGAATTTCGTCCCACGGGGGAAAGGTAAGGCACATGCTAATGCAATTGATGCTAATCAAACTTTCCAATTGCAACATCAGCAACAGCAACAGCAACAAGCATCACAAAAACCTCGGGGACAATGGCAATAACGGCCTCAGAAGCAGAAATCTTCGGAGCCGAGGTTTCCTAAAGTGTACTCCTTCAAGGATGACGAAGTTCCCGGCATCTTTAAGTACCTGTTAGAGAATAATAAAATCCAGCTGCCAACGATTGTGGATCAAGAAGGGGCTAACAAAGTGACGGTTCCGAAGTATTGCGCATACCATAGAGTGGTCCATCACCCTACCAAGTCGTGCTACCACCTCAAGGACAAGATCCAGGCGCTAATTGATGTAGGTGTCATAACCCCGAAGCCGTCCAAGAATGTTGGAGCAAATGCGGTCTCAATCAGCTTTGGATCGGTGCCCACAACATGGTTCAAACCGGAGCGCATCACCAAAGTAAGGATGAAGACAGTGAACGATGATCCACATAGACAGTGCCAAAAAGGACTTGTGCCACACACAGCCCCAAACGGCGAAATCCTCTGGGTTCATCCCGATCTCATTGAAGATGAGCCGTGGGCGACTTCCCCAAGAAGAAAAAGCAAAGGTAAATCCTGCAATGCTACATCCGCAATCTTCGAGGAGGATGGCGATGAAGCTCCTACTTTCCCGCTCTCCGAAGAAGAACAAGAAGTCTTCGCCACTAGAAGCGGAAATCAATATCACTACAATTATCCACCACCTAATGAGCAGGGGGTGAATAAACGGGGACCAGCCAAAACTCTCACGGAGATGGGGGTGATTACAAGTCCTACACCGGGCGAAGAGGCTCGACGACAGCCGGTGAATAAACCGAAAGAGAAGAATCCCCAAGAGGTGCAGAATCCGAAGCAGTCTCGTTTCAGTCGCCCGATTGGAAAAGACAGACCGGAAAGCTCGAAGACTCCGCAAGTCTTCGATATAATGGCTCAACTAGCCAAGCTCCAGCAAAGTCAACCGAATCCAAGTGGATCCGGGTTCTGCTGTGAGTATTATGCCGCTTCGCTTGATGCATTTCCTCGGCATCCCAGTTAGCAAGTTGGCGTCCACGGGCACTGTTATCTATGGATTCAACACTAGCGGGTCAAGACCCTTGGGTAAAATCCGGGTAAAGTGTCAACTACAACAGAAAATCTAATCTGCAAGGAACAAGTTTGTCGTTGAAAGTCGAGATTTCCTCGCCATAGTGTGTTGGCGAGGAAAAAACTTTGGTCATCATTTCCTCGTGGTAGGGTGGTCAAGAAAAGTTTCTGCAAGGAATATTATAATTTCTCGCGAAATCCTTTTTGCGATGAATATACTCTTTTCTCGTTGTTACTCTTTAGCCTCGATATTTTTCCTCACCTAATCTCATACCTTTTTCGTCGCTAAACTACAGTTTCCTCGCCAATGATACGTGAATAATATTTAATTTATATATAATAAAAATTCTAAAAAACTATTTTCGTCGTTGTAAGTATCTTTCAGCGAGGAAACTGTTCCTCACCAAAGGTAAATCTTTAATGAGGAAATTAATTTTCTTCATTATATGTATCTTTTTCTCGTGGAAACAGTTCCTCAGTAAATGGACTCAAAGACGAGGAAATTTAAATTTATCGTTGTAGGTTCACTAGTAGAAATCAGAGCATTGGCGATGGAGACATTTCCGTCGCTAATGAATGTAATTCAAAAAAAATTTGCTGCTTTTTGAGCCCCCCAACCAGAAATATATACTTGTTGCTACCAATATTCATAATATATTCAACAATATTCACATTCATCAATTCACATCCAACAATATTCACATCCAACAATAATCATATTCATCATTCATCGATTCGCATATATATAATCCGAATGTCATAATATGTTCAACACAATCCAAAAGTCAACAAAAGTAACAAAAAAAGTCTAACTTGCTACCCTATTCACCGTAGTCGTCGTAGTCCATATCGTCGTGATCCCTATCATCGATGGCGGCTGCATCAAAGCGTCACGTGACATATTAAATTCCAAAGTAAATATATGAAACTAATCACATGATATCAGTTTTAATAATATGATCATACCGCATATTAAATTCCAAAGTAAATATATGAAACTAATCACATGATATCAGTTTTAATAATATGATCATACCGGGTTTTCACTCAAATACTTATGCTAGGAAACTAATCACATGATATCAGTTTTAATAATATGATCATACCGGGTTTTCACTCAAATACTTATGCTAGATCCGAGCATAAGGAGTAGATCCTAAGAAGTGATCATATAGCTTCGATCTGCCATTCGTCGATGTCGTCTCGCATATTTTCTACAAAATAAAATACTTTATTAGTATGTGCGGTGATAATATATAAATGAAAATGATGCGATGATAATATCATAAATTAAAAATAATCCACCTTCTTTATCAAAGAGCAAGAGAAACTAATGAACGAGTACTTGTAGCATACATGCTACTTTTGGGGAATATTTCCATCATTAAGAGCTGCAAATTTGCATATAAAGTACCTTCAACAACCTGATTTAGTGGTTGCCTTGGTTGATATTGCTGCTGTTGTTGGTATTGTGGATGCTGCACTTTGTACTGTTTCTTTGGCTGTTCTAAAAATATTGGTGCTTGATACCTGCTCACCAAAAGGTAAACAACTTGGAAGTCAACATGGCATATCATTCTCCTCCATAGCATACCTCTATCATGTTGAAGATGCAAATTGTAAAAGTGAAATGCTTTACCCAGGAGAGTTCCGGTTTAGATCATTAGGTGACAAAGTAATTGAGATCATTGATACATGGCGAGTCATCTCCAAGCTGCATGACATAGTTTTTAGACATAAGAGAACTATCCCAATTATACTATTAAAATTACATGCATAAAGAAAGTAAAGACTTACGGTACAAGACCTTCCTCTATAGGTTCTCAGACTTGTTGTATAAACTCATGCACCAAACTTGTTGTGTAAACTCATTACTCAGGTACAAAAAAATTTACCATGCTTTCACCCACATCATGTTCCCTAGCAAGGTCTTGCAAGAACCAGACAACACTCTCGCTATCCTCAACATCATGCTTAAAACACTTAAGGCAAATTAAGAGATAAAAAGTATGAAATAAAACCTCATAGTTTGTTTAAAAATAAATCATAATCCCCATCAACTCTTAGATGGACTCCATATTTTAAAACTCTAAAAGGATGAAAATGTGATACATACACAAAGCCTGAGCTGCTGTCAGCCTTACAAGAAGATCCTTAACCAGTAGCTTTTTCACAAAATCTTGGGCGCTCTCACTTATTATTGGCCATGGTTTCCAACGATAATATGGCTTATTTCTAAGAAGTTGTAAGTTAACGCCATAGAAAACATTATATTAGGTACTATCGGAACAAAGAGAGCTTATAGCGTGAACAAGCTCTCTGGATTAGTAAGCTAGAGCATAGGGTGTATACTCAAAACTTGGATTGAATTACAATAAAGAACATACGTCCAAGATTGATATTAATTTAGACAGAGGGTGTATACTCAAAACTTAAAAATAACTTGTCAGCTATATACATAAGTTCTGAAAATAGCTGCAAGTTCAAATTCTTGTAGTATAAAGATTGACAGGAGGTTCAATGTCAACTTACTCCATCGCAATATACACATCATCATCATCTTCAAATGCATTATGGAAATGAACAATATTCTCATGTCCTTTTAGGTCTTGCAATATTTTCACTTCACACTTAACATCCTCAAAGCAATGCGACGGACCATCTGCACCAAAATTAATATAATTATAAGACATTATAAATATAATTTGAGTGAAAGATGAGGATCTATCTCCCTACCAGTCCTAAGAAGCTATAATTCTGTTCAAAGTTATCATACTAATGCCTCTGGTGATTGATAAACATGCTTTAGACCAGAGACAAGTTTAAATGATTTACTCAAAGTAATGTCTTTGTCATATGTTCCTATTTACTTTATTTAATCCCATGATAGATCACTGACTTATATTTGACAACTCTGTTCCTGGGGTACGAGCATAATTTAAAGAAGATAGCAGACAAAATGCTTGATTGTACCATTTATGTTATAGATTTTATGGCATAAGAACTTTTGCTGTACAAAAGACACTGATAACAACAAAACCTAGTAATTGAACTCCTAAGACTATTGGTTAAAAATCATAGGAAGCTAGTTTAATGTAAGAAAGTTTCTAAGTCTCAATTGTTCATAGTAAATCCAATTGTTGAAATCCTAAAACAATTTTGGAAATAAATTAAGAAAATATAAAAATGTTTACTTTACAAATTTCCAAAACAAGAGGTCACTGCACACCTAAATGATGGAAACTTTCCAAAAAGACAATGTTGTTCTGTTTTTTCCTTGTAAAAAAAGCATGGAGATTTTTATTACCCATTTTCTGTGTGTTAACATGAATGCTCAACTGTGTGGCCTTACTACTAGTACCAGAGCATCATAACATGCGTTATCGAGTCTCAAAGAATGGATTGTTAGAAACTGACCAAACTTAGACTAACTAGGTACACTTCACATATGCAGATTGAATGACACTGAGATCTGAGGGATCGTTTATATATGGAAATGATACAGCATGCACCTTTTAGCCGCGTAAAATCAAATAGTGTCAGGAATCAACGCTGGGAAGATTGAATAACACTGAGATCTTCCAAACTTCTTGGTGTTTTTGTCATAGAGGAATATTTACAAACACATGGTGGGCAAAAACAAGAAGCAAAAGCATCATCAACAATAGAGAAGAGAAAGTACCCGAGTCGCAATCAACGCTGCAGCCTCGACATAATTGAGGTGAAGTCTGCTAGCCAATTGCTTCTGAGCGAGGAATCCTACCTGATGAAGGGCCAATTTCCCGACTTCTCTAGGTACCAGCTTCATCTCTCGCAATTAATTTTGCTTCTGTGAAAATCAACGGCACAAATAAAAGATATGAGAGGGGGTTTTCGCATAAATTATATCATCAGGGTAAGATGGAGGTGTACCCACCGACAGCAGCGGTGGTGGAGAGAGAGAGTATGAATCTGAATGTTGAGCAAAGACGTCACCACCCCTTCTTCTGTTTCTCGCAGAGAGATGACATCAGATTCGGAAACGTGGCAGTCATATGAAGGGGCCTCGGTGCCATCACGGCCGTGATTAGGCGGGAGACGCCGACTGCCATAGTTGAAGATTCATTTTGCGGCGAACGAGGTGGACGAGGAGAAAGCCAAAGATGAAGTAGAGGACAGCGGCTCAGGACTTGAGAAATTTTGAAAGGGAGGGTTTTGGAAAATTTGAGCGTGTCTGAGGAAAACAAAAGGGGGAAAAATTTTAGAAGCTGGGTTTGGAAAATTTGGGAGCCCGCTCAGGACTTGACAAATTTTGAAAGGGAGGGTTTTGGAAAATTTGAGCGTGTCTGAGGAATACAAAAAGGGGGGAAATTTTGTATTCAATCTCCTACATTATGGATATCAAGTCAAATTTTGTATTCAATCTCCTACATTACGGATATCAAGTCGGATTTGCGAGGTATACATATTAAAATTGACATTTTAGGGTATGAGTAATTAATAAAAATAAATAATTAAGAACAATTGACATTAGTGATTAAATCTATTCAAACTATTTTCATCCATTTCTTTAGTTATTAAATCTCATCAAGCTCTTCTCAAAATTATTAATGATGTTTGCAAGCTCAAGTTTATCCGTAAATAAAGCCAAGCATAGTGGAGGTCATCGAATCAACTAGCATAAAGAATAAAAAATTTAAAAATAACATAGAATTCCTAATTAATTGAAAAGGGCTATGATAAGTTCTGGTATATCATTAGCAAGATCAATATGGTTACATGTTCGTAATACGTATAACTAAAAATGATCTCCTCATTGATCTCTCACAATTTTCTCATCATCTTTACTTTTCTCATCATATTTTCATTGGTCATTTCATGTCGCCAATATTTGTATCGGTGACGGATTCGATATTCGTCACCAATACTCCATCGCCAATATCCTCTCTTTTTTTGCTGACAAGGGAAACCTGGTTAGCCTGCTCAATTTTAACTCCTTTTTGAGTCCGATAGTGGCCATAGTTCGATCCCCCCAATCATCACACCAGCAAGGGGCTTCGTCTTAATACCAAGGGTCCATCCCCATGTGACTGGGCGTGTGGAGGTCTCGGCAGCGATCCTCGAAGACGGACATGAGGGGTGGCAGTGGACAACGACGAATTGAGGAGAGGTGGCTGACGATGTTGGGATGGTTGGCGAACAAGCGGAGGTGTCGAATGAGGGGAAGTGAAGGAGCCAAGGGGAGGAGGGAAACGCGAGGTGGAGATCATCGAGGATGAGCATGAGTGAAGGAGAGGCGGTGGGCTTTGTTCCGTCGAGGAGAGCTGGCGGACAAAAAAGAGATCGACACAAGAAAACCCTAGAGACGCGGTGATTTGTTTTGATGGGGGGAAAGTGTGGCGCTCGTTCTCAAAATCAAAAATAAAAATTTGGGGACCGTCCCTTTAGCCCATTACACAATTTATTCACAAAACTAATTCAAGCCCAACGCTTTATTTTAAAGCGTTGTTTTAGACTCTATTGTGACGGGTGGAACAGTCACAAAACCGTTTCCTTAGACAGCTAAGGGGACAGTTTTAAACCGTCCCCAACGAACCGTCCTCGTAGACCTATTTTGTGGTAGTGGGTAGTGATTGCATGTTTGGTTTAATCTATTTTTAGAAGTCAATATTATATATATTAACATAATCTGTTTTCAGAAGTCTGAAATCAGTGTATATTCAAAAATCACAAATAGTTTAACACACACACACACACACACACACGATTCTCCATTGATATCGAAGCATGGTCACCATATACCTTAAACATTATGCCAAATACGAATAAGAGAGTTCATTGCACGTTTGGTTTAATCTATTTTCCGAAGTCAATATTATCTATTAACATAATCTAATTTTAGAAGTTTGAAGTAAATGTATATTCAAAAATTGCAAATTGTTTAAATCTTATCAGATTTGTGAGTAATCCTTTATCATTGGGATCTCTTTGAACCTGAATAAATATTAATTGGTTGTTAATCTTCATGTGAATTGTGCAAAAACCTACAAAAAGGAACCATCAACCAAACAAACCAAATTCTTATTTATGTCCATATTGGAGCTTTACCTCGTGCTAGACATTTATTCAAAAATAAATCTAAATTGGCCCACGGTTGTTGACTTGTATATGGATATTTGTTAGGCCATTGATATTAGAGGTCCACTCTTTTCTTTGAGTACCCGCCTACTTTTTACCCAAATTCCCACCAAAATTTTCGCCAACGAATAATGAGGATATTATTATTTCCTCGCTGATTGGTTTTTTAACAAGGAAATGATTTCTCACAAAACAAAATCTTTTAGCAAGGAAGACTTAAATTTGTCGCCATTGAATTTGGCGGGCTTTGCATATTTTTCCGCCAAACTAATAATGAGGAAACTATTATTTCCTCGCTAATTGATTCTTTTAACGAGAAAAGGGTTCCTCGTAAAACAAAAAAATTTAGTAAGGAAACCTTCAATTTATCGTCAATGAATTTGGCGGGTGTTGCACATTTTTCTGCCAAATTAATAATGAGGAAACTTTAATTTTCTCACTAATAGGTTCTTTTTTACGACAAAACGGTTCCTCGTAAAACAAATACTTTTAGCGAGGAAGCCTTAAATTTGTTGCTATTGAAATTGGCGGGTTTTGCACATTTTTTCACCAAACTAATAATGAGGAAACTATTATTTCCTCGCTAATTGCTTTTTTTAACGAGGAAACAGTTCCTCGTAAAACAAAAATTTTAGCGAGGAAACCTTTAATTTGTCGTCAATGAATTTGACGGGTGTTGTAAATTTTTCCACCAATTTAATAGTGAGGAAACTATAATTTCCTCGCTAATAGGTTCTTTTTAACGACGAAACGGTTCCTCGTAAAAACAAAAACTTTTAGCGAGGAAGCCTTAAATTTGTCACTATTAAAATTGGCGGGGTTTTTTTTCCTGCCAAACTAATAACGAGGAAACTATTATTTTCTCGCTAATTGATTCTTTTGATGAGGAAATGGTTCCTCACAGATTATGGATCTTCAGCGAGGAAATCATACTTTGTCGCTGTTACATTTGACAGGTTTTCCTCTATTTTCCGCAAAAAGAACAGCAATAAAATGATTATTTCCTCGTTAAATGTGCATTTCACGATGAAAAAGTTCATCACCAAAATCTTATATTTCCTCACCAATAAAATAACTAGTTAGGAGACCAAATCATGATCATCTTTAGTGAAGAACTAAAATTTTTATCGTAGAAGGTGGTCTACTGTGAGGAAAATATATTCCTCGTAGAAGACCTACTGATATTTACCGAGGAAATAATATTTTTCTCATCGAAAGTGATATTTATTGAGGAAAATAATTTTCTCGCAAAAAAGTTGGTCGCTTAAAGACCTGTCTGTTGTAGTGGGGAGATTTGAAGACGGAAGTCACATGTTATGTGATCGATGCTGAAACTTCATATAACTTACTATTGGATCGGCCTTGGATCCATAGTAACTTTATAATTCCCTCCACTCTTCACCAGTGTTTGAAATATGTCGACACTGATAATAGGGTTAGGACGGTGGTCGCGGATAAGCAACCATTCAAAGGGTATGAGAATTATTTCACTGATTCTCTCCTTTATGGTAATGAATCCGATACTGAATCATCGGCCCACGGCACGGACAGCGGAGAAGAAGCTGATACCGAAGCCGGATTTGATTACAATGGAGGTTATGTTTTAAACGACATTGTACCCTTTGTAATCAACCTCGACGATGAACAATCGTCAGAGGGCAGTTGTAACTGGCAACTTGCCAATAATGAAATAAATAACGATTTAGAGTACTCCCTATCTCTTGATGATGTGATAAAAGAGTTGTATGATAATCCTGATTTGTATACGCCGCTTCGATCGTCCTGCATTTATCTAAGTATAGTCTGGAAGCGCGCAAGCTCATGGAAAAACAGGGATATGATTTCACGCTCGGAGAAGGTCTATACTTCGATCGAGGTCCTCGTGTTCCAGCCAAAGCGACATATGTACCAAAAGGGAGACCCTATGATTATTATAAATATGGACGAGGGTTAGGGTATGAATCTTCTTCAGAAGACGAATGCTGCTGGTTAATTAATGACCAATCATCTAAGCAATACAAAAATAGAAATTCGCCAGATTCCTCAGAATGGGATTCCGATACCAGTCCGGGGGAAGCTTTCAAAGCCCTAATGGCGAACATGGCTACAGCTGATCCGTCCACAATGGAAGACGACGATCAAATACCAACATGGGAAGACCCGTGGGTTCATCACCTTAACATGCAGTATGGTGATAGTTTCGAACAGAGGGAACCCCTCACTGAAGATAAAATAGTCCAAGTTAACATGGGTGACGAGGCCAACCCAAAGCCTATATTCATCAGCGACAGCCTTCCCCCAAATGAGAAGGAGGAGTTAATTGCTCTCATCAGAGAGTATATTGACGTCTTCGCTTGGAACTATGAAGATATGCCAGGACTCGACCCCAATGTAGCAATGCACCGCCTCGATATCAAGCCGAATGTCAAACCTGTCAAACAACAGCAAAGACGGTTTCGCCCGCAGATAATGGAAGCCATCGAGACAGAGGTCAAGAAATTAATCGAATCAGGATTTATCCGAGAGGAACAACATCCAGATTGGCTAGCCAATATCGTTCCGGTCATGAAGAAAAACGGTAAGATCAGGATTTGCATCGACTTCAGGGACCTGAATACGGCATGTCCAAAAGTTCGGTCTAAAGAATGCAGGCGCCACATACCAGCGAGCGATGACTAAGATTTTCCAAGAACATCTCAGGAAAACAGTCGAATGCTACGTTGATGATTTGGTTGTAAAAAGCCGCAACAAAGAAGATCACATCAAGGACTTGAAGACGATGTTCGATGTCATGCGGAGTCATCAATTGAAGATGAACCCTACTAAATCCTTCCTTGGAATGTCCAGCGGAAAATTCCTTGGATTCGTCGTCACCACTAAAGGTATACATATCGATCCTAATAAGGTGAAGGCGATACACGAACTGCAACCCCCTAGAAATCTAAGAGAGCTCAGAGGATTGCAAGGGCGGCTAGCTTACATCCGGCGGTTCATCTCAAACCTTTCTGGGAAGTGCCAACCATTTTCTAAACTGAACAAGAAAGGGGTGTCATTTATTTGGGACGACGCCTGCCAGAAAGCATTCGAAGATATCAAAACATATCTTACGAATCCTCCTGTTCTCGTTGCACCAAAATCAGGTAAACCGTTCTTGATTTACCTCAAGGCGATGAACCACTCAATAAGTGCTTTACTAGCACAAGACGATGATAATGGTCACGAACAGACAGTCTATTACCTAAGTCGGACCTTGATAGGCGCTGAGTCTCGATATCCGATGATTAAGAAAGAATGCATCGCATTGGTATTCGCAATACAAAAGATGCGACATTACTTGGTTGGACAGACGGTTTACGTCATATCCAACGTTAATCCAGTACGGGTGTTTATGACGTAACCGGCCTCTATGAATTGGCGGTTAGTGAAATGGGCCCTTCTCTTGTCCCAATATGATTTGCACTTCAAACAACAGAAGTCGATCAAAGGACAAGCGATTTGCGATCTTTTGGCGGCAAACCCGACCACGGATACGGCAGAAGTATATGATGACTTGCCGGATGAAACCCACGAGGTTAACACTACATCACACCAACAAGTATGGCAATTATACTTTGATGGCGCTTCAAGGGCAATTAATAGGGCAATCACCCCGGGATGTCCCAAAGTCTCCTCTGGAGTTGGAGTGGTCTTAATTTCCCCAGGGAAGCACGTGATGCCTCGGGCTTATTCATTGACTAGTCCGTGCTCCAATAACGTAGCCGAGTACAACGCGCTTCTCATTGGACTCAGTTTCGCCAAGGAGCTGGGGGTCGAATATCTCGAAGCTTTTGGGGATTCTTAATTGATAGTCAACCAAGTCCGTGGAGAGTATGAAGTCAGGAACCAAGACCTGATCCCGTATCACCAGGAGGCCATCAAAATGGCAGAATCTTTTGAAGAATTCTTTATTGAATACATCCCTCGTCTCCAGAACGCTTATGCGGATGCACTGGCAGCACTAGCGGTTTCACTTACGCAGCCTCCCAAAACTAAGCTGTTAGTCACAGTAAGGACGCACCAACTCTGCATACCCATATACGATATGGATATTGAAGAGGAAGATGACGGAAACATAAACGCCAAGGAGGTGAATTTCTTAAGGAAGCACACGAAGGAGAATGTGGTGCGCATCAGCCCGGTCCTAAACTGTATGATCGCATCAGGAGGATGGGATATTTCTGGCCAACGATGGTTCGTGACGCAATCGAATACGCACGAGAATGCCACGCTTGCCAGATACATGCGAATTATATGCATCAACCGCCAGAGCAGTTGCACACGTCAACCACTTCATGGCCGTTCGAGACTTGGGGTATGGACATAGTCGGTCCTATTTTTCCCCCTTCAGTCAAAGGTGATCGGTTCATCCTCGCGATCACAGATTATTTCTCAAAGTGGGCTGAAGCGATTCCGCTTAGAGAAGTGAAGACGAACAACGTCATCAATTTCATCAAGCATCATGTCATTTACCGACACGGCGTGCCAAGAAGGATCATTCATGACAACGGTCCACAGTTCATAAGCAATGCCTTCGTCAGATTCTGCGACAAGTTCAAAATCGAAGATGTTTCGTCGACAGCTTACTACCCCGCCGCGAATGGATTAGCGGAGGCGTTTAACAAGACGATCATTAAGATCTTGTCCAAGCTCGTGAAGACCAATAAACGAGACTGGGACGATAAACTCGGTGAAGCACTCTGGGCTTATCGCACCACCATACGCACGCCTACGGGAGCTACCCCGTATTCTCTGGTATACGGGTGTGAAGCTGTGCTACCGCTGGAAATTCAGATTCTGTCCCTTCGGATCGCCCTCGCAACGGAGATGACGACGGAGGAACAACATCAGAAGCGTCTCGAAGAGCTCGAGAGGCTGGATGAAAAGCGCTTGGAAGCTCAACAGCAAATTGAGTTTTATCAGGCCAGGATGTCTAGGGCTTTTAACAAAAGAGTCCGACAGAGAAGCTTCAAGGAAGGAGATCTGGTCCTCGCTGCTCGCCGACCAATAATTCTCACCTCCAAGAAGAAAGGTAAATTCGAACCCAAATGGGAAGGACCGTTTGTGATAGACACAGTCTACTCAAACGGTGCGTATCGCCTGATTACTCAAGAAGGCGCCAGGCAATTAATGCCAATAAATGGAAAGTTCCTGAAAAAATACTATCCCTAGTACATTCAGGATAACTCATTTATCGGGAAGTTCCTTGAAGAATATTACACTTAATGTTCTAGAGGATAACCCAAAATCATTTTTTTTACCACCAAAATCCCTCACTGATCAATTTCAATTGACAGTGAGTCCACTAAAAATGTCTTTCTGGCCCTCTTGATTCTTTCCATGAACAAGAGGTCCACCTTCAGTTCGGAGTCCCCTTTCGATAAACGAAAGAACTCCCTTTATTTTCTCTTTGGTTAAGCCTTCTCATGGTCATAACCTAAGTTGAAATTTCATTTCGATAAATGAAAAACTCATCTTCCGATTAGATAACCAAGCCTATAAAAGGTAAGTTTATCTAGATCTTCCAAATTCTCGGAGTAGAGATCCCACTCCTAGTTTCATTTGCACTGGAAATAGAATATAAAATTCTTCCTTTCCAGAATCAGGGAATAGAATATAAAATTCTTCCTTCCTTGTTTTTCGGGTTCGACTTCACCCCAAAAGAAGACCGGGAAATAGAATATAAAATTCTTCCTTTCTCGCACCGATCTTTTCCAAAATTTGTCAATATAGGATTCATCCTAGGAAGTTTATACCGAATCCTAAGCAGGGATAAGTCTGCGCCTAACACGCGCTGCCGGTTTAGTCTTTTTCCGTAGAAAAAGACACCAGAGTTCGATTCTGGGGTATCCTATCCTGAAACCTAAGCAAGGATAAGTCTGCGCCTAACCCGCGCTGCCGGTTAGTTCTTAACCGTTAAAAAGAACACCCGTTCACATATTCAACATTGTGGCAGGTTGTTATTAATAACGCCAAAATCCATGCCTTACACGCATGGGGAATTTCATCTTGAATCCTAAGAAAGGATATGCCGACGCCTAACACGCGCCGCCCGTTTAGTCTTTCTCCGTGGAAAAAGACACCAGAGTTCGATTCTGGGGTATTTTATCCCGAAGCCTAAGTAGGGATAAATCAGCGTCTAATACACGTTGTCGGGTAGTCTATTCCCGTGAGAAAGACGAAGTCTACGTATTCAATATCGTAGCACTAAGAACGTTAATTCTCTTAGCACAACGTCACATGCGGAACAGATTTAGACAATCCGCATGCTAGCCCGACTCAAACGGTAATTGGTAAAGGCTAATCAAAGCCGTTGAAGGCTGGGGGTTAGCCAAAAATCCTAAAGTCAATACCTAACACGTGTCGCCGGGTAGCTTATTCCCGTAATAATGGCGAAGTCTATGTATTCGACATCATAGCACAAAGTCTCAGAGAATTCACTCTCTTAGCACAACGTTACATGCGGAACGGATTTAGACAATCCGCATGCTAGCCCGATTCAAACGGTAATCGGTAAAGGCTTATCAAACCCGTTGAAGGCTGAGGGTTTGCCAAAAATCCTAAAAGTATTATGGTCAATTATTTCAAACGAAATGAGGAATCATAATAAAGACAAAGATAAAAGCCCGTTCCACTAAGAAAATCAAAAGTCAGAGTATTCAGCAAATAAAATCATACATCAAGCCCATGGCTAAAAATCTGCTGACTAAACTTAGACAGCTTCTCATCATAAGCTTGCCTAAGATCATCCTGCAACTCGGCTCTGATGGACTCTTCAGTCACGGCTGAAGTCTTCACAGCAACCTCCTCTGTCTCAACCAGCTTCTGCTTCAAGGACTTCAGCTCATCAGATAAAGCAGTGTGTGCTTGCTGATCCTGTATCTTCGTCATCTGAAGAATACTCAAAGTCTCCTCTTATTCACGGAGTTCTCTTCTGAGCTGGTCTATCTTGGTCTCACAAGAGCTGGTCTATCTCGGTCTCACAAGAGGCAATGGAAGAATCAAGCTCGTCGAGTGAGGATGACCTAATAGCAAGGTTAGCTTCAACTCGATCTACCCGGTCCCGCTGCACCTGAATCTCGAGCTCAGCAAGAATCCTAGTATCGCGCCATGTCTGTAAGCGAGTATCCAAATTGGCAGCAATGAATGCGAAACATCTGAAGCTCATGCTCTAGGCAATCAAGGTCATCAACTATAGCCTTCGCCAGATCCGGGTATCCTGCATCCCTTATTAAATTTATTTTAAGATCAAGGAATGGCTTAAACTGGTGAAGGGAAAGTCCACCGTGGAAGAGTTTGCCAATCATAGCATTCACGAAGGAGAAGAAGGAGCGGACTTCTATGCAGATGACGATCTTCTCAGGGTCATTGTCAGATAACAACTCCTTCACAAGGACATGAAGCCGAGAAGAAAGCCCTACACAAAAAGAAAAAATCCGTCAAAAGCCTTGATGAGGAAATAAATAACATTTCTTAGTGCTCAATTTATACCTTCTTCCCCTTGAGTCACTGGGGGTAGTGGAGGTGTAACGGCTGTGGATGTATCAGCTGGTGTATCTGGTCTCACAGTCGGCTCAATAGGATCAGTCTCGACAAAAGCTCCTGTCAAATATAAAACAGAATTCTCAGATGCATCACATTATAGCTGCATTAGTCAAAAATTGGCTAGTCCTATAATTAACTTGAGAAGAGCCTTGTACCTTTAGAAGAACCATCCTCGGGATTCTTAGGGAGCGTAGACTCAGGAAATACATCTCCAGGCAACTGGTCATCAATCTGAGGAGAGCCATACATGAAGTGGAGCATAGGAGTGTCCACAAGCAAACCTTCCTCGTCAAAATCATCAGTCGAGAAATCTGACACAAGAGAATATAAGTACCAAGGAAGAATAAAGAGACTACAACCAATAGAAATGAGTTACCTCTTATAGGTGCGTCAGCCTCTCTATTCCCAAGATCCACGTTTGCCTCCTGCAAGTTATCTAAAAGAGGCGAGAAGCACAGAGACAATCAGGGAATGCACAAATTCCGAATCATTCAACTCCTTTGTATATTGTTAATGGTGGATGTACCTGGATTCATCGAACCGGGTCCTACATTGACGGTCTCCCTAATGTCACCAGCTTCTGCAGGCCTTTCTACCTGGTGCGGTGAGTCGGGCTCACCAGAAGAAGTAAAATCATGAAAAACAGGATCAGGACTCATCTCTCTCTCCCCACGCTCTCCTATATAGAAATGGAAAAGCGTGAGTCAAAGTTCTGAATGATCAAGAAGCTAGTCTATAGGGTAGATGTTACCTCCATCACTAGCAGGATCGTCACCGGCCAAATCCATATCAGATGCTCGCGAAACTGCACGCGGCTTGCGGGCTAATCTTTTCCGCCTAGCGGCAGGAGCAACAATC
>NC_033800.1:138544595-138609387 GCF_001876935.1 Asparagus officinalis | reverse complement strand
CTCGCCTGGGGAGAAGGATGGAACTCTTTATCTTGGTCAGCTGTGGTCCCTGAAACATCAAACCATTGTCAGGTTTAATAATTCTGGAAGATAAAAGGAAAGAGTAAGAAACTGACCTCGTTCAGAATAGTCCTCGTGATCTTCAAGATCTCCGCCTGAAGCTTCATCAGCAGAATGAAAGATCTTCTTTCCCTCTTCGTCAATCCGACGAGTCTTGTGCCGTGCCCTTTGTGATCGAGCATTTTCCCAAATCATACGAGAATCAGCCTGAGAAGCCTCCTCAGCCTCTAGCTCTGCAATCGGCTTCACGGGGACAGTTTTATTAGCTGCTAACAACCACTTGCAGCTTAAGAAGGTGAGGTTCAACTGCCGCTCAGCACTCGGGAGACTGAACTTAGCACCAGTACAGCCCGTCACGGTCCACAACCATGCACGAAGTCCGTCCACCAAACCGCCGTGGGTCCGAAGCTGCTGACGTGGATTCCCGACATAAAGCTGATCATAGCCAAACTGGCGAACGAACCGGCAGGGTAGGTATGGCTCTATGAAACACTGATTCCTCACCCGGAAAGTCAGATAACCCGGCCTGATGTTCACCAGCCAGTTAAAGTAGCCGATGTCTAAATGAGTTCGATACACACTCGCCGTATCGGCCGGAGAACTGCGGAAAGCAAGTGGAAAACGCCCAACACTTGTGGACCTGTAGCTGCTGTCTGATGTCAGGGAATCCTCGCCCCTCCCACTTGCCATTCTCAAGCAACTGTAGTAGGGGAACGGAGGGGTCTGTGGCGTTCGGTACTGACATCATATCAGAACGATGAAGGACGAACCAAGCCATCAAATAAGTGTACGGAAGCTCCACCTTAATAGTAGGAATCTGAGCCGGCGATTCACTTTCCTTCCGTGTAAAAGCACTAGACATCTGTCGAAGCCCTCGATGAATGTTAGCCACCATCACCGGAAGAAGCGAAAGTTCCTTTGCTGGGTAGAGCACTTCCAAGGGCAAAGCGTCACCGGACTGATACGGGACCACACATTTCTTTAACCAAATAGCAAGGTAACCGGCAAGAAGGGTCATCGGTCGAATCGGTGCGGTCGCATGCCATAAGAATGATTTAAACTTAGTCCCTGTAGGAAAGCCACTCTCAGGACTACTAATGGTATAAGAATGAGCGCCAATCTTCTTCAATAGATTATTCACCCTTGAAGGAGTGAGTGGTGCCAGCTCGCAAATAGCCTCGCCGGAATTGCTCTCTAGATTTTTGAACAAGTAGCATGCAAACTGCTTCAGACTCACGAATGACTTAGTCCTCTTCGCTAAAGGCTCAGACTGCGCCAAAGCAATATGATAGTGACATGTGAGGTCCCATAAAGTCTCATAGCGGTCGGGCATGCGATCCTTCAGCTGACTCAATTCATGGTTGGAAGGAAAGTACTCCTGATATAACATCTGACCCATGGGCAAACCAGAAATCTTGTGCATCTCATGAAGGGCCAAACCCAATTCCCCTTGCCGGGTCAGAAAAGTATTCGAATCTGGAGTATAAAGCTCGCACAAAGCAAAGAAATGCTTCGCGCTAACAGGAAAACCATACATGGTGGCACGAACGGCTGCATACAGACCACAAGCGTGCAACTCCTCGCTCCATCGGCTCAAGACGTACTTCGTCATGCGAGTCCACCAAAGCTTGTCCAAAGAATGGACCCAACCATAAAATCTGTGACGCGTCGCAGGCATCTCCCGTCCTAAAGCAGCGAGGCAATTCTTCAAAGTAGAAGCAGAGGCAAGAAGCTCGTTACGCAGCGGTGCATCCAACCCCAATACTCCAGGATGCAATCCAGTGATATGACTCCTGCTCGAACCAGGAGCTGCCTGATGAGTGATGTAGCCACAGTGAACGCTTTGAGCTCAGTCAACGAGCGGTGTCGAGGAATCTTCGGCAAATATAGGAAACCACCGCCTGTTTTATGAAGCCACTGCTCGGCATCAATAAACACTGCATCTGGGTCTCTGGCAGAGTCGCCAAATAAAAAGTCGGTCTTCTTGAGAGGCTGAATAGAACTGGCATCCTTCACGAAGGGCGCATCTGTAATCAACTACCGAAGAGCTCGATGTCCACCTTCCTTCACCACTTGGGCAACCTCTGTCGACATGCCTGAAGCAAACTGAGGAGTAACTGGAATAGGGGAAAAATCGTCGGAAGTCGAATAATACTCGCCACGACGCCTCACCAAGGAGAACAACGTGGGTTAAAAAGGACCAATTTGCAAATTTCCAAGAAAAAATGGACTAATTTATAAATTTCCAACAATAGCTCATCGGCATAAGAGGGAGGCGCGCCATCAGCCGACGTGGTAGAGGATTGACCCCTCGCAATACGAGACATGGTGACCTGCAAATAAATTAAGGGATCAGATCCAGAAAAAAGCTCCTTTTTTTATTGCAATTAAATCCCTCAGAGCTTCAAATTTTACCCCCTGAAAGAGGAGCTCGAGGCGCCAAATCATAAACCCTAACCCTCACATGCGACCCCACAAATTCATAAAATATGCTAAATTAAGCATAAAAAAATGCTAAAATGATTGAGGATTTACCTGAGGAAAAGCTCGTGGATCCAATAAAAATCAGATCTTGAAAGAGGCTCGAACCACGCGCTCGAGGGGCCTGAGAGAAATTCTAAATATGGAAATTTTGAGGGATTTCTCAGTCAAAGATCAAAAGGAAGGACGAATCTAAGACAAATATGAAGATTTGAGGAAGAACGGATGCACGAGGGAAGAGAAATCCAAAAATAAGGGAGAGGGGGGGGCCGACCCTAATGAGGAGAAAAAGACCCTTTTTTATAATGTTGAACCAAGCCAAGTTGAACCGGACCAGACCTGGTTTGAACCAAAATTTAAATTAGAGCTGAACCGAGTGTCAAAACAGCTTCAAATCGCCCGACGGTTCAGTCCATTATTTATTCACTCCTCTCCCATATGTTCGGAAGGGTCGGAGGATTTTTTGAGCCTAATTACTGCCTTTTTTGCTCATTATCAAGCTGGTTCGGCTCATTATCAGGCCGGTTCGGCTCATTCGGACATGAAAATACTCCAATAAGGTATACGAGTATAAACTATTCCCTATTTTTGGTTGAGAAGTTTCTGGAGAATATTTTTCTAAGAAATATTCTTAAGGATAACTCAACAACACTACACCGGACAACGCGTTGCAAATAAAGACTCAACGCCAACAATCAGTTCTATATTGAACCAATAAGCACGAGCTAAAGATTAAAAAATCAGGAATCGACTTCAAGTTTAAAATTCCGACAACGGTCAGACAATAAATGCAGCACCGGAAACCTTACAGACATTCGACAAAGCACCGAATAGCCTGAAGGATTGAAGGAATCAAGAACAGAAGCCATTCCAAGGTCCCGTTGCACCGACTGAAGGTTGGGACAATCATATCCAAAGTATTCCAGACTCTTCTATAAAAGAACGAGACTGAAATACTTTGGAGGAGGTATCTGTAGGCGTATAAAATTACTTATAGGTCCCTTAATACAGCTCGGCACAAACCGACGAACCATTGGGCGACGTATCCAAACACGAGCGTCAATCCACAACGCCAAAGCCAAGTGACACGCAACGAAGCGGATTAATGAGGCTACGAAGCTGACAAACCACACTCAAATAACGGAATGAATCCACTCGCGTGCGAAATCAAGCTAACGGGTTGAGGAATCAACGAGTCATCCAACCAAGAGCGGACTCGGACGAATCACGATCGAATCAAGATCAGTTTCGGACTCGAACTCAGAAGTGGATTTACTGCCATATCAGGAATCAGGTCAACGAATCGAGTTCGAACAAGTCAACCACACAACCGAATCACGGACAGAACCAAGGCTCGGCCGAAACCGAGCCACCTCAAGGTGGCTCGGCCCAAGCCGAGCCACCTATAGGTGGCTCGGCCAAGAGCCGGCCACCTATAGGTGGCCGGCCCAGATCTGTGCGCGGGCACAGTTCAGAGAGCCTATAAATAGGAGGCCTAGGCTCATTTGTCAAAGGTGGGAACTTTTGGAGCTGAAACTCTGCCGAATTGAGAACTGAGCTTGGAGTTTTGGAGGCTTGAAGGCTTGGACATTCAGATCTGGTTCTTGGCGAGCATCCATGTCACAAAAGGCAGGAGTTCGAGAGAGAGAGAAACCAGATCTCAGATCTACGCAGTCATCCTCCGGATCAAAGCTTGGCCTTTGATCCCGAGAACTAGGGCGATTAGTTCCTTGGTGAATTAATCCCCCCCGGCTATTATTTCCTTTGCGGAATAATACCCGTCATACTGCGTAGATCCGACCGGATCTAGATCAAGCGGTGGTCCACGGATAAACCCCGGCGCAGGCGAAGAACCCACAAAGCGAGTGACCGCAAAACAGGAGCTCGTGATTTGTTCGAAAAGAAAGTTGTAATTTTTATTTCTTTTTCTTTGATTTCGTTGTAACCGGATCTTATAAAAAGACTGGATCTTTGTAACCGATTAACTGTTATTAAAGAGTGTGCAATGACATCAATGAAGAACATAATTTTTCCCGCGAACACATACATGTTTCATAGTTATCATGTTTGTTTTTGATAAACAATGTGTTTTGCCACATATACATGAAAATGAACAACACATATACATATATATTTTTTCATGATTATATGTGAAAATAGTGTATTCTAGTTTATAGACTTAACAAATATAATATACATCTTCTATTAAGTCTATAAAATCAGTTTATAGAGTTTCAAAACATGGTGTAGTTAAAATGTCAAAACAAGTATGTTTACATTTTCATGTTTTAGACTATTTTGTAAAATAAAGATATTTCTCATTTGGGAGGTGATTTTTGAAAACCAGTTTTTGTAGCATATGCATTATCATGTCTACAATCATTTTCCAAAGTTTTATATTTTTCTGAATTTGTTTACTATTTTTAAAAATAGTTTAAATATTAGGTTTCTACTTTATACAGGCTGTATACTTGTTATCAGTCGACTGATCAGTCGACTGATAAAATTAGTCGACCGATCAGTCGACTGATGAAAGGGCCTACAGTTACCAAAAGTTTTTGTTTTATTTTGATCGACTGACCAGTCGATTGATGTGGTCATCAGTCGACTGATAATATCGTTAGTCGACTGATGAGCTGAAAAATATCTACAACGGTCAGCTCATCACTCGACTGATGAAACCCGTCAGTCGACTGACGGCACAACGGCTAGTTTTTCCAGCCTTCTGTTTTTTTGTCTTTTTGCTGGATTTGTTTGGGTTTTGTGCCTTGATTTTCTTTTTATATAAACCCCTATTGTTCTTATTAGATTTAAAGTTTTGAAAGAGGGTTTTTAACAAGAGTTTTAAGTGTTTAAAAGTTTATTTCTCAAAGTTTAAGTTTGGTGTTTGAGTTTACAAAGAGGAGGCTTATATTTTCAATTGAGAAATTCATCCTCAATCTTCATCAACCTCTTTGAGTTTATAGAGAAGTTTTTTTTAACTCTATTCTCTAGCAATTCGTTTTTATTTTTCTATTATCATTTATTGCTAGTTTGTTAATTGAGTTAGATTTTGTTTATCCTCATTTTATCACACACACCCTATTTGAGCTTGTAGTATTTCATACATCATATATTGGGTTGTGGGATTATGATTTGTGAGATTGAGCTTACATTGAGTTCTCACCCATTATAGAGAACATTTTATTGTTGTTGAGCCTAATTGTGAGATACACTTTATAACACTTGTACACCGAGAGAAGTATGTGGTGAGAGACGGGATCATCCCAAGAGGAGTGTGGTAGGTGGTAATGCCTAGAGGTAGGTTGTAATTCCTAACACTTAAGGGAGACACAGGCTAGAGACAAACACTTAGAGGGTGTAAAGTGTGATTGCAAGAGTATGAATTGTAAAGTTTTCGGTAAACTAGAAAACCGAATTGTGAGGTGTAAACGTTATTCCGGTGAGCGTAAAAAACCTGGTTGTGATAGTGGATTTCTCTCTGGGAGTGGGGAACGAAGACGTAGGACGGAATGTCCGAACTCCATGATCATCTTTGTGTGTTAGAGTTCGCATTGGCATATCACTCGTGTCTATTGCTTAGTCTATCTTATTCGCCATTGCTCTTTGTTTATATTACTTATTCTTGCTCATATCACATTACATATCTATCTTGCAAGAATATTTTGTTAATAAGTTTTAATTGACATTAATATCTAATAAGATTATCAATAACCCTATTCACCTCCCTCTAGGGTACTTTCAGTTAGTATCTTAAAAATCTAGAAAGGTAAAATATGTCTATCTTACCAGGATCAACAGGAGCGTTTTCAACGTTGGTGCTTGGCGCCAAACGTGATCTAGTACGAAGTCGGGCTAAAGGAACTTTATCCTCAAGTTTCGAATCTGTTTCAACTCGGAGGGACTCTATCAAAGGGGTCTTGGGCGGAGAAATATTTCGCCTTGGTTTTTTGGCAAGGCATTTAAACTTGCGCATCTGCCCGAGTTCTTTAGACTTTTCCCCCACTTGTCTCAGGGCCTCAACTTCTGCTGTTCATCCCGAATAAGAAGTATCAGAGGAAAACAAGTCGAAATTAAAACAAGTTAATGTTAGCATACTAGTGATCCCTTTATCAAGGGGTGGTTCTTCAGGAACCTGGGATTGCTGATGAGAGCCTTCGACAGTAGATTCAATGGGTGGAGAAAAGCCCTTAGAAGCATCACGTGGAGGATGCTCACAAGGTTCGTCAGTAGGGGCGAAATCCTCAAACCCACCAAGATCTGTTCCATCTCTAAGAGCATCTCCTATATCAGAAGCAGCATGCATGTGACTCCCATCTCCTATATCAGAAGCAGCATGCATGTGACTCCCGTATTCATCAACATGAGGAGATCTATGAGTCATATCCTAATTTAGAGCTACGTCTATCTCCTCCCGAGTTTCATGAGGACTGGAAGGACGAGATTCTTCTACCTCGGCACTTTCTTCAGCATACAAGAACTCCTTGAGTCCTGGTATACGACTTCGTCTAAAAGCATTTCCAGATTTATACCAATACCGAATATATCGCAGTCCTGAAGAATTGACATTGAAGCTTGGGATCACTACGTTTGCCATACAATGCCACTTGAAATAAGCAAGCGTAGTCTGAGGCTGTGGATTCTATTGTGGAAGCAAGAAACAAGCACATGTGCCTCTGGCAATGGTCCAATACCAAGCTCTGGCCCCAATAATCAAGCTACAACCCTCAGATTTCAATTGAGTGTTAGGATTACTGACGTACAACTGAGTGTAGCCAAATTGGCGAGCGAAGCGACAATGCAAGTAAGGCTACAACACACACACTGGGCCGAAACGATAAATATGATACCCGGGGCGAATGGTCATAAGCCACATGAAGCAGCAGAGTGATAGGGAAGTGTATCACTGACCGTTTGATGCATCCACTATGGCCTGTCCATAGCTGGTTTTGGGAAAATGTGGAGAACATCGATTGAATTCTCATTTCTTATGATCACGGAGAATGCGCCTTACCAAGGCTATGTAATGGTACTCCCAATATAAGTTCTCCAATCTTTGAATGAAAGGGATAACTTGACCCTCTGTACGAGCAGAAGGCGTGCTCATAAGGGTTGGGTAATGCAGAACAACTCATGCCATGAAATAATTGTAGGACAATCCTACCTTTGGATTCTCGTTGCTACGACAAAATTGATAATACAAACTCCACAATCCACAATGAATGCCGGTGATCATGGCAGTGAGAAGAGCATAAGAACGACCATGCACTAAACATATTGCTGGGAACACCACTTCCATTGGCAGCATGTCGAAGCTTCCAGAGACGACAACAACTTGTTGAAGCCATAACATAAGATATCCTGTCAGCAATGCCTTGGAAGAGATTGATTCTCCACCTTGAAAGAAATAACTTTCAAAGGTGGTACCGATAGGGTAACCTTGTTCATTCGATTCCGATACACGATGCATGGGTGGATAAGAAAGTAGTTGTCGAGATAATTCACTTGCGTCACAAGGACCTAATGGCACTATTGGATCATTCTTGTGCTCCAGATTCTTGAAGAGGTGATGCACCCGGATGTTATGGCTGAGTAGCTTTTCACCCCTCTTATTGGGCCGTCCTTCCACATTCATGAAAATATGGTAATGGCACATTACCTTCCAAAAGGTCTCTACCACCTGGGGTGTTTTATTTCTAGAGCAATTAACTCCCGTTGACCTGAGATGTATTCCTCATATGGATAATTCCCATTTGGCAACCCGGAGACTTCCTCCATCTCATGTAGGGCAATTCTTATTTCTCCATCGGGAGTAAAGAAAGTGCGAGTTGTAGGGTTATATAACTCCAAAATACCGAAGAATTGGTGGGAGTTATTGACAAACCTGAATTGTGTTGCCCTGCTGGGTGTATAAAGACCAAACCTTTGTAGGTCTTCCTGATTCTCTTGCAAGATGTATTCGGTGATACGAGGCCACCATTGCGTAGAACTCCAATGAGACCAGCCAGGAGTCCTAAAGTCTTTAGCAAGGAATTGATCCGTTCGCCTAAAGAATGCACAGCCAAAAGTGTTAGCCTCTTTAATAGTCTCACAAACATGAAGCTCCTTTTGAAAGAGCCTCGGGTGCAATCCGGTGATATAATGGCCACCGCTATCTATCTTAGCATCGTTCCGAAAAAAGTAGCCACATGTAACCCCATCTTGTGTTGGGGTTAAATCCCAGTCCATTCTCCTTGAACCCAAGACGATCTTCAAAGTAGTAAGAGAAACGTCACGCTCTATCTGAGGCAAGAACAAGTTTCACCCATTCATAATTCTAAACCATTCATAAGTCCCGATATCCAATAAGTCGGGATCCTCTGAGGAGTCTCCAAATAAGAGAACATGCTTCATAATGTGTTCACGATTAATGGACTAAGTCGGGATCCTCTGAGGAGTCTCCAAATAAGAGAACATGCTTCATAATGTGTTCACGATTAATGGACTCTAGGGGAGCATCAGTAATCATACCCAAATAAGAGAACATGCTTCATAATGTGTTCACGATTAATGGACTCTAGGGGAGCATCAGTAATCATACGCCTAAAGGTGGAAATTGAAGGTTCAGAAAGAAGATCCACTTCTTCTGGCTCTCATTCTCCAAACAAAGGAATACTCTCAAGGGTAGAGTAATGAGGATGAGTTGCAGCCACTTGAGTACCATCCGATCCCAGATCCCCACATTGGGGAAGTGGAACAGAGGGATATACAACTACACAAAAAGATAAACAAGGTTAGTCTTGAGCAGCAGTCATAGCCAGATGACACAAAGGTCATTCTAGCAACGAACTTTGAAATTTGTTCAAATGATGAACCTCGTGTTACAACAAAATGTCAAACATCATTGGCCAAGTAAACTTCATTCACTTGACAAACTTCAATAGGGAAAACAAGGTTCGTCAGTCTAACAAAGCTCGTTGGTGAAAACGAGGTTCGCAGTTCATCATTTGAAGACGACGTTCGTCAATCCAATGAACATAGTCGATGAAAAGATAAAGTTCATCATATAAACAAATTTCGTTTAACAAAGCTAGAGGACGACCCTCATCAGGATATCCAACATTGTTGGACACTGAGATTCAACTAGCAGATAAGACTCCTCAAAAGACAAGACATGTCGTAGAGACGAGCCTCATCGATGACAAGCCTCATCAAATAAAAAAGACGTCATCTTTATAATGAGTCTAGAAGAAACTATTCATCTTCCTCAAGAAACCCAAGTCTAAAATAGACAGGATTGATATCTTTCAGAATACAAATCGTGCATTTAGATCCATTACCTGAGAAAGTAGGCAAAACATTAGGTTTGTGTGAAGAACCGACAACCTTCTTGCCCTTGCCCTTGCTTCGGTCTACAGCGGTCTTAGGGGGCCATTGATTTTATTTGAGGAGCTCGCGAAGGAGAAAAGATTGAAATTCTGGAAGAGGAGGAGTTTGGATAGTCCAAATAATGAAGGAAAGAAAGGACTTCTCATATGATGATGCCCTATATATAGGGGCGGGAAAAGGTCGAATCAAGGGTCGCGATCTTCGGATCGTTTGATGAAATCTTTCCCCAACAAGATCTACGGACGGGATTCATGAAGATCTCTAGGCACTAACTGGCAACCATTTATTGGGTTTGGAAAAGGTGTGAAACAGCATTGCTGACGAAGCCGCAAGGTGTTATTTGTCAGATGACTGTTATCCTGACAAAGCTTGTATAGAGGGACGAACTACAAAATGAATCTCTGAATAATATCCATGTTGAACCTCATATTAAAGACGAAGTTCATGACAAAACTAGGTTCCTCAGATAAACTCTGCAAGTTCAAGACGCCTATAGGTATTCAAAGTGTTTCAGACTACATGCAACCCAATTCAAGTCTGAAAACATTGAAGGGGTTTTTGTAGGCATTCAAAAATGCCAAATTTCAAAATATGAGAAGGATGGTTAGGGAAATGAACCTTGTCTCAATCAGAGATGAGGCTTGTCGTTTAGTGAAGATTAATCTCGAGAACACAGGTCATCGAATAGTAAAAATCGACAACAAATAGTGAAGCTCGTCATGGGAAATAAGGTTCGACATTCATCTTCGATGGATGAGGTTCGTCAGTGAAGATAAAACTCATTGTTAGATTTGAAGCTCATCAGTGAAGACGAGGTTTGTTTAAAGGAAAGTCATCAGGTTTACTACACAGTTGGTTCCAGCTATCGAAGACGAAATTCGTTGGTAAAGATGAAATTCATCAGACGAAGCCAGTGAAGACAAAATTCGACAGAAGAAGCTTATTTACTACAAAGTACACTTTGTAAGATGAACCTCACTACGTAATGAGGCTCGTCTTACATGGCGAACCCCGTTTCAATTAAAGATGAGGTTCATTGTCCATGAGAGATTTAGCTGCAACGGCTCCGAAGACTTAGTCAGCCACGTGGGCTAATCTTCAGGAGCACGTTACAACGTGCGCTAATTTGGAGGAGGCAGTTACGCCCCTCTACCCATGGTCTTAGCATGTCGGTTACGTGTTTAAACCCTATAAATAGACATGGATGGCTACGGAGAAAAGGGTTAAAAACTTTTGACTTGGACTTGAAGAAACATCAGAGATTAGAGTTTCTACGTACGGATCCGGAGTTTGAACTTTGATTCTAGTAGGCTAACGAACATGAGAAGCTTTAGCGATCTTGTCCTGATTGTCAACGGGAGGCAATCTTGACTCAAGCATCAAGGGAAACATCCTTTCGCTACCAAGAACCCACGTTAAATAAAGAGAGGCTGAATTAATCTTCTCTTCATCTGTAATCGAAAAAGAGAGTGAGTGATTGTAAGGGTTTCGTACCAAGTGATCGAACCCATTTCTTAAAACAAGAGAATCAATCAACCTTCAAATTTTTTGACCCTACAGGCCCAAGCTTGGTATTACTTCACAGTTGGGAATAGCTGTGTAGTATTTATATTGCCCTCTCTGACGCGTAACTACCATATTGTTCTGGAGTTCTGGAGTTCTGTAGCTGGTTTCACAAAGCTTCTCAGATCTTAGAATACAACATGTATACCTCCTGCTTGAAGGAGATTCGGGAATTGTATGAGTCCAGGAAAGACTTAAAGAAGACCCGCCTGAAGGGGAAGGATGAGTATTTATCCCGCGAGCAAGCAACAATCAAAGCAAGAGAAGTCCGAGAAGATGCAAAACCAATTGAGCCTCACGAAGGAAGGGCAGCAGCGAAGCAATCCCTCACTGCTGAAGAAGCGGACCAAAATGAGAAGAGGGCTCGCCGACGACTGCCCGTTAGGACTCTGACTTCTAAAACTCGTTGAGGCGGAAAACTAATGCAAGACGCTATCAAGTCTGCCCCTCTCGCGATTGCAGATGATGAAGAGGAACAATTATCCACTCCATTAGCTTCTCCACAACAAGGGCTTGCATCGCTTGGCCCAGTTTCTGAAGAACCAGCTGTTCATGAATCCACTAACCCAAGCCCTGCAGCTCCTGGCACATTGGTGCTTTCCCTAACTGATCCTCTAGGTTCAGAGTTTTTAAGAGGACTTATTAAGAAGTTGGAGGGCGGGATAAAATAGCCAATTAACCTCGTTAGCATTGGGCGAGGTACTTTAGGATTTTAAGTCCTTCTTTACAAGTTGCTTGAACAACATCAAGTGTTCGGGCGATACTTAATGGATCGAGCGCTGCACTGAAAGGGTCACTCGCCTGGAGGTAGAGTTAAAGGCTCTAGAAGACTTGAAGCGTGTTGACTTGGAGTCTGAAGCAGAGCAAGCTTTTGCCATCATTCAGATCACAAACATACATCAACATGAGGCTCTTCACAGGGATTTATCCGAGAAAGAGGCATATATTGTGAGCTTGCAAGAGCAGTGTGACCGAGTACCAGCTAAACTGGCCGCCTCTGCTACTACTATTGCTCAATTAAGGGCTCAACTTGCTGAGGAGAAGGCGACTGTGCCAAGTCTTCACCTCAAGAGTGTAGAGATCATGCTTATGGCAAGGAGATGCAAGCTCTTAAGGAGATCCAGAAAGAAGCCACTACTGCTGCACCCGTGGAAGCGGAGCTTAGGAAGGAAGTTGCTGAACGTGTCCGAGCAGCCCATGAAAAGAAGCTTTCAGATGTTAAGTCCAGACTCGTATCTATTAAGCTGACTGCCCCTAATACTTAGCTTCATTTGCCCCTTTTTTATTAGTTTAGTGCTAATTTTTGTATCATTTTCATGACAAGTATTATTACTTTATAGCAACTCAACAATGTTGAATAAAAATGATATCATTTTTCCTTTAACTATTCCTTTTTTTTTTTGTGTTTTAACTTAGAACAATGAAAAGACTGAGAATGCCATAGGTGTAATGTTAACTTAGCATAAATCCAAAATTCTTTTTATTATCAAAATAATTCCATAAAATTTTAATCGTTAGAAGAGTAATGTCAACTTGATGATATACAAGCTGGGGAAGGTTTGAAAGATTTGTTACTCTCAACTCAATGAATTTTGAGTAACCAACCCCCAGTCTATGTGAGTTGGATTTCTCCTCTTAAACTTGGCTAGGGATTAGAAAAAAGGGTCTCATGATCTACGGATAGTATTTCTTGAGAAATTTTTTGTTGATTGGCATCATGAGCATATCACCTTTCTGATTGATAAGACGGTAAGCTCTGTTTGAATAGACTAATTTTATTACGAAGGATCCTTCCCACCTGGGATTGAATTTGCCTTTGGTCTTGTACGTCATCACATTAGGTCATCTGACGGCTAACACCAAATCACCCTTCTTGAAGATATTTTCCTTAACCTTCTTGTTGTAGGCTTTGGAAATTCGAGCTTGATACAGCACGATCCGTTGCTTAGCTTGAAGTCGTTTCTCATCCAACACTTCCAATTCTTGAAGTCGTAGTCGATGTTGCTCTTCATTCGTCATCCTAGTCGCAATGGCAACCCTAAGGGATGGGATCTAAATTTTTAATGGTAATACGGCTTCACAGTCATATACCAAAGAGAATGTGATGGTTTTTGTAGGGGTTCTCACTATTGTACGGTAAACCCATAGACATTCGCCCAGCTTTTCATCCTAGTCATGTCGACTTTTGGATACAAATTTCTTGAGATGTTTCACAATGGTTTTGTTGAAAGCTTCTGTGAGGCCATTAGCTGGTGGGTAGTACGTTGTTGATGCGATACTTTGGATTCTGAACTTGTCACAAAATCTTTGAAAACTATGACTAAAGAAGCGTGTTCCATTATTGTGGACTATTCGTCTCGGTATGCTAAAGAGGTAAATGACATGATGCTTGATGAACTTGA
Source organism: Asparagus officinalis (assembly GCF_001876935.1). Classification (NCBI taxonomy): domain Eukaryota; kingdom Viridiplantae; phylum Streptophyta; class Magnoliopsida; order Asparagales; family Asparagaceae; genus Asparagus; species Asparagus officinalis. The sequence goes on along the minus strand of NC_033800.1, from coordinate 138,595,513 downwards.
TCACGCTTGAAGTCTTGACTTCCTTCAAAGGAATGGTTTCTACCCACTTGGAGAAATAATCGGTTACTACCAATATGAACCAATGTTCTTTAGAGGTCGGTGGGGAGATAGATCCAACAATGTCCATTCCTAACATCTCGATTGACCAAGATGAGGCTATTGGATGTAGATTTCCTGGTGCTTGATGAATGACGTCACCGTGAATCTGACATGCATGACATCGTTTAGCATAATTGATAGTGTCTGCAAACATTTTAGGCCAATAGTAACCAATTCTTCAGAGACGATCTCCTAATTTAACTCCTGGTTGGTGAGCTCCACACATTCCATCATGAGCTTCTTTAAGAGCCTTTGGCGCTTCTTTCCTAGAAAGGTAGTGAAACAAGACTCCATCATACGATTTTTGGTACAAGGTTTGAGAAACCCTATCATAATAGAATCAAAGGGCCTTCCATTTTATGACGGTCGCTTCCTTAGAATCATTAGGCAGTACCGTACAAGATATAGTCAATATATGGAAATCGCTAGTCCCTTGGTTCAAGGTCAATTGAAGTCACATAGACAATCTCCGTTGTTGTTTCATTTGAGGAATCTTCTAAAGGTAGCTTAGGGTGATACAATTCACGATCCATAACGAATATTGTTGTTTCAACCTTTGGCGGCAATGCCAATGAAGTTGCCAGCGAGGCTAGAGCGTCCGCGTATGCATTTTAGACTCGTGGGATGTATCCAATAAAGAAGCCTTCAAACTTCTGGGCTAGCTCTAGCACAGCGAAGTGATATGGGACTAAATCCTCATTACGTATTTCATATTCTCCTCGGACTTTATTCACGATGAGCTGAGAATCACCATAAGCCTCAAAATGTCAAATTTTGAGTTCTTCGGCCAACTACATCCCTAATAGAAAAGCGTTGTACTCTGTTACATTGTTGATGCATGGCTCAGTTAGAGAGAATCCTCTTGGGATTACATGACCACTTGGGGATACAAGTATCACCCCCACACCAGCGGTGATTTCTCCATTAGGGTTTGCTCTAGATGCACCGTCAAAGAACAACTTCCATACTTACATGACCCCTTGTGTTACACAAATTTTAGCAACTTCATCTAGTAAGTCTTTATATAATTTGGACGAATCAAATGCTGGATGATCAGCCAGGAAATGCGTTAGAGTTTAGCTTTTAACAGCCTTTTGAGGCATGAATTGTATAGAATATTGCGATAGGAGTATTGCCCATTTCGCTAGATGGCAATTCAGAGAAGAGGGTTTCTTCATGAGCACCCTCAAAGGATTCACCTTGGAGATGACATGAATTGATTATTTGATCAAGTAGTGTCGCATCTTCTGAATGGCGAATACTAAGGCGAGACACTCTTTTTCTATTGGATTGTACCCGTGTTCTGCTCTAATCATGATTCTGCTGAGGAAGTAGATTACCTGCTCATGTCCTTGGTCATTGTTCTGAGCTAACAAAGCTCCGAGAGAATGATTCATGGCTCTCACATATAACAAGAATGATTTTCCTGATATCGGGGCCACAAGGACAGGTGGTTGAGTGAGGTATCTCTTGATCTCCTTAAACGCCTTTTGACATTCTTCATCCCAAACGAATGAGACTTCTTTCTTCATTAATTTGGAGAAAGGCTGACAGTGTCCCAAGAGATTTGATATGAATCTTCGGATGTACGCTAATTTGCCCTGTAAGCCTCTGAGCTCTTTGATGTTTCTTGGAGGTCGCATCTCTTGGATGGCACAAAATTTTTCTGTGCAAGGGAAATTCCTTTAGATGTGACTATGAATCCCAGGAATTTACTGCTGGACACCCCTAGGAGTGATTTGGTTGGATTCATCTTCAGTTGATGCGTTCGCATTATGTCAACATCGTCTTCAGATCTGCAAGATGACCGTCATTCTTTTGGCTCTTCACCGCAATATCATCCACGTAACACTCCATCTTTTTATATAGATGTTCATGAAAAATTGTATTCATGGCACGTTGATAGGTTACACCAGCGTTCTTCAGTCTGAAGGGCATTACCGTATAACAGTATACCCCTAGTGGTGTTTTGAAAGCGGTATGCTTTTTGTCTTTAGGGTACATTTTTATCTGGTTATACCCTAAAAACCCATCCATAAAAGACATTCTCTCATACCCATAAGTATTGTCGATCATGACATTTGTGATGGGGAGTGGAAATTCGTCTTTCGGACATACGATGTTTAGGACACGAAAGTCGATGCAATTCGGACCTTGCCATTTTTCTTAGACACGGGAACGATGTTAGCCACCTAGTCAGGGTGTTGTTCCTTTCTGACAAGTCGATTAGCTTTTTGACTTCCGACTTAATCGCCTCCATGATCTCTAGATGGAACCGATGTTGTTATTGCTTAACGGGCTTCGCATCCGGATCAATATTAAGACGATGCATTGCTACTTTAGGATCAAGACCATGCATGTATTCATAATTCCAAGTAAAGACGTCTATATATTCTCTGATGAGAGATATGAGGTCTTCTTTCTCGGATGGACATAAACTCTCACTTATGAAGATTGTCTTAGAATTGATTTCATCTCCGACGTTGACTTGAATTACCTTATCTTCTGTGGGCATCTCACGCTGTTCGAAGTGCATGTCCCATAAAATGTTAAGGCGTTTGATCCAAGGGTTGTTGGTTGACTCAATCAACTTTTCATCATCCTCATCTGCATCTTCATTTGAATGATTAGCCGAAGTCATGTTCATAGACATGTTTTTAAAGAATATTCCGATGCTCACATCAGATTCCCATAATGATGTTCTAGATGAATGGTCTTGCCATAGACAATCATCGGCTTCATTTTCTAAAAGGGGAGAGGTTGAAACATAATCTAACCCTCTTCTAGTTTTATGCTAATAATCAGGAGGTTTTTCTTCCGGAGTGAAAGATCGGACTGGTGCTCATCTTCCTTTCTTGAAGTTTAAACCTTTCTGTTTATCGAAGTCATAACCCATTCTTCTCATCAAATGGATATAATTGGGTTCATAATAATGAAATTGTGGGATTTCTAGATCTTCATCTGAACTTTCCCGCTTGGGTAACTCAGAACTGACTTTACCGAAATTTATTGGCTTTTGGCCTTTCTTTTTAGATGGGACAATGAAGAAAGCTTTATGCACATCTTCCATCTCTTCGAATGTAGCAAAGGATGATTTGAGTAGCAAATCGAGTGATGCCTCAGCATACAATGTATGTCAGGGTTCTGTACCTGCATCTGTATCAGTCTCTGTCTTCTCACATTCAGTGGACATACCAGACAAGTAAGCCAAATTTAAATTTTTATTAATGTACCACTTGCCCTCACTCGATACATCATTATTATTGAGCTCATTCTGGCTTATTACATTTAGATCTAATTCCCACATACACTCTTCCTTAGGCTTGGGCTCGATGTCCGCTTTATTGCCACTGTCGGTGGCTTCCTTCGGCTGCTATAGCTCTTGGGAGTCCAGATAGAAGACTGAGTAAGTATGAAAATTTTTCACACCTCTGAAAGGTTACTTCTCTGTGATCAGGGTTTTGACTTGTCCCTCATCATCAACATATTTCATTACCTGATGAAGGGTAGACGGGACGATGCGATTCGCATGAACCCAGGGCCATCCTAATAATAGATTATAGGACGTGTCCGCATCTATAATATAACAAGTCACCTCTAACTTGAGATTTCCGATTTGACACCTGAGTTTGATCTTGCCTAAGGGTCAGGTGCTATTGGCGTTGAAGCCGAAGATCGTAGTCTGGGTAGAGCTCAACCGGTGCAGGGGAATCCCTAGGACTTGCATGACTTGGTATGACATGATGCTGAGTGCAGAACCCGGATCAACCTGGACACGACTGATCTCAAAAGATCCGATATACCCTATGTAGTACACTGGCCTTTCATGCTTATGTTTGATTTGTATGTCTTCTTGTGTGAATGATATGCATGACAGACTTCTCATAGATTGTAAGCATTGTGCACAGGAAGGCCCTCCAGTAACTTCTGGGACTACAAGAACTTGTATAATAAAGCTCTATGTATCTATTAAAGCTTCATTCAGAGCTTTTGTCTTCGACAGCCGCAAGAGCTCATACAAGATGATCCTGGCCAGAATATTGGCTAACTATGCCAGAACATTAAAACAGAAGGGAGAGTTTTATCCTCTAGCTTCTTGAAGAAGATTTTTGTTATACTGAAGCTCCTTCTGTTTCACTTTATCTGTAGGCTTCTTAGGATTAGAATCCCCTACCTCTTTAGCCTGTTCTTCTGCTCCTTGACCAACTTGATCATACTTTTTTAAGTTTTTCTTCCTTGATCTGGTGCCTACTCCAGGGTTTGCTTCTTGGTCGGCGGCAAGGATGATCCTCTCTTCTTATGAGTCAGTGAGGGGGACCAGATATGAATCATATTCATTCAGAGAGGGGCTAATCATATTGGATGTTCTAGCATTATTCCTCTTTTTCTTTGCTGACGTGCTTGTCCACTATTGATCTTCAAGCAAGTCGGGATGGACCCACATTACCTCTCCTTTTGTAGTAGTAAGGGGTACTAATCCTTTCTCTTTCTGATCATGAATGTTAGTATTATTCAAGTGTAGCTCTTCTTTAGGGATATGAATGACCCCATTAGGAGTCACAATGGGTGGAAAGTCTTCGAACTGGACCGATATCACATTGGTAAAAATGGTCTTCTGTTCGAGATTCAACTTGAGCACATCGGCGTTGACTAGGGCTTGCAGAATATCCTTAAAGATGTAACATTTCTTTGTTGGATGTCCCAGTATTCTATGATAGCGACAGTAGTTTGGATCGTCCACTTTTCCTGCCTCTTCCGGTCTCTTTACTTCAGGAAGCTTCAACTTATTGTTCTTCCGAAGTAGCTGGAATAGAGTGTCCACATGGTCCTCTTTAAAAGAGTACTACTTTGGTGCTCTTGATTGACTCAGTGCCTTATCCTACTTGGCAGGTAGCGCTCGAGTATTGGTATCAGTGGCCAGAGTATCCTTTGCCTTCAGTCGGGGAGCATTGCCTTGACTGCGTTGCCCTACCTGCTTCGGTTTACTTGTTTCTTCAGCTCTGACCCGGGCAACAAGTTCTTCTGCTTGATCTCCTTGGGAGACTAGCTGTTTCTAGGATTGACAATCCATAACCCCCATTTGAGCTAAGAGATGAGTTTGCAAATTGTACCGACAGGTTTCCACTAGCGTAGATTGTGTCATGCCCGACAGACATCACAAAGTCATGCTACGGAATCTCTCGACAAAGGCTTTGATAGATTCTCCTTTTCTTTGCTTAGTAGCAAGAAGAGTAGGGACAGAGACTTCGGTGTTGTCTTCAAAGAACCTGGCTAAGAACAGCCATTCTAGATCCACCCACTTCTGAATATATCCAGCCGGCAGTTTCATGAACCATTCAAAGACAACCCCCTTAAGGGTACCAATGAACAAACAAGTCAATATGGTATTATTTGATATTACATCTCCAGTCTGTGACTTGAAGTAGTAAATATGTTGGGTCGGTAACCCTGTGCCGTCAAAAGCTTGTAGAGTTGGGGCCTTAAATCTCGACAAAAAGGGAGCTACATCCCATTCAGCGGGATAAGGCCTCACAACTCCTTCTTGGAGCTCGCTCCTGTTGGCTATAGCATTAAGGTGGGCTTCTAATTCTTCTATTTTAGCTGATTAGGGATTCTGCTCATTTTCAGCTTCTTTTTCTTCTTCAGAGGAAGAGGCTATGTGATGAGCTTCTTGGTCAGAGGTCTCATTCACTTTTTATTTCCCCTTTGATATAGATGATCCTCCTTTTCGAGAGGATTCCTGCCAAGGTTGTGACACAATTTTCTGATAATTGGCCCTATCTGCAACGATCTGAGCCATTAAATCTCGAAGTTGATTGATTGTTTCATGTTGTGCTTGGAGCATGACTTGCTGCTCATCAAGCCTCTTTGAGAGATCTTCAGGATTTCCTACCATATAGACAGAGCTCTCATATTCTACAAAAGAACTTGAAGATTGAGATTCTGCAATGGTTGTGAGTTCATTATTAGAATCCACTCCTCTAACCAATCTTCGATAATTGACAGGAGGAATGGCTCCCGTCCGAGTTTGAGTGTGCCGGTATATTCCTTCGAACTCATCCTAAATTTTCCTAACGCTTGGAGAACGATCCATCTCTGATTCATTAGAGCTAGGGACTGACGACTTTCCTCTATCGATCATATTGATAGTGACTTTAGGATACTCAGCCTCTGAAGATTTCTTCTTGTAATGACGTCAACGCTTGCTTGGTCGAGCAACACTCGTCAATCAATCGAACACTGATCGCCTAGGCACATAAGCACAACATTGGCATTCTGAGAGGACCACAGAAATAAGTCGCTCATATTGACATGAATGAGTGGATTGTTACACCAGTCTTTCTCTCGATAAAAGCTCCCTTAAATTGGAGACCTGAGCAGAATCTCTCACTAATCGTGAGGTTGAAGCTGGAACCCCATGTTCATCAATAGATAAGATTGGTTCTTAGTGAACATAAATCTTAAGCCCATGTTGATCTTTTTGTACATGACGTACCATATCACGTTTTGAAGAAGGGATGCGAGAGTCGCGTTCAGTGTTTGGAATGCAAGAACTACATTTGAGAATGGAAACGCAAGTGTCAAATTTTGTTTGAGCAACACATGCCTAGGGTGTGCGTTTTGTTGGTGAAACACGCCTTTGGAGCTTGTATTCTAATTGAGTAACACGTCCCTCGGGGCTGCGTTCTGTTTGAATAACGTGCTTCTGAGAGCTGTGCTTTGGAGAATCAATGATTTCCCGAGGTCTGCGTTTTGTTTGAACAACGCACCACTGAGGGCGTTCAACTTGGCTTTCATGGAACTCATGCTTGGGCTCATGAACACGAGGCTCGCATTTTGTAGAAACGCCAAGCTCAGGGTCATGTTTTGGCTCACAAACATGAAGCTCACGTTGATCAAAAGATCGGCTTTCTCGGAGTTGTGCTCGTCGAATGGATCTTCTTCTTCATTGAGCGGTATTCTTCTTAGTCTATCTTATGACTTTTGAAGTAGCATCACCATCAGTACTGATCAAGTTTGCCACTGCAATAGGCCTTTTATGATCCGATACTCGTTGTGTTAGCACGGGCATATAATCGTCAACTTGACTGACGAGTTTGGTTGAAGCTGAGTCTACTCCTGCAGAGGAGAGGCTATTCGAGCAATCTATGCTAAAGGAAAGGCCTTCCTTTGGTAATTCAACTACAATTGGAGCTTTAGTCTCCTTAGAGACTTTGCGGACCTTGCGCATAGCCTTGGGACTAAAGGATTCGGAGGAAAGTGCCTCTTCGTACTTGGTTTGATCAAACTCTACAACAAGAGTTTCGATCGTAGTTCTAGTGAGGTTGACGTCAGATTGTACCACCACTTCTTCATCAGTGAATCTAGTCCCCAGCGGAGTCGTCATCTTTTGTTTGTGAAAAAATTGAAGAAGAAATGAGAATAAAATTCTGTATTAATCTCTCAACTGACTTAGGAAAAGAATAAATATAATCTCTCATAATAATCTCTCTCTAACTGACTTAGAAGAAGAAATTATAATTTCTCTTATCGGTTTCTCGATTTATAAAAGAGAGAAAGATCGACGGAGATCTTTCCCTTTGTTTAAAACTGGGATCTTTTTGGTGTCGATGGAAGCTTAATTCTTATATCCCGTTGATGATCCGAACGCTTTGCCTCATGGAACTTAGTTGATTCTTCTTGATGGGAAGAACTTGCAATGCAAGTTTAAAAACTCTCACGAGTTTAAGAACTCTGATTGAGTTTGAGAACTCGGTACGAGTTTAGAACTCTAAACGAGTTAAGGAACTCAGAATGAGTTTAGAACTCTATAAAAGACTTGATTTAATCCAACTAAAATTCAGTTTACAAGCCAAGAATGAAGAAAAGCTCCGGAAGATGCTCCAAGGTTTCTGTTGCCGATGTCTAGATCCAAAAATGCTCAAAGATCCCCTAAAAAAGATCTGAACCTAGTTGAGTTTTTTGCTATTTATAGGGGTTTTAGGGGTGTAACTAACCCCTAAAATCGCTCTTTAGTGGGGTTGTGATCCCTTCAAATCGTGAGAAATGGTTTTAGAACCGTTCAACTCGTGTTTGAATGAGTCAAACACAGAACTTGCGTTCTGTGCACAAACTTTGCGTTCTGGACCTGAGACACAGAGTTAGGTTCTACATTTGAGGTTGAAAAACACAATGGTGAGCCATGCATTTTGAGGCTGAAAAACATAGTGGTAAGCAATGTGTTTTGAGTCTGAAATGCAGAGATGAGCCATACGTTTTGAGTCTGGAACGTAAAGATGAGCCCTGCGTTTTGAGTCTGGAACGTAGAGATGAGCTTTGTGTTTTGGGTTTAAGAGACTGTTGATTTGTAGTCTCTCTAGTTAGAGAGTTGTAAAGATCATGATCTTCATCTCTGCTCCTTAGAATGTGAGAGTCGTCAGTTGTATCTCCTATTGATAATTGTGAAGGTCGTTGAATCAGAACTTCCATCAGTTGTTGTGAAGGTCTTTGAATTGTAACCTTCATTGATTGTCGTGAAAGTCTCCAAATTGTAGCTTTATGGAAGTCGTTGAATTATAACTTCCATTATTAGTGCTTGCTAAGAATCAACTAACTGTAATAATTTTTAGACAGCCTACAATAGTTAAAAAGGAAACTGTCCATCTCCCATGAAGACCCAAACCCGAAGTAGGTAGAGTTCAACTGTTTTAAAACACAAATCTTGCGTTTAAATATGATACCTACGAAAGTAGGCAAAGCGGTGGGTTCGTCAGAGGGACTAGCGGCTTTCTTACCCTTACCCTTATCGTCGGCAGTTTTTGGAAGCTATGAGTTCGAAGTTTTGAAGAAGACAAGTAGAAAATCAAAGATGATTTGTGTAGATAAAATGACTAGGGTTCAAAAGTCTAGAGAAGACAAAATGATTTTGTCGAAGGCAAAGCGGTGGGTTCGTCAGAGGGTGAGTTATCTTCGGATGCGAAAAAAATTTCGCACAGCAACAGTGCGAAACGATTGTAAGCCGTTGGATTTAACAAACGACAGATGAACAATGAACACATTCCGAAGATAACTCACCCTCTCTCATAACCCTCAACATATTCCCACTGTACTCCACAAACTCTCTGCCCCCAAATCCTCCTCCCTCTCCCTCTCTTCCTCGTCACCCTAAGCTTCACCGCCGACCATCTGCTGTTGGCGACCTCCTCCTCCGCCATTAAGCCCCGTCACCACCAACTCTGGATCCGACCCCGACCTCAACCCAACGACCACTCCGCCACGACACGAGACCCAAACTCCGGATCCAACCCCAACCCCAACTCCAGCGACCACTCCGCAACGACAAGAGAGAGTCTTGAATCAGGTGCGTTTTCATTTCTTGATTGATTTAGGGATTTTTTTGATGTGGGTTGTTGATGTTTTAGGGCTTTTTGATTTCTTGCTTGATTTAGGGCTTTTTATTGATTATTGTTGGCTTTTTGATAAATTTTGTATATATGGGGCAGAGATGGATGTTATTGAGTGAGCGACATGTTATGAACTGTTTTTTTTGGATATATGAGGGAGAGATGGATTATTGTTGGCTGATCTTAAAACATATGAAGATCCTTTTTTTTCTTCACTTTGTATTTAGTTTTTCCCTCTCTCTCGCCGGCGTCGAAGACCCCATCAAAGACCCCCACCCTAGGACCGTCGGAGACCCCCCCACCCCGTCGAAGACGATCCCTCCCCCTCTCTCGCCGATGCAGGTAATAATCCAACCCCTCTTTTTTTCTTTAAAATGCTGAAATTATCCATGGGTGTTGGATTTCGATTGTTATGTTGGGTGTTGGATTATTAAGCCAATATTTTTTATTTTAGTGACATGAATTTAGTTGTAGTTGGGTGTTGGGTGTTGAAATTATCCATGTGTGTTGAATTTAGCTGTAGTTGGGTGTTGGATTTTTTATTTCAATTGTATGAAGTCTATATACCTGACAATAACAGATTGCATATTACATTCATTTGCGGAACACATTGCATATTACATTCTTTTCTCCATTCCTATCTTAGCAACCATCTTCAGTGGAACGGCTTCTCTTGCATCAATCTTGTGGTCAGTTTGCTTGAATTTAGCTTGGGTGTTGGATTTCAATTGTTATGTTGGTCAGTTTGCTTGAATTTAGTTGTAGTTAGGTGTTAGTGACATGAATGCAGATTTGGTTGACAAATTTAGACCACAAATCAAATATACGTTTGCATTGTAGTTAGGTTCAAACTATTTCAATTTGCCCTACTGGTCATGACTAAATTTGGTTTCAAGATAAAGTTGTATATTTTGATACATGGAGTCATCTTCAAGCACTTGTCATGGATTGATGTGCCATTGTGGAAGGAGGGCTATACTCTCCAGATCTGGATCTAAGATGAACCCTGGTTGATTATTTTTGGGATGCGCTAATTGGAAAGTGCGTAATTGTGGATTCTTCAAATGGGTGTCTGGTGAAGAGGAGTTTGAAGGTTCAAAGGCAGGGCTTGTTCAGACGAAGCAGTCGAGCGTGATCCCGCAAGTTTCAAGTGCCGTGTCAATTGGAGAAGTTCGGGAAAAGAGAAAGATTGAAATTGATATTATGGAATTGTTGAAGCTTGTTGTATTTGTTCTTTTATTGGGTATTTTTCTTGGATTTGTATTTGGTATTTTTATTGGATTTGTGCTAAGTAGGGTGTAAGACTGTATTATTGGATGAGTAAGATTTGTATTTGATATGATAAATTTGGTCTTTTATTTTTTGCTTCTGTGACACCAACCAAATTAATCACTTTTATTTTTCTGAAGGGTTGATCATGACTAAATTTTCATGTTTTACAACCAGCCATTGACTTGATCCAAGTTATCATGATCTGAATACTTCCACCATGTTCAACCTCAATCTAAATCATGCCTACATTAATTCATTTCTTTGCAGCATACAATGAATTAACCATTTTTCCTTGACCAGGTGCACAACAATAGGCATGTATTGCGTAGAACCAGAGACATGAGAATTGACATAAACTAAAAATCAAATATGAGGCACTAAAAAAGTTCAAATGTTCCTTGGCTATCGGTGTTTTCTTTTTGTGATGTTGGCTATTAGCTGACTTTACTTCGAGGAATTTGCATCTGTTAAGTATGAAAATAACTCCAAACAAAATATGACCATGAGAATAACTCCAAACAAAATATGACCATGAGATCCAACACTGGCAACAGGAAGCACAAGAATAACTTAGTGACATGAAAGTTAAGTACTTCACAAATATATTCTGTACAACTTAGTATCAGGCTCAAAGGTTTCAAAGCAAACTGAACAAACTTTGAATGTTTCAAAGCAAACAGAACAAACTTCTTTCCGCCAACCTTGATCAAACTTCACGCAATAGTGAGAACTTCATCTGTATTGAAAAACATTAAAAAACTAAGTGCTTCATCACATTAAAAAATCACATTATATTAAAAAATGGCAATGTACAAGTTATTCTGTATGTATTAACCATTACCTTCCTCAAATGAATCTTCTAAATCATCATTGGCTTCATTAATATTATCTTATTCCATTGAATCACTAAAAAAAGTGATGATAGCAAAACATATTGAAAGATCATTGCACCAACATAAAAAAGTTTAGAAAAATAATAGCATTACTATTAATCTCATAAATGATACACTACATTGACAACTTTAGAGGGCAATTTCTGCTATCGTGATTTTGTCCTCGCTTTCCACACAATTTGCATTTCCTAGGCTTGTATTTGTGGATCTCTCTCGAAGGCTTTAACCTCTTCCCTTTAGGCCTTCCTTTTGTTCTTGCTTGACTTGGTTCATGAACTATATCTTGAGAACACTCTGCATTCATATAATGTCCTTCCACATCTTGTCCAATTTTTTCATCATTGATGAGTTTCAAACGTTGCACCTTATTAATAGCATCCATCATCATTTCACGCATTAATTCATATGCATCATTAGAAGATAGCCCCTCTTCGACCATTTCATTAGCTAAGCGATTTAGTTCACTAAAACGAGAAGCAAAATTAATTGTAGCATTATCTCCAATAATATTACTATCTCTAAGAACAACCTTTTTTTTTGACATTTCGGCACCATCTTCTTAGAATATATTGCTCCGGTAACTCACTATGATTGGTAATTTTAAGATATGCCAAGATATGTTGGCATGGAATGCCCTTGAATTCAAACATGAGATACGAACAACAGACCATTTTAGTTGTTTTGCAATATATAATATGTCTCAATCTTTCATCCTGACCACAAAAATTTAAAATGAAAGTACTTTCTCTTTCATTTTCTTTTACCAGCTCAATGTTATACATTAAGCTAGGTTGAAGCTCGTCTTGAAAAATATAAAAGATTTTTTTCATGTAGATTTGAGCCATTTGTTTTTCCATTGACCACAAAGTCTTCAATTTTGGCTTTGTCTCCACTGTGCAATGATCTTCTTTAAGCTCCCCCTCTCTTTGTCTCGCCAAGAACCTTTGAAAGATGATCACAAAATCATGAAATGAGTTTTTCCTTGATACATGCATTTTTAGCAATGCATTCATCCCTTCACTTCATTGACTGCTAGACATACCGGCCCAAAAGTGTTGTTTATGGTAAACCGAAGCCCATTTTTCACGAATTTCATAGATATCCTTTAGCCAATCATGCGTTTTTAATCCATTTTTCTTAAGAATTGAAACTCAATTCTCTTCAAAAGAGCTAGCAGTCTCGGAGTCCCAAATATTTTCTTTGAAAGGATTCATAAATTCCGTTCTATAAGCCCATTTACCCAACTTCTCCGGAACTTTGTTCAAGATATTCTAAATGCAAAACCTGTGCCGAATTTTTGGAAATACTATTTCAATTGCCTTGCATATGCCAAGACATTGATCAGTAATCATGCCTGAAGGAGGATGACCCATTGCTTCAATCCATTTGTTAAACAACCATATGAAAGACTTCGCCTCTTTGTTTGGAATCAAGCCACATCCTAAAAAACACTTTGCCAATGGTGATTTATGCCTACAAACGGCACAAATACCAAGCCATATTGATTTGTGTTATGCGTGGCATCGAAAGAGACAACATCATCAAAGTGTTGATAATTCATTCTAGCAATGCCATCCACCCAAAAACAATGAGTTAAGCGCTTCTCTTCATCAACGTCATAAACATAATAAAATGAAGGATTCTTCTTTTGTTCCGACTTGAAATGATCCAACATCATTTGTGCATCATGACCACGCCTCTCCTCTCTCAAATCTCTTTCATAATTTCTCACATCGGTCTCAATGCATCCAATTCTATGAAAACCTCCGCTAGAGTTTTCAAAGAAGGCCATTTGCTTGTTTGTTGGAATGTTCACCTCTCCAAACTGCTTTATCAATGTCTTCTTCGCACTTGTAACCTCACGGTTTCCCCTTAGAAAATGTGTTCTACTCGGTGAAGTAATTGTATGATTATGTTCTTCCACGAACTTGTAGACACTCCATATGCCAATGTTTTTGTCTAATTTCAAGTGAATCAAGAACTTACAATTTGTTCTAATTGTACCACATCGTCGAATTTCCAACGATTTGCTCTTTAACACTCCTTCTTTTGAACAAACATAACTTTTGCCAATTAATTCTCTATCCTTCCCATAATTTGTTGTGCTATTACGGATATCAAAACCTCTGGCCTTTCCATAATTTCTGTAGAATTTTTCAGCGTCTTCTAAATTGCCAAAAGTCATTCCTATTTTTGGTTTTAAGTGCTCATCAACAATTAGCACAACTAAGTTATCCAACTGAGAGATTTATTCATCAACAACATGAGAGCAACCATCTTCAGTTTCCATTGGATTGATGTAAATAAGCCTATAGAAACAAAAATACATTTATATTCAGGATTCTACAACATCTATATGCAAAATTTATATTTAGAAAAAAATACATTTATTGAGTCTATCAAATTTTCAGCCCCCATTTTCAATTAAAACAATGCAACAATGTAACATCTTATTTAAACAATGCAAACGTAACACCCAACACCCATGGATAATTTCAACACCCAACACCCAACACCCATGGATAATATCAACACCCAACAATGCAACAATGTAAATTTATCAATCAAATTTGCATTCATGTCACTAAAACCTAACTACAGCTAAATTCAACACCCATGTATAATTTCAACACCCAACACCCAACTACAGCTAAATTCATGTCACTAAAATAAAAAATCTTGGCTTAATAATCCAACACCCAACATAACAATCGAAATCCAACACCCATGGATAATTTCAACATTTTAAAGGAAAAAAAAGAGGGGTTGGTTATTACCTGCGTCGGTGAGAGAGGGGGAGGGATCGTCTTCGACGGGGTGGGGGGGTCTCCGACGGTCCTAGGGTGGGGGTCTTTGATGGGGTCTTCGACGCCGGCGAGAGAGAGGGAAAAACTAAATACAAAGTGAAGAAAAAAAAGGATCTTCATATGTTTTAAGATCAGCCAACAATAATCCATCTCTCCCTCATATATCCAAAAAAAACAGTTCATAACATGTCGCTCACTCAATAACATCCATCTCTGCCCCATATATACAAAATTTATCAAAAAGCCAACAATAATCAATAAAAAGCCCTAAATCAAGCAAGAAATCAAAAAGCCCTAAAACATCAACAACCCAACACAATATACTACAGACGAGATTTACGGATGAGATCTATGGAGGAGATCTCGAGGCTCCAGCTAGCAACCACCTATCGGGCCTAGAAAAGGCGCGAGGATGGAAGCCATAGCATTTAATGTAGACAAGCCTGACTGTCAGACCAACGTGGGCCTGATGAAGCTCATATGGAGTGACGAGACTCAACAAACTACCGAGCCTCGTCTCGAAGTGCCTAGAAACAATGAACTATGAGGCTCATTTTAAAGTATTGAGGATAAGTCTATCCTATGAACCAAACTCATGATAATCGAGAGGTTTCAAAGTATTCAGACTTCATACAACCTAATTCAAGTCTGAAAACTTTGAAGGGGGTCTTGTAGGCATTCAAAAATGCCAAAAGGGAAATGAGGGTCGCACCTCATTGCAAATAGGAAAGGGTCATTATCAGGGCGCACCTCGTCTCGTCATTGAAGATGAATGTCATTCAGAAGCTCAACTAGAAGCATTGAAGCTCATTGTCAAGAATGAAGTTCGAAACTCATCGTTGGAAATGAGGATCAAAGGTCGCCAAACAACAAAGTTCGTTAGTAAAGATGAAGCTCGTCAAAGGAAGTTCACAAGATTGGCTAGGCAGTGTACGCGTCAAAAATTGCCTATAGGTCCTCGCACGTGGCTCGAGACAGAGAGAGGAAGATAAACATTGCTGTTCGAGTCACAGAAGCTTATTTGACGATGACAAATACATGAAGTGAGTCGATAGACCGTGTGAAGCAACAGAACTTCAGAATAACCAAACACGAATTGATCGGGAGCTGTGTGTCGTTTACAAAAGACGAAGAGCCCCTCAGGTCCCATTTACTCCACATGTGATTCAATCATGGAATCTCGTAGATCTCCTCGTCGGCTTTCCAACGCACTTTGAATCACACAATTTTGAGTTCGGACAACTAAAATACGACGAAAACGGACAGAACGCGTGAAACTACATTCCGGGCCTCGCCGAGACACCCCTTGGTGTCTCGGCCAGGCCAAGACACCTCAAGGTGTCTCGGCCATGTTGAGACACCCGGAGGTGTCGTCGAGACACCACGGGTGTCCGTAGACCCCAAAAAACTGAATTTTGGCAGTTTAAAGCTGTTTTTTAATCGTTAGCTATCTGGATTTGTTTTAACTGATAGAATATCATCAAAAAACATGGTTAAGTGGTTACAACTAAAGATAAGATCGAATTAATTGTTCTTATCCGAAAATAGGGGTCCCTAAGCCTATGAATTCAGCCCCAAGGCCTTCATTTTTTCAGATCTGGAATTCATGAGCGTTGGCAAAACCCTGTTGAAGTAAAGACTGAAGGAGCACGAATTTCAGAAGAGAGGAGGAGATCGGATTGAGTTCGTTGGCATAAAGAAGAGGAGCTTGTCAGATCTATACGTCCCGGTCCTTTGCCTTGAGATTGCCCCGTTGTGATAATCTCGAGAAGAGTGATTATCTCGCCGTTGCCGAGATAATTGCTTCGGCTTCTCGATTCCTTCGAGAATCGATGAAGCTCCGGATCTGATCTGATCGTTTGGTGGTCCACGGATATCAACATCCCCGTTACAGTCTAAGATCCCACGCAAGCAGCGGGTGATAAACACCTGTTGCGTTGTTTGACGAGAGTTGTACTTTTTTTTATTTTTTATTGTGTAAGCGTCTTATAAAAATACTATCTTTTTTTGTTGTTATTATAACGACTAAAGTTGTAATGACTACATCAATGAAGACATCAACTTTCTCCCCAAACAAGCTGGCGACCACAGTGAGAGCCAACAGTCTCGTCAACGAGGCTGTCGTGCCGCAGCCGACGATCAAGATCCTCGTGGCTAAAGAGGTCGAATACGAGTTCGACCAACAAAAGTTTTAGGAGTACGTCTCCTCCTCCTCCTCCAGATCCGTCTCTCCTTGCAAGCGCATGAAGGTCTCCTCCGTCCGAAAGATCCGCTGGTCTTCAGATCTGAAGACTCAAGAAGGCGAATTCCACTCTACCGTTGCTACAGCCGCACCTCATAATGATCCACCAGCGTCCAATGAGACCAGATCTGCAGATCTAAACTCCTCCGTGATCAAGGAGTTAACTGCTAAAGGTGCGCCAACTATATCAAGGAGAGCATGTCAAAGGCAACGCCAACACCTCGTATGCCAATTCGCCAAGACTTTGGATCAGGTGGACGGACTATGTTACCAAGCGGATTTGGAGTTCAGAAAGTGCCATGTGGCTAAGCCATCTCTACAACAAGCTTCAGGAATCTCCTCCCAACCACCTACTAACGAATAGGTTCATGTCAAACGGAACCGTTCTATTCTTGAGGAGCATATTCAGAAGCATCGGGCACTTCTTGCACATGCCCAGATCCTTGAGCGAAAAACACAAGAAATGCAAAAGGAAGAGGTGGTTAAGAGATCGCCGAGATCCAAACAAATTTGGATGCCAAAGACCAAATCAACGCCTAAGGCAAAAGCAAGCAACGTTGCTCCCCAGCCTTCGTCAACTTCGGATCTCGCTCCTTCCGCCTTACACATTCAGTGAAACCCTACGTCGACGTGGACCTTTCCAAATTTAGAATTCCGTTGAAGGGTTGCCTGGGTCATTTACACGAAGATCAAGGCAAAGCGTCTGTTAAGGAACGCTTGGGACCGTTGAAGGAACCCCGAGCAACCATCCAGATTGGGGGTCGTACGTGACATCCTAACAAGTTGATTCCCGTAACTACCCGCTGGTGATGCCTGCATAAAACCAGGAGCCCGTTAAAATTTTATCCTCACACGGGTGTGATTCTAAACATGTGACTCCTGCTAAAGCTAATAAAACACTACCTATTTAGAAGAAGACGCGTTGAATAGACGACAGCGTTCCATCTGAGGAATCAAACCAACAACCGATAGGTTGCTCTGACTGTAACGTCGATGAGTTGTACTATCGGGCTAGGAGTACGAATAAATCTCGAAAGAGAAGTACCCGAGAAGCGGACTCTCACTATCCGTATACCAAACTTATCAGGGAAGTATTATCAGCGTGTAGCTACCCTAAGACCGCTTCACAGAGGGTCTCGGTATTTGAAAGGATCTCTACCAGAACGTCCAAGTCCAAGCCAAGGTGTTTCTATAGAAAAAGATCAGCTACGCAGGATGATGAACTCCCAAAGGTCATCATCAATATGGTCGATAAGGAGAAGTCAACGCGAAGTTTCAATCCCCGACATTTTTCGGACATATCCTAACGTATAACTCAGTTACGTGCGGGAACTACTAGGCGAAGGGACTATCAGAGGATGAATAGTGGATTATCCTTAGAAGATGAAGCATCAGATGCGAACTCTGCCATCACTTCTGACAATACAGTGTCCAACATAGGACAATCCCACAAGACGTTTTTCGTCAACACCGAGCAAATGGCAAAAATCATCGAGGATGCATTGGCTAAGCAAAAGAGAACTTCAAGTTCGAAATGAAAATGGCTATGCTGCGAATGAGGGAAGAGCATGATCAACAGATCCGAGCCTTACCGAATCAGATAGGTGAATCCAGTCGTCACAACAATGTTAGTCAAGCAGCTAGCGATTCAGATGTGGATGAACATCTCGATACAGATAACCCTCTCGTTGACCAAAACGCTAGGAGTGGCCCCACTGAGAATAACAACATTGAGGGTGGTCCCGCCAATAATGACAACACTGGGGGTGGCCCTATTATTCCTCCTCAAAATCGACCAAGGAAGGACATGAGCAAGGATGAAAAGATAAAAGACCTAGAGAGCAAAGTCAACGTTCTGATATCTACTTGAGTGGCGAAGAAGACCGGTATTCCGTGTCCTTACCCAAGAGAGTGGAATTCGATACCATATCTGACGAAGTTCAACCTGATCAACTTCACGCCATTTGACGGAAAGGGTCCCCCCACTCAGCATCTAATCTACTTCAAGTCTCACTTGGGTATGATTTCTGGGAATAAATCCCTAATGGTCCGGTCATTCGTCGGCACCCTTACGGAGCTGCCTTTGATTGATACCGTTATCTCAAACCTTAAAGCATCAACAGCTAGGATGACCTAGAGAACCTGTTCCTCACTCACTTTTTTGATGATGGCACCGAGGTGTCAATGAGGATACTCTTCAATGAGAAATAGGAATACGACGAGACGGTCGATGACTTTGTCAAGCGCTTCCGGAATAAGATGATGAACTGCCGAGATCCGATCATAAAGGACTTCATCCTCCAAACTTGTCATAACAACCTATCCATCGATATATTAGAAGTTATGGGAGTAGCACCAGACTTCATCCTCCAAACTTGTCATAACAACCTATCCATCGATATATTAGAAGTTATGGGAGTAGCACCATCCAACACCTGAAAAGAGTTGAAGGTGCAACCTATCCATCGATATATTAGAAGTTATGGGAGTAGCACCATCCAACACCTGAAAAGAGTTGAAGGTGCGCGAAGAGTAGACCGAACGCTTTCTGAGAAGGAAGAAACCTGAAAGAAGCCAACCGACGGCTAACCCTCCGAATTCGATCTTCGTCTCCCGTGGTAAGGGGAAGGCACCTGCAGCAGTTATTGACGTTAATCAGACGTCACAACAACAACTCCGAAGACAGCAAAAGACTTCGGATCCGAGACTCCAAAAGGAGTACTCCTTCAAGGAAGAAGACGTTCCAGCTATTTTCGAATTCCTCCTTGAGAACAACAAGATCAAGCTACTACCTATCGTAAATCAGGAGGAAGCTGACAATACTGCAGATCTGAAGTACTGTGCATACCACAGGAGGATCCTTCATCCTACCAGTGCTTGCTTCGCTCTCAAGAATAGCATCCAAACCTTGGTTGAAACCGGCGTCATAACGCTCAATTAAGACAAATGGAGACTCCGACAAGTATAAGAGTATAAACTGCTCCTTCCGACACTTCGAAGAGTATACGAGTATAAACTGCTTCTCAATCCTCCAACAGGTATATGAGGTTAAACTACTCCCTGCATACTCCAATAGGTATATGAGTCTAAACTGTTTTCTTTCTTTCACGGGAAGTTCCTAGAGAGTACCATGTCAGATATTCTTAAGGATAGCCTGGTCATCCAACTAATGGGAGATAGAATGTAAAATTCTTCCTCTCCCATTTTGGGTTCGTCTTTGTCCCAAGAGAAGACACCATCCTTCAACTCCAAAATCCGTACTTCACATGTGCAGGGAATTTTATCCCGAATCCTAAGTAGGGATAAGTCAACACCTAACACACATTACCGGTTTAGTCTTTCACCGATTGAAAAGACACCAGAATCCGAGTCTGGGGACTTTTATCCCGAAACCTAAGTAGGGATAAGTCAACGCCTAACACGCGTTACCGGTTAGTTCTTGTCCGTAAAAAGAACAAAAGCCCACATATTCAACATTGTGGCTG
This sequence comes from Asparagus officinalis, assembly GCF_001876935.1. Lineage (NCBI taxonomy): Eukaryota > Viridiplantae > Streptophyta > Magnoliopsida > Asparagales > Asparagaceae > Asparagus > Asparagus officinalis. The sequence continues at coordinate 138,575,332 of NC_033800.1, read as the reverse complement.
ATTGTTATTCATAACACCATAATCCGTGTCTCGCACGCATGGTGACTTTTATCCCAAAACCTAAGTAGGAATAAGTCAGCACCTAACACGCGTTGCCGGTTAGTTCTTGACCATAAAAAGAACAAAAGCTCACATATTCAACATTATGACAGGTTGTTATTCATAACACCATAATCTGTGTCTCACACGCACGAGGAATTTTATCCCGAATCCTAAGTAGGGATAAGTCAACGCCTAACACGTGTTGCCGGTTTAGTCTTTCACCGATTGAAAAAGACACCAGAATCCGAGTCTGGGGATTTTTATCCTGAAGCCTAAGTAGGGATAAGTCAGCGCCTAACATGCGTTGCCGGCTAGTTCTTAACCATAAAAAGAATAAAAGCCCACATATTCAACATTGTGGCAGGTTGTTATTCATAACACCATAATCTGTGTCTCACACGCACAGAGATTTTATCCCGAATCCTAAGTAGGGATAAGTCAACGCCTAACACGCGTTGCCGGTTTAGTCTTTCACCGATTAAAAAAGATACCAGAATCCGAATCTGGGGACTTTTATCCCGAAGCCTAAGTAGAGATAAGTCAGCACCTAACACGTGTTGCCGGTTAGTTCTTGACGGTAAAATGAATAAAAGCCCACATATTCAATATTATGGCAGGTTGTTTTATCCCGAATCCTAAGTAAAGGATAAGTCAACGCCTAACACGCGTTGCCGGTTTAGTCTTTCACCCATTGAAAAAGACACCAGAATCCGAGTCTGGGGACTTTTATCCCGAAGCCTAAGTAGGGATAAGTCAGCGCCTAACACGCGTTGCCAGTTAGTTCTTGATCGTAAAAAGAACAAAAGCCCATATATTCAACATTATGACAGGTTGTTATTCATAACACCATAATCCGTGTCTCACAAGTACGGGGCATTTTATCCTGAATCATAAGTAGGGATAAGTCAACGTCTAACACATATTGCCGGTTTAGTCTTTCACCGATTACGGCCGGGTAGTCTATTCCCGTGAGAAAGACGAAGTCTACGTATTCAATATCGTAGCACTAAAAGAATTAACTCTTTTAACATGACGTTACATGCGGAACAGACTTAAACAATCCACATGCTAGTCCGACTCAAACGGTAGTCAGTAAAGGCTCATCAAACCCGTTGATGGCTGAGGGTTTGCTAAAAATCCTATATATGTGAGAGTAATTGACGCACCAGCTTTATTAGTTGGTCTTGTGGCTTGAGCATCCAATAACTTCAGGATAAGATCCATACCTACAGATGAATCAGCTTTAATAATTGGTCCTGTAACCTCAACACTTGAGACTACCATGCGTTACGATGAAAGTCAACGTCGGTCAAGCGTTTTGACGAAAAGTCAGCGTAGGGCGATCCGAAACCCTAAGGTCAACACCGATCAATATGTAATCCTAGGTCAACACCGGTCAACGTGTTGTGATGAAAAGTCAACACGGGGTGATCTGAAACCCTAGGTTAACACCGGTCAATGTGTAACCCTAGGTTAACGCCAGTCAACGCGTTGTATTGAAAAGTCAACACCGGGCGATCCGAAACCCTAGGTTAACACTGGTCAATGCGTAACCCTAGGTCAACGCCAGTTAATACGTTGTAATAAAAAGTTAATGTCGGGTGATCTGAAACCCTAGGTTAATACCTATCAACGCCAGTCAACGCGTTATAATGAAAAGTCAACGTCGGGCGATCCAAAACCCTTGGTTAACGATGGTCAATGCATAACCCTAGGTCAACGCTAGTCAACGCGTTACGATGAAAAGTTAACGTCGGGCGATCCGAAACCCTAGGTTAACGTCGGTCAACACGTAATCCTAGGTCAACGCTAATCAACGCGTTGCGATGAAAGTCAATGCAAGTCAATATATATTATGACAGAGATAGTCAGTTCTAAGTCAACTCGATAACACGAGCCAAAATTAACTCACCAGTTTTGATTCAAGACTTCGACGACGGCCAGACGATAAACACAGCGCCGAGAGAACTTTAGCTATTCGTCAAAATATCAAATAGACTAAAAATCGAAGGAGTCAATAATCAAAGCTAACTACAGGTCCTTTTATACCGATTGAAGGTTGGACCGATTATATCCAAAGTATTTTAGGTTCATCTATAAAAGAAATAAGACTGAAACACTTTGGATGGGGTATCTGTAGGCATCAAAAATTACCTATAGGTCCCCGCACGTGGCTCAAGACAGAGAGAAGATGATGAACATTACTATTTAAGTCACAGAAGCTCATTTGACGATGACAAATGCATGAAGTGAGTCGACGAACCGTGTGAAGCAACGGAACTTCAGAATAACCAAACACGAATTGATCGGGAACTACGTGTCATTTACAAAAGACGAAGAGCCCCTCAGGTCTTATTTACTCCACATGTGATTCAATCATGGAAGCTTATAGAACTCCTCGTCGGTTTTTCAACGCACTTTGAATCACGCAATTCTAAGTTCAGACAACAAAAATATGGCGGAAATGGACAGAACGTGTGAAACTATGTTCCGGGCCTCGCCGTGACACCCCTTGGTGTCTCGGCTAGGCCAAGACACCCATGAGTGTCTCGAAGAGAGAGAGAGTTATCGGAGTGACAACTGGAGGATAATTGCGATGCAGGCGCATAATTCTTGAAAGGATTAATCGTTCTTTCGACGAGGATGCCGATAGTTTGATTTGTCAGAATGTGTGATTTTAACGTGAAACAGGAGAATATTACGAAAGGACAATTTTGAAGGACTTAATCGTTTAAATTAATGAGAATCGATAAAGCTGGAGTTCTGACCCAGAGGAGGCTATAGCACACCATATGGTATTAATGCAAGCCTAAAGCATTAGACCTGTTGTAGGATGATGATACGTCTGGGGCGTAATAATAAGCCAAATGAAAATTTAAGATTCTGCCTGATGAATACCAGAGGTTGGATTAACCACGTCCTGTAATGGGGCTGATTGACTTTGTAGAAGTGTCGAGTTTGAAGACATAAGTGTAGGTTCTTCATTTAGAAGAATTGCATACGACTAGGTGACGCTTGCGTTTGGAGGTTCAAAATGTGAGGTTCAGGCCTTCGTGACGCTGGGCTAACCTTGCACCTTGGGATTTTGAAGCGCGGATTGTGAACTTCGGCGTTTCAAAGGATGGTTGGGATTCACGTCCCTAGAATCCCGTGGTCATCTTAACAGCTTGACGTTTGTTATATAATAGACCTGAGTGGTCGTCCAAGAGTCGCCGTCGTTGAGGCTAGGAATAGCTATCAATAGTATCCAACATGAGAGATAATGATCACCAATTTTTTAATTGAAACCGGCAAGTTAAAAATCGACACAAGTGTTAATGTGATGCTACTATACATGAACTACTCAAATAAATTTTAGACGGATTTTAACATCATTAACTCATGCGACTAAGCAGTGGTCGTGACAAAATCGAAGCTCTTCCACCCGAATTTCATACAAGCTGCTTAATTCCTTGGCACTGCTGATATATCCTTCTAATCAACAATGCTTCGTATTTGACTGCGCTCTGAATATTTTGTATCATAAGATAGTGATCATGAGCTCCGTAGTTTATTGGATTCAATTACCACGCGCGAGATTTCGGATTTTCATTTCGTGTCTCAGTTATCTCAAAAATTGAACTGATAGTACTGCATGTTGGATGCTATTGACAGTAAGAATACACACACACATATATAGAGAGAGTATTGAGATAAACTACTATTAATAGTATCAAAGGTTTTGCAATACTGGTCAATATTTAAATTTTGGATTTTCAAATTGAAATCTCTGATATCTCTGGTGTTGGAATGTGATACACTGTATCTGCCTCATCGATCGATGAACTAGTTACTACAGTAAATCAGTGACAAAATCTAAAGATTTAGAAGGGCTCTTCTAATAATTTATCAAAGAGGTATATCGGGACTTTAACTGATTATTGATAGAGTTCTGTCCATTGAAGAATTATGTCAGTGTCTTTTTAAAGTTATTGCACACACACATGCGGGTCGGTTAACTATGCCAGAGACTCTAAATGTTGATGAGTCTTTGGTTAGTAGGATTTATCTTATGGTTCGATTGTTGTAGTAGATCAATAATTAACTGTGCGGATTTTCGGCTTAGTATTTTACTAATGTAGATCAATGTAAATACATGTGTCTTATATATAGCAGCATTGTGGTAGCCTGCAAAGCAACATGTGTAAGTCTGCAGAACTATTATATTTTGGCGAATATAGCGGAGGGATGCCTTTCGGTGAGACAGAGGTTTCTATGTAGATATTTTAAACTTTAGGCTATAGCGAAATGAGAGAGCGAGAGTGAGTTAGGTCCGAGGCTATGAGGGGTTGCAAGACTTGTCGTGGTGTATTGAAAATACTTGTTGGGTAGTTCTTTGGATGAATGGGTTTAAGCAAAACGGCTCTCAGTGAGATCGACAGTAGCTTATTCTGCATGCTTTTCGCATGCAAACCTGACGACACCTTCTATCACCCACTTTTTAGTGGCCCAAAATGTAGAAACATACCTTGCCGTCCTTAAATTTCTTCGCTCAACCGAGATCCTTACCAACTGTTCCTATTTTAGTTGTTCACTGCGACTTCAAAAAGATAGACACATCCAATTATCAAGCACTCCTGCTCATCTAATTTCATACCAACACGCTTGCCTGTAAAGGCCATAGGGTTGATTTTTTCTTTTCTGGCAATCAAGATCGAGTGCTGGGATTGAGAGAAGCCAAGCCAAACTAACTAAATGCAAGGGGAAATTCGCATGTTAAGGTTTCAGAAAAGAATTTTGCAAAGGTAAAATATCTAGGCAGAATGACGGCAAAGGCAGAGCGGAACAGAATGCAGTGGCAAATGTAATGAGTTGAATTCTCTCTGCAATGCATATCCTTAGCTGGAATTAGAAAAATTCTTGCACGTCAAAAAAATAATTATTTTAATGGTTTCGATAAGCAAATGTTGCAAGAAAGAAAAGCGAGTTCCAAGCATGCATGGAGACCGATAGAGGGCAAGAAATTCTTAAAAAGGGCTATAACAAAGTTAAAAGTTCAGTCAATCTGCAGAGCAAAAGTTGCCCGGAGAAGGAACACTAAGCATCGCTTACCAAATTTCATATGGCAATACCGAAAGTCTTCTAATGACAAAAAAATGCTCTCTGAACATCACGACGTAAAAAGAGGACGCAAACAATTCACAGACACAAGATCAATTATCTGAGCACACTCACAGAACCTGCCTAGGCGCCATAAGGCAAACCATGGGCAGTTGGAGGCGGCAAATTGCCCACATCTTTCATGAACCGCCGCGACAGCTTTTGGGTTTGCCCCAAGCCACAACAACTTCCGCTTTGCTTATGTAGTACGAAGCAGCATTTTCAATGCCAATTCATAAATGGTAATATCAGGCTCAAGCACATTAAGTTATCAGAGCAATGTGCATTTTGACCTGTTAGTTACTAGACCTACTACAATCTAATTGAGCTACTTACAACAGATATACAAATCAAATGGAGGGTTGAAAATAATACATTCCTCCTCATCAACTTAGTCTTCTCTTTATTACGATCGAAATCGTCGGGCGAGTACTCCCAACGGATGATAATAATCATCACAATGCCTTGCCTTTCTCATCATACTCAGTATTTCGCCTGCTGCAACAAACCCATGACTAGCTAATCCCCAACCAACAAAAAAAAAGCCCAATCAAATGCCAAAACGACCCAAAAACACTTTAAAAAAGAAAAAAGAAAGAAACAATCTTTTCCTAATCAAATACATTACTGCTAGTCCAGCGTCGACGCGTTGATCGAGTACTTGGTAAGCGTTCCCATGCGAGAATCAGGCATATCACCTGCAGCTTGCTCGCGGGCCGGCGCTTCGAATCGCCGCCGTGCTTCCTCGTCGAGCGATTCCCGATGCCACTAATCACGCGCGTTTTTCGGCGAGAGCATTGGGCCGGTCGAAGCTAGGGTTTTGCGGTCTCGGAAGACAAAACCCTTAGAAAAAGTGTTAATGCAGTTGAAGGTGTCACGAGATATTGGCGCGAAAGAGAGAGGCATTTCAAATGGCGGGATTAAGTGTAAGGATGGGTAAGTTGAGTGAGGGCTTAAAGAAAATCTCCGGGACTCATTTGATGAAATGGGCGCGGATGAGGAATGGGGATGCGTTGGCTTCTTGTTTTGTGATGCATAAAGGTTCCCGCTTATTTTTTGCTGGCCTTTTTTTTGGCTTTTTAACTTCGCTTTTTATGATTTATTTTTTGCAAGAAATTAGAGTGGGGGTTTGATTCGTTAACGTAATATGGAGATGCGCAATGAAGAGGCTGTTGGTGAGTAATTAAGAGAGCATGTAGGAGTGACTTTAAGGCAAGCAAAACCATGTACAATGTGTTTTATGGAGGAATGGGCAAGAAAATGTAGCAAATGGAGCATTTTTTCTGGGAAAAATTTGCTTGTCGGGCAGACTTCAAAAATAATGTTATGGCATCATCGTCCCGCAAAAAAGTCTCATGCTACCCGCAACGCCTTATACAGATAAATTTGTGGCAAGCTGCCCTCCCAGAAACTGTAATAAGCTCACGAACCACAATAAGTCATTACGCGGCAAATACCCTTCCCATTTAAAAACTAAAACCAAATATGGCTCTCCCTTCCACCTTATTGCCGCGATTCTCGAGATGCGCTCTATCCTGCTTCTTTCTCAAAATAGCCCAACCGCTAAATTTCTCATACACATTCTGCCCCTCTTCTTCTGCAAGATCTCCGCTCCGCCGTCGCCGACAAGGAACCCACGAATGCGCCTGACGCAAGCCTATTCGTCTTTGACCCTACAACGACATAGCAATTTTTAGTGAGACTCCAACTTCATGCTTTCGGCTTCGCCCCCTTTCAGCAGATCAACGAACGCTACCACCGCCGACAAGGACGCCGCGACCGCAAAACCTCATCCGTCCCGCTGCCATTGACCCCAAACTCTCTTCTTCACAGTGTCTCAGATTGAACCAAACCCCAATATTCGAAGCCCTTCGTGTTTTTGCTGATAAATCTAGGATAAGCGAAATGCAAGTTCATCATTTGAATCATATGAATCAACAACAAGAAAAAGATGAGTTGTAAGCTATCGCATTGTGAATATTTCATTTGAAAATTATCACAATTTGTAAGTAGAGGTATGTTATTTTTCTCGTTGTTTTTCCAGTAAGGGTGATATAAGAAATATGTGCAAATATACGGGTTACTATTGCGAATTCATGAAAAAAGTTGTCTGCCACGAATTAGAGCTGATCATTAGAAGGCTTATGGATGCTCTAATTTTAACTTATATCTAGTTTTGAAGCAATCTCCATCAGACAGAGACACAATCATGCTAGTTGATTAATCATCTTGATTTGGCTACTGGAACTTCTTTATTAACGATAGCCAAATGAGAAAAAAACAAGCTGGTATACATTTGACGTATATGGGGTGCAAAGCAAACTCGCGTCCTAGGATGAAGGGAGAGAATCGAATGTGAATCGTGATAGCGGGCGAATAGGGATTTTGGGTTTACGTCCTTCAATAAGAGAGCAAAAAAAGATTGCTTACAAACAGTAGATATAGACTCCCAAGTGTAATGAATGAATGCAGCCGGTGAATATTGTTCAAAGTATTATGACTTGTTATTATAGATGTCAATGATACTTTACGCATGGGGGACTATCTATATATAGATAACATGTGTGTGGGATTCTCTAAAAGCTGCCAAAAGATAGCCTAAAGGGACAGACGTGCCTAAAGTGGTTGTGTTCCCTCTACTATCAGCTGAGTTGGATTTGTAGATTAATTTATTAGTCATAATAGTAACATTTATATCTGTCATTTGCTGATATTTGTCACTTACATATGACATATGGTTATTTGCATATTGTTACATTTTTTGTGATAATTCTATAGTTAAAAATGGACATTTGTCTCTATTTGCTGATATTTTTTTACCATAAAGTACGATGTTCCGGATATATGACATTTGTGATAGCATTTAATCTTAATTAGTTTAATCGTATACGTGGTATGAAATAGAGGCTGACTTCATTGATTGATTGTATGATTTTTTTAAATAGCTATGGTACTAATGAAGCATCACATACATTCACAACATACACCAAGTTATATTGAAGTTAGACTAACCATTTAGGAAGGTAAGAAAGTAGGTTCCATTAGCGAAGTTGCAGACAATTATGAAAAGATCGGGAGCCGAATCCACATCTTATCGGAGCAAAGATATGTCAGCCAGTACATTCAAATAAGGAGCATCAAGGTTGGGGACCTACAACAAAGAAGCTAAAAGAGAGGAGAAATTAAGATTCAAAACTCTTTAAAAAAAGAAAAGAGTTAAAAAAGAGCGAAAAGAGTCAATCACATTGCTATGTCAGCGGACATACTGTGTTAGATAAGTTTAATTCTTACCATGCGATATTTATATTTTGACGGTGAATAATACGTCTTTTTTTTTTATGTGTTTATTGTTTATTTCATGTGACGTCTTATAGTGTGGGCTGTGATAATAAGTGTATTCTGTGATATTTACCTTTTTTCTGTGACATTTACATGTAGTGTGATAATGTATTATGATAATGAATTAATTCCTTTGACATTTACTAGTGATTGTAATATAGTGTTTTGTGATTTTATGTAGAATCAACCTTTCTTATATTGAAATTCATATGTGACCTTCTTATATGTGGCATTGCTCACTAAACTAATTGTTATGTTAGAATGAAGCTTATGAAGAATCTTATCATATGTTAAGTGAGCATCATACGACATAACTTGTTAGAGTCAGGCATTGCATACAAAGGCACTCAAGGTCGATCTATTACAAGAACATGTTTACGTCAATAGAAACAAGAGACGAAAAGAAGGAGGAGAGAAAATGATGAGGTAGAGGAGATGAGCGGATAAGAAATATTCTCCTCTATTTCCATGTACTCCCCTTTGTTCTACAACATATTCCATTTTTATTGTAACATTTATGCCCAGCCTGATCGTGGATTAGAGCGGCGAAGATGCAGCTCAGAGATAGAAGATGACCACGGAACGAAGAAATGCAAGACATAAGACATGACACGGAGTAGATAATAGACGCATTTGAAGTTGAGGACAGGTAACAATTTCCGTATGACTTTAACTTATTTGTGACATTACATAAATCATTGATAATTACTTCTTTACTGTGATTTTACATATTACATGTGGACAATTACTTATCACCTCTATGACAGTTAACTTATTTCCGTGCGTTCATCGCATATTTTTTGTGTATATTGTACAAAGTTCTTGTGGATACTTTCTTATTATTTGTGACAGTTGACCCCTTTCTCCTAGTGACATTTGCTCAATCTTTATGCTGATAGTTACGCTTTTACTTCTGTGACTTAAATAGATATGCTAGGACATTTCTTATTGATTTGTAATAGACTAAATTCTATTGTTGACATTTTGCTCATAATTTTGTGACCCTTAATAATTTTTTGTGACATTACAACTCATTACCTGTGACTGTTTATATAGCCTGTAGATGGTGAAAGGAATCTTTTTAAAGGATACGCAGCAAAGTGCGCTAGATAACAACAAAAGAAGCGCTAACGTTCTTGCGATTCTCCATCTCGAAACATGCTTTGCCTAACAACGAAGTAAAGTGAACGAAGCTCATGTCATGCCTGGAAGATGACTATGACAAAGCCGAGAAGAAAGCGAGAAAAAACTTGTAATGCATATGCCGATACGATGAACATGCTGGTAGAAGACTTAATGGAGAGCAAGAGAAAAACTGGAACGAAGCAAAAGAAATCAATGTATACTATTATATATGGGCCATTCTTTCATATAAGACTTTGATAGCAGCGCTTCCGGAGTCGTTGATGACGGATTTTATCATAATTTTAAACTATTCAGAATCTTAGACTCATCTTTACTCGATGATGGAGAAACAACGTGGGCCTTCAAATCCATTGTCTCGTGGCATTTAAAATAGTGGACAAGCACAGTACTCAGTAGTCTATTTATGAATTTCCATATGAGATACTTCACATCATAGTAAGTGCTGATAACTAGTGGTTTACTGTGACTTTCCGTTCCTGGTGAATATTTACATATAGTCTGTTGATGATTAGTGGGTTTTATGTGATCTTTACCCATTTTTAGTGATATTTACATGTAATCTATGATGATGTTAGTTGTTTATGTACCCTTTAATTGTTTCTGTGATATTTACCATATAGTCTGTGATAATTAGTCGGTTTTCTCTGTGATACTTATTACTGCCGTTGATCTGTGTTAGCACTATTCTCTAGAAAATGGGACTGTTTTATCGAGATCCGGCAACGCACATATAATAGACTATGATATGCTTCATTCTGTTACGTGGTGGACAAATTTAAAGTGACGGATGTATTACTGTATCTTAACTTATGGTGTTATTTCAAGTTTGTTACTTTTACATTGACTTTCTATTGCACTTCGCAATCGGTGGACCGTTGAACGTACATGTATATACTAGTTTGTAAGATTTTAGAAATGGCTGAAAGCTACTAGAAATGTGGATATGGAAAGAAAATTTATCAATATCACATCATATTTAAGTATGGATAATATCGATCATAAAGCGTTTTTACAAGTTATTGTTGCATTTTATGTTATTTAACCATTCTTCCCCTCTTGTTTTTCTATTTGTTTTATAGATTTGTGTTCGCCTAACTAATTCAAATAGTGGACGCCGGAAAAATATATATGAAAGTATATCATAAGTAGCACATAGATGATGCGAAGGAAGTTCTATTAATTCCAATATGCTCACGCTTGTAGGGTCAAACAAAATATATGATCTGTTCTGTGTTTTACGAATGAGTTCTATTACTTGGTAAGCAATTCCTTAACAATCACTGCTCTCGAGTACAGAGGAACGAGAAGATTAATTTGATTTCTCTTTTGTTTCAAGTGGCGGTTCGTACGATGGTGAAAAAGATACTCACTCGATACTTCAAGTCAGTTTGCCTTCCTCGCGTTGACGATCAGTCAGATCGCTTTCACTCGAAGAAAATACTCTGGTTGATGGCTTTTAATAGTTAGAACCGAGGTTTGGGTCTTCAAAGAACGCAATGACAGTGCTAGCCTTGTTTACTTGTACTGTGCGTCGTGATAGCATTTTTCATAGATTGCTTTGGGGCTATTTATGATTATCAAGTAACTGACCCGTGCTGAAATCTGGGCATAGATTGGCCATAACTGGCTCCTGCAATTTAGCCCTGTTGCGCTGACTTGGTCTCCATGACCCTATACACGAACTTCGTGTGCGATGCACCGAGCGCCTTCATTGCGTGTAAGCATTCATTCAGATTAAAGGACGAGCCTCGACACGCAGCGAGGGTTCGTCTAATAAGGCAAGCTTCATAGTATGTAAATTTTCTCTTGACGAACTTGTCTTCCACGTGACCTGCCCCCCCCCCCCCCGCCGCCCGCCGCTTCGTGTTGACCGAGGCTTTTGCCTTCACGCTGGCAAAATTCGTCTTCAATAGCTAAGTCAACAACTACCTGATTTGGCGGAGAAGTTGATGTCTTCATTGATGTAGTCAATTACAACTTTAGTCGTTACAAATAACAATAAAAAAGATGTGCTTTTTATAAGACGCCTTACATAATGAAAAACAAAAAAGTACAACTCCTCGCAAACGCGCGCAACGGGTGTTTCATCGGCCCGTTGCCCTTATGTAGGATCTTAGCGCTAGTGACCGGGGGATATGTGCATATCGTGGATCACTAAACGATCAAATGCAGATCCGGCGGGGTTCGTTGATTCGCGAAGGAATGCAAGAAGGCTGAAGCCAATTATCTCATCACTGCAACGGTGAGATAATCACTCTTCCGAGATCGACCAGCAATGGGGTTACATCTCAAGGTACAGGACGCGGGAACGTGTTAGATCTAACAGCTCCCTCTTCTTTATGCGCGACAAACTTGATTCGATCTCCGACCTCTCTTCTAAAATTCGTGCTCTTTAGTTCTTCAGTTTAGCAGGGCTTCGTCCGCGTCGTTGAATTTCCAGATTTAGAAAATAAAGGCCCTAGGGCTGTATTAAATAGGCTTAGGGGACCCCTGTTTTTTGGCATAAAGAATTGATCGAATTGCGATCTTATCTTTAGTTGTAAACCACTTAAGCGCATGTATCTTGGATATTATCTATCAGTTAAAATAAAATGCAGATTGGTTAACAATCGAAAAAACAGTCCGTCTTTAAACTAGCCAAATTTTAGCTTTTCAAGTGTCTGGCGAACACCGTGCGCCGTGGGTTGGTCTCGGCGTGGCCGAGACACTTGTCGAGTGTCATCGGCCTGACCGCAAGACAACTCCCTGACCGAGACATCATGTTGTCTTGCCCTAGCCGAGACACCAAGTGGTGCACGGCGAGCTCGCCGCGGGAACATTGAGTTTCACAACGTGCTGTCCATTCCGCCATACTTTTGGTTGCTGAACTAGAATTGCGTGATTCCAAAGTCGTTGAAAACACGACGACAGGAGTTCTATAAGCTCCATAGATTGAATCACATGTGGAGTAAATGAAGACCTGAGGGCGTCTCGTCTTTTGTAAATGAACGTAGTTCCGCGCGACATTCGTGTTTGGTTTATTCGAAGTTCCGTTGCTATCACACGCGTTCGTCGACTCACTTCATGCATTCTGTCATACGTCAAATGAGCCTTCTGTGACTTAATAGTAATGTTCATCATCTTCTCTCTCTCTGAGCCACGTGCGGGGACCTATAGGTAATTTTTATGCCTGGACAGATTACCAGCCTCCAAATGTTTCAGTCATTATTTCTTTATAGGATGGACCTAAATGACTTTGGATAATAATCTGTCAACCTTCATCGGTAAGATATAAAGGACTGTAGTTAAACGCTTTGATTATTGACTTCTTCGATTTTTAGTCTATTTGATATTGACGAATAGCTAAAGTTCTCGGCGCTGTGTTTATCGTGCTGGCCGTCGTCGAAGTCTTGAAATCAACGGTGAGTTAACTTTTGGCTCGGTGTTTATCGAGTGACTGAGAAATGACTGATCTCTGTCATAAATATATTGACTTGCATTGACTTTTCAATCGCAACACGCGTTGATTAGCGTTGACTCTAGGATACGTGTTGACCCGACGTTAAGCCCTAGGGTTGTCGTATGCCGGCCGTTAACTTTCAATCGTTAGACGGCTTGACTAGCGTTGACTCTACGGGGATGCATTGACCATCGTTATAACAAGTGGTTTGGATCGCCCGACGTGACCTTGTCATTAATAACGGCGTTGACTGGGCGTTGATAGGTATTAACCTAGGGTTTCCAGATCAACCCGATGCATTAACGTTTATACACGTATTATAGCTGGCCGTTGACCTATCGGGACGCATTGACGCAGTGTTACGGTTTCGGATCGGCCCGGTGTTCGACTTTTCAATACAACGCGTTGACTGCGTTAACCTAGTGTTTCAGCTGTTGGACCGTTGTTAACCTAGGGTTTCAGATTCCACCCCCGTGTTGACTTTTCATCACAACACGGTTGACGTGGTGACCTAAAGATTACATATTGATCGTGTTGAACCTTTAGGTTTCGGATGCGTGTGAGTTTTGTCAAAAGACCTTGACCGACGTTGACTTTCATCGAACGCATGTAGTCCTCAAGCTGTTGACGGTTACAGGACCAATTATTACTGATTCTCCTTAGGTATGGATCGTTAACACTCTCTGGAAGTTATTGATTGCTCAGCCACAAGCGAACTAATAAACGCTGGTGCCGTCACATTACTCATCTAGCTATAATAGGAATTTTAGCAAACCCTCGACCCATCAACGGGTTTGATCGCAGCCGCCTTTCTCGGTATGACACCCCTGAGTCGGACTAGCATTGGAGCTTGTTTAAGTCTGTTCCGCATCTAACCGTCATGTTAAGAGAGGTATTCTTAGTGCTACGGATATTCGAAGTCGGACGTAAGACTTCGTTCTTTCTCTGAGGGAAAAGACTAGCCGCCGTGATCGGTGAAGAGACTAAACGCGGGTGCAATAGTGTTTAGACGTTGACCTTATCACTCCACTTATATGCAGGATAAAAATGCGCCGTACGTGTGAGACACGTATTTGGAATGTTATAGAATATACCAACTGTCATCAAGTTGAATATATGGGCTTTTTTCTTTTTGGACGATCAACGGAACTGAACGTGCAACGGCGTGTTAGGGCCTCGACTTAGCTCGCCTACTCTAGGTTCGGGAATAAAGCCGCCGAGACCTCGGGAGGTTCCTGGGTGTCTTACGTTTCAAAGTCGTAAACTAAACCCGCACCCCGGTGGCGTGTTAGCCGTTGAGTTAGTCTTTACTGACTTAGTATGCGATAAAAAACCTGCCATCATGATTGAATAGTGTGGCCTATTTATTCATTTAGCCGCGGTCAAGATAACCCGCAACAACGTGTTAGGTCTGGCGATTACTCTACTTAGGCTTCGGGTAAAAGTCCCAGATCGGATTTGGTATCTCTTTTAATTCGGTGAACCCCACCAGACTAACGCGGGCCACCAGCGTGTCTGGCGTTCACCTTCCTGCGGCACCTTAGGATATGGGATATCAATCTTGGCGTAGTCGAGAACCAGATTATGGTGTTAGAATAACAACTGCCACCGTGATGGGTTGAATAATGTGGTTTTATTCGTTTTCATGTAAGAACTGCCCGCAAACCATCTACGCGCTGACCTCGTCGGCTTTCCAACGCACTTTGACACAATTTTTGAGCTTTCGCGACAACTAAAATACGACGAAAACGGACAGAACGCCTGGTGAAACTACATTCCGCCGCGCTGCGAGACACTCCCCTTGTGCTCTCGGGCCAGCCAAGACAACCTCAAGGTGTCTCGTGCCCATGCTTTGGGGCAGACACACCGGATGGTGTACGTCGAGGACACCACGGCGTGTCCGTACACCCCAAAAACTGAATTTTTTGCGCCACGTTTATTTAAAGCCTTTGTTTTTTAATCGTTAGCTATCTGGGATTTGGCTTTTAACTGCATAGAATATCATCAAAAAAACATGCCGTTAAGTGGTTACAAACTAAAGATCAAGATCGAATTAATTGTTCTTATCCGAAATAGGGGTCCCTAAGCCTCATGAATTCAGCCCCAAGGCCTTCATTTTTCAGATCTGGAATTCATGCAGCGTTGGCCAAAACCCTGTTGCTAAGTAAAGACTGAAGGAGCACGAACTTTCAGAAGACGAGCGGAGGAAGGATCGGCATTGACGTCGGTTGGCATAAAGAAGAGGATGCTTGTTTCAGATCTATACGTCCCGCCCGTCCTTTGCCTTGGAGATTGCCCCGTGTGATAATCTCGAGAAGACGCTGATTATCTCGCCGTTGCCGAGATAATTGCTCGGCTTCTCGATTCTTCGAGCAATCGGCATGATGAAGCCTCCGGATCTGATCTGCATCGTTGCGTTGCCGTCCACGGCATATCAACATTCCCCGTTTACAGTTCTAATATCCCACGCCAAGCCAGCGGGTTGATAAACACCTGTTCTGGCGCTTGTGTTTGACGAGAGTTTGTACTTTTTTTTATTTTTTATTGTGTAAGCGTTCTTATAAAAATACTATCTTTTTTTCGTTGTTTATTTTATAACGACTAAAGTTGTAATGACTACATCAATGAAGACACAACTTTCTCCCCAAACAAGCCTGGCGAACCACCAGTGAGAGCAACAGCTCTCGTCAACGAGGCTGTACTTATCGTGCCCGCAGCCGCACTCATCAGAGATCCTCGTGGCTAAAGAGCGGTCAATAAGAGTTCGGACCAAACAAAAAGTTTTAGTAGTACGTCGTCTTCCTCCTCCTTCCAGATCCGTCTCTCCTTGCAAGCCGCAATGAAGGTCTGCCTCCGTCCGAAAGATCCGCTGGTCTTCAGATCTGAAGACTCAAGAAGGCGAATTCCACGTCTACCGTTGCTTGACAGCCGCCCCTCATAATGACCCCATGCGTCCAATTGAGACCAGATCTGCAGATCGTAAACTTCCTCCGTGATCAAGGCGTTAACTGCTAAAGCGGGCGCCAAACTGATATCAAGGAGAGCATCGTCAAAGCAACGCCAACACCTCGTATGCCAATTCGCCAAGACTTGGATCAGCGTGGACGGACTATGTTAACCAAGCTGGATTTTGGAGTTTTCAGAAAGTGCCAGTGGGCTAGCCATCTCTACAACCAAGCTTCAGTCGAATCTCCTACCCAACCACCTACTAACGAATAGGCTCATTGTCAAACGGAACACGTTCTATCTTTGAGGCAGCATATTCAGAAGCATCGCGGCACTTTCTTGACTCATGCCCAGATCCTTGGAGCGAAAAACACAAGAAATGCAAAAGGAAGAGCGTGTTAAGAGCATCGCCGTAGATCCAAACAAATTTGGATGCAAAGACCAAATCACGCCTAAAGCGCCAAAAGCAAGCCAACGTTTGCTCCCCAGCCTTAGTCAACTTCGGATCTCGCTCTTCCGCTTACACATTCAGTTGGAAACGCCTCGTCGGCACGTGGACCTTCTCCAAATTTAGGAATTCCGCTTGATAGGGTTGCCTGGGTCATTTACACGAAGGATCAAGGCAAAGCGTTCTTGTTAAGGAACTCTTGGACCGTTGAAGGAACCCGAGCAAACCATCCAGCATTGGGGGTCGTACGTGACATCCTAACAAGTTGATTCCCGTAACTACCGCTTTGGTGATGCCTGCGCCATAAAACAGGACACGTTAAATTTTATCCTTCACACGGGTGTGATTCTAAACTGTGATCTGCCTGCTAAAGCTAATAAAACGACTACTATTTAGAAGAAGACGCCGTTGATATACGACGACAGACGTTCCATCTTGAGGAATCAAACAACAACGAGAGTTGCTCTGACTGTAACGTCGATGAGCTTGCTACTATCGGCTAGGAGTACGGAATATAATCTCGATAAGAGAAGTACCCTGGAGGAAGCCGGACTTCTCGACTATCCGGTATGACCAAACTTATCAGCCGGATAGCTATTATCAGCCGTGGCTGTAAGCCTACCCTAAGACCGCTTCACAGAGCGGTCTCGGTATTGAAAGGCGATCGTCTACCAGAACTCCAGTCCAAGCCAAGGTGGTTCTATAGAAAAAGATCAGCTAACGCCCGGATGATGAACTCCCGAAAGGTCATCATCAATATGCGTTCGACTAAGGAGAAGTCAACGCGACAGTTTCAATCCCCGACATTTTTCGGACAGTATCCTAACGGTATATCATCAGTGTACGTGCTAGGGAACTATCTACGACGCGACAGGCGCACTATCAGAGGATTGAATAGTGGATTATCCTTTATGAAGATGAAGCATCCAGATGCGAACTCTGCCATCCACTTCTGACAATACAGTGCTCCAAAACATAGACAATCCCACAAGACGTTTTCTCGTCAACACGAAGCACAATCGCTAAAAATCATCGAGGATGCATTGGCTAAGCCAAAAGAGAACTTCAAGTTCGAAATGAAAATGCGCTATGCCTTGCGATATGAGGCGAGGAGCATGATCAACAGATCACGAGCCTTACCGAATCAGATAGGTGAATGCCAGTCGGCTCACAACAATTGTTAGCTCAAGCATGCTAGCGATTCAGATGTGCGGATGAACATCTCCGATAACAGATAACCTCTCGTTGACCAAAACGCTAGGAGCTGGACGCCCCACTGAGGAATAACAAACATTTGAGCGGTCGTCCCGCCAATAATGACAAACACTGCGGTGGTGGCCCTATGTATTCCTCCTCAAAATCGACCAAGGAAGCGACATGAGCAGGGATGAAAAGATAAAGGAACCTACGAGAGCAAAGTCAACGTTCTGATATCTACTATGCGAGTGGCGCGAAGAAGACCGTATTCCGTGTTCCTTACCAAAAGAGAGGTGGGATTCAGATTACCATATCCTGACGAAGTCAATACCTGATCAACTTCACGCCATTTGACGGAATAAGCGCGTCCCCCCACTCAGCATCTAATCTACTTGCAAGTCTCAACTTGGGTTATGATTTCTGGGAATAAATCCCTAATGGTCCGGTCATTCGATCTGGCCACCCTTACGGAGCTGCCTTTGATTGATGACCGTTTATCTCAAACCGTTAAAGCCTCAACCAAGCTAGCGATGACCTACGAGAAACCTGCTTCCTCACTCCACTTTTTTGCATGATGGCACCGAGTGTCAATGAGGGATACTCCTTTCAATGAGCAAATAGGAATACGACGAGACGGTCGATGACTTTGCTCAAGCGCTTCCGGAAAGATGATGAAGACTGCCGAGATTCGCATCATAAAGGACAACTGTCATCTCCAAACTTGTCATGAACAACCTATCCATCGCATATATTTTAGAGAGTTATCTGGGCAGTGAGCACCATTCCAACACAGACACAAAAAGAACGAAAGAGTGATTGCGTTGAAGGTGCCGCGAAGAGTTAGACTCGAACGCTTTCTGAGAAGGAAGAACCTGCAAAGAAGCCAACGACGGCCTAACCCTCCGAATTCGATCTTCGTCTCCGTGGTAAGGGGGAAGCGCACCGCTAGCACAGCCACTGTTATTTGACGTTTAATCAGACGTCAACAACAACAACTCCGAAGACAGCAAGACTTCGGATCCGAGACCTCACAAAAGGAGTAACTTCCTTCAATGGAAAGAAGACGTTTCCAGCTATTTTCGACATTCTCTCTACTTGAGAACAACAAGATCAAGCTACTACCTATCGTAAATCAGGAGGAAGCTGACAATACATGCAGATCTGAAGTACTGGCATACACAGGCAGGAGATCCTTCATCCTACCCAGTTGCTATGCTTCGCCCTCATCAAGAATAGCATCCAAACTTCGGTTGAAAACCGGCGTCATACGCTCAATTAAGACAAATGGAGACTCCGACAAGTATAAGAGTATAAACTGCCTCCTTCCGACACTTTCGAGAGAGTATTACGAAGTATATAAACTGGGCTCTGCAATCCTCCAACAGCGTATATGAGGTTAAATACTCATCCTGCATACTCCAATAGGTATATGAGTCTAAACTGTTGTTCTTTCTTTTCACGGGAAGTTCCTAAGAGCTACCATTCAAGATCTTATTTATAAGGTATACCTGGTCATCCAAACTAATGGGAGATAGATGTCTAAAATTCTTCCTCTCCCATTTTTTGGCGTTGTCTTTGTCCTCAGAGAAGAGACCACCATCCTTCAACTCCAAAAATCCGTATACTTCACATGTGCCAGGGATTTTATCCGAATCCTAAGTAGGCGCATCAAGTCAACACCTAACAACATTACGCGTTTTAGTCTTCACGATTGAAAAGACACCAGAATCCGAGTCTTGGCGACTTTTATCCCGAAACTTAAGTAGGGATAAGTCAAGCCCGCCCCTAACACGCTGCGTTACCGGTTATTCTGGGGTGTCCGTAAAAAAGAACAAAAGCCCACATATTTCAACATTGTGCGCTGATTGTTATCATAACACCCATAATCCTTGTCTCGGCACGCATGGTGACTTATCATCCCAAAACCTAAGTCAGATAAGTCACACCTCAACACGCCGTTGCCGGTTGATTCTTGAGCCATAAAAAGAACAAAGCTCTCACATAATTCAACCATTATGACAGGTTGTTAATTCATAACGACCATAATCTTGTCTCACACTCACGAGGAATTTATATCCGCAATCCTTAAGTAGGGATATAGTCAACGCCTAACACGTGTTGCGTTGTAGTCTCACCCGACTTGAAAAAGACACGCAGACATCCGAGCGTCTGCGCGGATTTTTATCCTGAAGCCTTAAGTACGGATAAGTCAGCGTCCTAACATGCGTATCGCCCGGCTCAGTTCTTAAACCATAAAAAGAATAAAAGCCCACATATTCAATCATCGTGTGCGAGGTTGTTATTCATAGACACCATAATTCTGTTGTACTCACCACGCACCAGAGATTTTATCCCGAATCCTACAGTAGGCGATAAGTCAAACCTAACACGCCGGTTGCCGCGTTTAGTCTTTCCCGATTAAAAAACGATACAGAATCCGAATTCTGGCGCGACTTTTTATTCCCGAAGCCTAAGTTAGAGTATAAGTCAGCCACGCTAACACGTGTTTGTCCGGTTAGTTCCTTCGACGGTAAAATGTAAAATGAATTAAAGCCACCATATTCAATAATTATTGGCAGGTTGTTTTATCCGAATCCTTAAGTAAAAGATAAGTCAACACGCCTAACCACGCAGTTGCCGTTTAGTCTTTCCACCCATGAAAAAGACACCAGAATCCGAGTCTGGCGGACTTTTATGCCGAAGCTAAGTAGGGATTAATGTCAGCGCCTAACACGCGTTGCCCAGTTAGTTCTTGATCGTAAAAAAGAACAAAAGGCCATAATATTCAACGATTATGCACAGAACGCTTTTATTCATAACAGCCATAATTCCGTGTCTCACAAGTACGCGGCAATTTTCCTGAATCATAAGGTAGGGATAATGTCAAACGTCTAACACATATTGCCGGTTGTAGTCTTTCACCGATTACGGCGGGTAGTCGTATTCCCGCTGAGGAAAGACGAAGTCTACGCTATTCAATATCGTTAGCACTAAAAGAATTTAACTCTATTTAAACATGACGTTTACATGCGGACAGAACTTAAACAATCCACATGGCTAGTCCGACTCAAACGCGTAGTCAGTTAAAGGCTCATCAAACCCGTTGCATGGCTGAGGGGATTTGGCTAAAAATCCTATTATATGTGAGAGTAATGACGCACCAGCTTTCATTAGTTGCGTCTTGTGCTTGAGCATCAATAATTCAGTCTGATAGGATCCATACTTACGAGTCAATCAGCTTTAATAATTGGCTGCCTGTACCTCAACACTTGAGACTACCATTGCTTTACGATGAACCAGTGCAACGTCAGTCAAGCGTCTTTGACGAGAAAAGTCAAGTCGTAGGAGCGATCCGAAACCCTAAGCGTTCAACAGCACGATCAATATGTAATCCGTAGGGTCAACACCCGTCGTCAAGCGTGTTGCTGATGAAAGCATGACAACACGTGGTGGATCGAAACCGCTTAGGGTTAACAAACCGGTCCAATGTGTCAACCCTAGGTAACGCCAGTCAACTGCCGTCGTTGGCATGAGCATCACACGGCCGATCGAAACCCCGTAGGTTAACACTGTCAATAAGCGTAACACCCCGTAGGTCAACGCCCCAGTTAATTACGTTGTACTGAATTAAAAGTAATGTCGGGTGATCTGAAACCCTAGGTAAATATCTATCAACGCCAGTTCAACGGCGTTTATAATGAAACAGTCAATCTCCGCGCGGCGATCCCTAAAACCCTTTGTTTAACGATGCATACGCATAACCCCCTAGGTCAACGCTATGTCAAGCGGCTTAGATGAAAAGTTAAACGTTCGGGCTGACATCCTGAAACCTAGTTTAACGTCGGTCAACACGTAATCCTAACGATCCTACTAAGGTCAACGTAATCAACGCGTTGCCCGATGAAGTAGCCCTCAAATGGCAAGTCAATATATATTATGCACAGAGATAGTCAGTTCTAAGTTCAACTCACATAACACGAGCCACAAATATTAAGCTCACCAGTTTTGATCAAGACTTCGACGCACGGCAGACGATTAAAACACAGCGCCGAGTAGCAACTTTAGCTCATCGTCAAATATCAAATAGGACTAAAAATCGAAAGGAGTTCAATAATCAAAGCTATACTACAGGCTCCTTTATACCGATGAAGGTTATGCGACCGCAGTTATATCCAAAGTATTTTTAGGATCTTCATCTATATAAAGAAATAAGACTGAAAACACTTTGGATGGGTATCTGTAGGGCTCATCAAAAAATACCTATACGGTCCCCGGCCAGTCGGCCTCAAGACAAGAGCATGGGAGAAGATGATGGAACATTACTATTTAATCAACAGAAGACTCATTTGACGACTATAACTGCCATGAAAGTGAGTCTGACGAAACCGTGTGAAGCCAACGCGAACTTCAGCAATAACCACATACAAACACGGAATTGATCGCCGGAACTACGTGTCATTTACAAAAGACGAAGAGCGCCCTCAGGTCTTATTTACTCCACGATGTGATTCAATCATGGAAGCTTACTAGAATACTCCGTCGCGTTTTTGTCAACGCGACTCTTGAATCACGCCAATTCTAAGTCCTCAGACAACAAAATATGGGAGGGAAGATGCGACAGAACGCTGTCGATGAAACTTATGTTCCGGCCTCGCCGTGACACCCGCTTGGTAGTGTCTCGGCTAGGCAAGACCACCCATGCAGGCCGAGACACTCACAAGTGTCTCGGCCACGCCGAGACACCCACGGGTGTTCGCAGACCTGAAAAACTAAAATTTGGCAGTTTAAAGCTGTTTTTCGATTGTTAACCATCTGGATTTTATTTTAACTGATAGAATAATATCCAAGAACATGGTTAAGTGGTTACAACTAAAGATAAGATCGAATCGATCATTCTTATCCAAAAACAGGGGTCCCTAAGCCTATTAATACAGCCCTAGGGCCTTTATTTTTCTAAATCTGGAATTCACGAGCGTGACGAAGCCCTGCTAAACTGAAGACTAAAGGAGCACGAATTTTAGAAGAGAGGTCGAGATCGAATCAAGTTTGTCGGCATAAAGAAGAGGAGCTCGTTAGATCTACACGTCCCGGTCCTTTACCTTGAGATTACCCCATTGTGGTGATCTCGAGAAGAGTGATTATCTCACCGTTGCTGAGATAATTGCTTCAGCTTCTTGATTCCTTCGCGAATCAACGAACCTCCGGATCTGATTTGATCGTTTAGTGATCCACGGATATCAATATCCCCGTCACAGGCTAAGATCCTACATAAGCAACGGGCGATAAACACCCGTTGCGCTGTTTGACGAGAGTTGTACTTTTTTTGTTTTTCATTATGTAAGGGTCTTATAAAAAGACTATCTTTTTATTGTTATTGTAACGACTAAAGTTGTAATGACTACATCAATGAAGACATCAACTTTCTCCCCAAACAGGTAGTTGGACTTAGCTATTGAAGACGAAGTTTGCCAGTGAAGGCAAAGCTCGTCAAACGAAGTCAGTGAAGACAAAGTTCGTCAAGAGAAAATTACCATACTATGAAGCTTGCCTTATTAGACGAACCTCGCTGCGTGTCGAGGCTCGTCTAATCTGATGAATCTTACCACGCAATGAGGCTCGTCATCCACACGAAGTTCGGCTGTAACGGTCATGAGGACCAAGTCAGCCAACATGGGCTAAATTGCAGGAGGCAGTTATGCCAATCTACCCACGATTTCAGCACGTCAGTTACTTGATAATGGCTTATAAATAGCCCCAAGCATCTATGAAAAAGCTATCACGAGCACAGTTACAAGAAACCAAGGCTAGCACTCACGTTCTTTGAAGACCCAAACCTCGGTTCTAACTATTAAAGCCATCAACAGAGGTTAATTCTTCTTTCGAGTTGAAGCGATCTTGATCTGATCGTCAACGGGAAGCAAACTCGACTTGAGTATCGAGTGAGGTATCTTTTCACCATCTAGAACCCACTTGAAACAAAAGAGAAATCAAATTAATCTTCTCTTCCTCTGTACTCGAGAGAGTGATTGTAAGGAATTCTTACCAAGTAATAGAACTCATTCCTAAAACAAGAATCAATCATATATTTTTTTGACCCTACAAGCGTGACATATTGGAATTAATAGAACTTCCTTCCCATCATCTATGTGCTACTTTATATACTTTTCATATATATTTTTCTCGTCCACTTTTGAATTAGTTAGCAACCAAATCTATAAAACAAATAAGAAAAAGAAGAGGAAGAATGTTAAATAACATATAAATGCAACATTACTTGTAAAAGCTTTATGATCGATATTATCCATACTTAAATATGATGTGATATTATAAATTTTCTTTCCATATCCACATTTCTAGTAGCTTTAGCCATTTCTAAATCTTACAACATATATATAATGTTTCAACGGTCCACCGATTGCAAGTGCAATAAAATCAATGTAAAAGTAACAAACTTGAATAACACCATAAGTTAAATACAATAATACATCGTCCTTTAATCTTCCACCACGTAACAGATGAAGCATATCATATCTATTTATAATGTGGTTGCCGATCTCATAAACAGTCCTCTTTCTAGATAATATGCATAACACAATCAACGTATAAGTATCACAGAAAACCACTAATTATCACAGACTATATGTAAATATCACAGGAAACAATTAAAGGTTACATAAAACAACTAATCATCATAGATTACATGTAAATATCACTAAAAATGGGTAAAGATCACATAAAACCACTAATCATCACAGACTATATGTAAATATCACAGGAAACGGGTAAAGGTCACATAAAACCACTAGTTATCACATACTATATGTAAGTATCTCATATGAAATTCATAAATAACTACTTGATACTTGCTTGTCCACTTTTAATGCCAGAAAATGTTGAAGCCACTTGTTCTCATCATCAGTAAAATGAAGTAGATTCTGAATAGTAAAATTATGATAAAATCCGTCATCAACGACTCCCGGGAGCCTGCTATCAAAGTCTTATGGAAAAGGAATGCCCATATATAATATATACAATGATTTCTTTTCTTCTCCAGTTTTTTCTCTTCTCCATAAGTCTTCTACAGATGTTCTCGTATCGGCATATGCAATTACAAGTTTTTTCTCCTTTTCCTTCTCCCTCTTGTCATAGTCATCTTCCAGCATGACATGAGCTTTCTTCACTTTACTTCGTTTGTTAGGGAAAGCTGTTCGGAATGGAGAATCCAAGAACTTAGGCTTCTTTGTTGTTATCTAGCACTTTGCTCGTATCCTTTAAAAAATTCTTTCACATCTACAGGCTATATAAAGATCACAGTTAATGAGTGTATGTCACAAAAAATTATTAAGGGTCACAAAATTATGAGCAAATGTCACAAGTAGAATTTATCTATTACAAATAATAAGAAAATGTCCTAGGCATATTATTTAAGTCACAGAAGTAAAGTAACTATCACATAAGATGAGCAAATGTCACAAGAAAGGGTCAACTGTCACAAATAATAAGAAAGTATCACAAGAACTTTGTAAATATCACAAAAAATATGCATGAACCACAGGAAATAAGTAACTGTCATAGAGTATAAGTAATTGTCACATGTAATATGTAAAAATCACAGTAAGAAGTAATTATCACATGATTTATGTAAGTGTCACAAATAAGTTAAAGTCATAGGAAATTGTTACCTCCTCAACTTCAATGTCTATATCTACTCGGTCATTCTTATGTTCTTCCATTTCTTTTCCGTGGTCATCTTCTATCTCTGACTCATCTTTCCCCTCTAACTCCACCTCAGGCTGCATAAATGTTACAATAAAAATGAATATTTTGTAGAACAAAGGAGTACATGAAATAGGAGAATATTTCTTACCTCCTCATCTCCTCTACTCTCATCTTTTCTCTCCTCCTTCTTTTCTCTCTTGTTTCTATTGCCTAAACATTTTTTCAATATCGACCTTAGTGGCCTTTGTATCAATGCCGACTCTAACAAGTTATTGCTTATATGCTTCATTCAACATTGATAGATTCTCATAAGCTTCATTCTACATTAACAATTAAGTTTTAGTGAGCAAATGCGACATATAAGAAGGTCACATATAAATTTCACATATAAGAAAGTTGATTCTACCATAAATATCACAAAAACACTATATTTATCACAATCAACTAGTAAATGTCACAAGGAATAATCAATTATCATATATAACAATGTATCACAGTCTACATGTAAATGTCACAGAAAAAAGGTAAATATCACAGAATACCACTTATTATCACAGCCCACATATAAGAGTCACATGAAATAAACAATAAACACATAAAAAAAAAGACTATTATCACCGTCAAAATATAAATATCGCATGGTAAGAATTAAACTTATCTAACACACGCAATAGTGGATTGACTCTTTTCCTCTTTTTTAACTCTTTTCTTTTTTTAAAGAGTTTTCGGAATCTAATTTCTCCTCTCTTTTAGCTTTCTTTGTTGTAGGCTCCCCCTTGATCTCCTTATGAATGTACTGCGACATATCTTGCTCCGATAAGATGTGGATTACGGCTCCCGACTTTTCATAATTGTTGCACTTCGCAATGAACCTACTTTCTTACCTTCCAAAGTCTAGTTACTCACTAATGGCTTCAAATCATTGACTTTGGTGTATTGTTTGATGTTTGTGATCTCATAGTACCATAGCTTTAAAAAATCAACAATCAATCAATGAAGTCAGCTCATTTCATACCACGTATCACAGATTAAACTATTACAGATTAAAGCTATCACAAATGTCATATATCAGGAACATACGTTATATGTAAAAGATAAATATCACAAATAAGAGACAAATGTCACATTTTAACTATAAATATCACAAATAAATGTAACATATCAATAACATATGTCATATGTAAGTGACAAATATCACAAATGACAGATAAATGTTACATTTTGACTATAAATATCACAAATAACTCACTGATAGTAAGGGAACACAACCACTTAGGCACGTCTGTCCCTTTTTAGCTATCTTTGCAGCTTTTAGAGAATCCCACACTTTATTATATATGATAGTCGCCCATGGGTAAATATCAGTTACATCTATACAAGTCATATACTTGAACATATTCACGGTGCATTCATTCATACACTTGGAGTCTATATCTACTTTTGTAAGCATCTTTTTTGCTTCTTATTGAAGGACGTAACCCAAATCCTATTCGCCGTATCACGATTCACTTCCGATTTCTCCCTTCATCCTAGGACCGAGTTTGCTTTTGCACCCAATATACGTCAAATGTATACGCTTGTTTTTTTCTCATTTGGCTATCGTTAAAAAGAAGTTTCCAGTAGCCAAATCAAGATGATTAATCACTAGCATGATTGTGTCTCTGTCTGATGGAATTGCTTCAAAACTAATATAAGTTTAAAATTAGAGGATCCATAAGCCTTCTAATGATCCAGTCTAATTCGTGGAACAACTTTTTTCATGAATTCATAGTAACCACGTATATTTGCACATATTCTTATATCACCCTTACTGTAAAAACAAGAGAAAATAACATGACTCTACTTACAATTGTGGATAATTTTCAATGATAAATTCACAATGGATACTTACAACTCATCTTTTCTTGTTGTTGATTCATATGATTCAAATGATGAACTTGATTTCGCTATCCTAGATTTTCACCAAAAAACGAGGGCTTCGAATTGAGGGTTTGGTTCAATTGAGACACTGTGAAGAAGAGAGTTTGGGGTCAATGGCTGCGGACGATGAGTTTGCGGTCGGCGGGTCCTTGTCGGCGGTGGTAGCTTCGTTGATCTTGCTGTAAGGGGGCGAAGCCGAAGATGAAGTTGGAGCTCACTAAATTGCTATGTCGTTGTAGGGGTCAAAGACGAATAGCTTGCGGTCAGCGATCGGGGTCCTTGTCGGCGACGGCGGAGCGAGATCTTGAGAAGAAGAGGGCAGATGTGATGAGAAATAGCGGTTGGGTATTTTGAGAAGAAGAGGATAGAGGATCTCGAGAATCGCGCAAAAAGGTGGAAGGAGGAGCCATATTTGTTTAGTTTTTAAATGGGAAGGGTATTTTGGGTAATGACTTATTGGGTTGTGAGCTTATACAGTTTTGGGGAGGCAGTTGCACAAATTTATCTGTATAAGGGTTGGGTAGCATGAGACTTTTTGCGGGGGACGATGATGCATAACATTATTTTTGGAAGTTGCTACAAGCAATTTTCCCAAGAAAAAACTCCATTTGTACAATTTTGTCCATCCTCCATAAAACACATTGTACATGTTTTTGTTGCTTAAAGTCACTCCTACATGCTCTCTTAATACTCACCAACAGCTCTTCATCGCATCTCCATATCGTTAACGAATCAAACCCCACCTCTAATTTCCTTGAAAAATAAATCATAAAAGGAAAGTTAAAAAAGCCAAAAAAAAGGCAGCAAAAAAAAAGGGAACCTTTATGCATCACAAAACAAGAAGCAACGATCCCCATTCCTCCATCCGGCCCATCATCAAATGAGGCCCGGAGATTTTCTAGCCCTCACCAACTTACCCATCCTTCACTTAATCCCGCCATTAAATGCCTCTCTCTCGCGCAATATCTCGGACACCTCAACTGCATACACTTTTTCTAGGGTTTTTTCTTCCCGAGACCGCAAAACCCTAGCTTCGACCGCAATGTCTCGCGAAAACGCCGTGATTAGGGATCGGGAATCGCTCGAGAGGAAGACGGCGGCGATTCGAAGCGCCGGCGCGAGCAAGCTGCAGGTGATTGCTGATTTCGATGGGACGCTTACCAAGTACTCGATCAACGGTCGACGTGGACAGAGTAATGTATTTGATTAGGAAAAGATTGTTTCTTTTCTTTTCTTTTTAAAATTGTTTTGGGGTTTTGGATTTGATTGGGTTTTTTTTGTTGGTGTGGGGATTAGCTAGTCATGGGTTGTTGCAGCAGGGGAATACTGAGTATGATGAGAAAAGGCAGGCATTGTATGATTATTATCATCCGTTGGAGTACTCGCCGACGATTCCGATCGAAGAGAAGACTAAGTTGATGGAGGAATGGTATTATTTTCAAACCCTCCATTTGATTTGATATCTGTTGTAAGTAGCTCAATTAGATTGTAGGTCTAGTCCTAACAGTCAAAATATGCACATTGCTCTGAAACTTAATGTGTTGAGCTGATATTACCATTATAACTTGATGAAAATGCTGCTTCTACTACATAAGCAAAGGTGAAGTTGTTGTGCTGGAAACAAAAGCTGTCGCGGCGGTTCATGAAATGTGGCAATTTGCCGCTCCAACTGCATGGGTTTGCTATGGCGCTAGGCAGTTCTTGAGTGTGCTCAGATAATTGATCTTGTGTCTGTGATTGTTTGGTCCTCTTTTACGTCGGAGTTCAGAGAGCATGTTTTTTGTCATTAGAAGACTTTCGGTATTGCATATGAAATTTGTAAGGATGCTAGTGTTCCTTCTCCGGCAACTTTTGCTCTGAGATTGACTGAACTTTTAACTTTGTTATAGCCTTTAAGAATCTTCTGCCCTCTAGGGTCTCCATGCATGCTTGGAACTCCTTTTCTTTCTGCAACATTTGGATCGACATTAAATAATTATTTTTTGGTGAGAATTTTCTAATTCAGTAAGGATATGCATTGCAGAGAAGAATCAACTCCATTACATTTGCACATGATTCTGTTCCGCTCTGCCTTGCCCTCATTCTGCTAGATATTTTACTTGAAAATTCTTTCTGAAACCTTAACAGGAATTTCCCCTTGCATTTAGCTTAGGCTTGGTTCTCTCAATCCCAGACTCATCTTGAGTTGCCAGAAAAGAAAAAATCAACCCTATGGCTTTACAGGAAGCTGTTGGTATGAAATTAGATGAGCAGAGTGCTTGATAATTGGATGTGGTCTATCTTTTTGAAGTGGTGAACAACTAAAATAGGAACAGTTGGAAGGATCTCGGTTTGAAGGAAGAAAATTTAGGACGGAAGGGTATGTTTCTACATTTGGGCACTAAAAAGTGGTGAGAGAAGGTGTCGTCAGGTTGAGCGAAAGCATGCAGTAGCCTCTGTGTTAGAGAGGTTTTGTTTCACTATAGCCTCGAGCTATATACTTGTTTTATTTCGCTATAGCCTAAAGCTTTATACACATAAAATTTCTCCATGGATACCTTATATTGCAAAATATAATAGCTTCTCAGATTACACATTTGTTTGAGGTACACAATGCATGTATATATAAGACACATGTATACAATCTACATTAGTAAATACTAAGCCGAAAATCCGCACAGTTAATTATGATCTACTACACATCACCTATTTTTTAATAAAATCATCAACATTTTAGATGTGCTTTAACCATGCATTTTGTGTTGTCAAAATTAAAACATAATAATTTTCATGAAATCAAATAATCTTATACCTCTTGATAAATTATTAGAAACACTTCTAAATCTTTAGATTTTTATGTTTATGTGATAGTTCATGCGTAACGTATCACATCCAACAGTATAAATTTCAATTTGAAAATCCAAAATTTAAATTTGACCATGCTATTCAAACCTTTGATACTATTAATAGTAGTTTATCTCAAATACTCTCTCTATATATGTGTGTGTGTATTCTACTGTCAATAGCATCCAACATGCAGGTACTATCAGTCAATTTTTGAAAATTAGAACCCAAAATTGAAAATCCAAACTGGTGGATTGATCTATTACACATGAACTATCTAGAAACAAAATTTCAGAGAAGTTCGACATGTTTTGAATCATATATCAAGAGGCAAGAAATTAAGCAGCTTTATGAAAATTCTGGAAGGTTGATTTTGACGACATGTTATGCATGAGTTAATGATGTTAAAATCCTCTAAAATTTTATTTCCAGATAGTTCATGTATAGTAGATCACATACACTTGTTCGAATTTTTAACTTTGGGTTTCAATTAAAAAAATTGGTTGATATTATCTTCATGTTGGATACTATTGATAGTATCCTAGCTCAACGCTATACACACACCCATGTCTCTCTTTA
>NC_033800.1:138529326-138543969 GCF_001876935.1 Asparagus officinalis | reverse complement strand
CACACACACACACACACACACACACATATATATATATATATATATATATATATAATATGGACAAATTTTTAAAACCAACCTTTTTTGAGATTTATTTTTAAAAATCGACCTATTTAAGATTTATTTAGCATTTTCGACCTAGTTTCAGTTAGTTGGCTGAAACTGGGTTGAAGATGGGAAATAAATTGCTAAAACTTAAAGGGATTTATAATCACGTGAAGTTTAGTCCTTAATTAAACTTCACGGGATTCTAAACACCGTAAAGTTTAGAATTAGGCTAAACTCCACGAGATTTTAAATCCCGAAGAGTTTATAAAAATGACATGATTGCAATTGTGGCTAAGTGGTTAGCTCAAAGAAAGCTAAATTTTAATCATTCAACAGGTCTTGAGTTCGAATCTTATCCGAACATATTTTTTCTTAAATAGTAAAAAAAATTTACAATGCCAAGATTCGAACCCTGTGCTTTCAACCTAATCCTTATAAGCTACTGCTATAACCACTGAACCCACTACATATAACTACTAATTTTATGTAGTTTGTTTCATATAAACTTCACGGGATTTAGAATCCCATGAAGTTCAATAACAATACACTGCCTGAGCCAAGCTTTTTTGTTAAGCGCTAATTAATTAAGGACACAACTTCACGTGATTCTAAATCTCATGAAGTTTTCGTAACTTATTTAGCGTTTTCAACCCAGTTTCAACCAACTGGCTGAAACGAGGTCGAAAATGCTAAATAAAAGATAAATAAGTAAATTTTTAAAAATAAAGTTTCAAAAAGGTTGGTTTTAAAAATTTGTCATATATATATATATATATATATATATAGCAATATATATATATATAAGAGATAGAGAGAGATGAGTATGTTTGGTACTAAGCATAAAATTGGTGCTTGGTAGTGACATGACCACTTCTCATCCACACATTTAAAGTTGTCCATTTAAAAATGATCCCTACTTGATTGCTCTCTCCTCAAATGAGTGGATGAGAACCGATCGCATCACTGCCAAACATCTATTTTGTATTTTGATTGTAGACAGAAGTAATCAGAGAGGATCTATTACCCTCACCTCATAGGTTTATTTATAACATGAGAGACTAAACACATTGCATAACAATAATATAACTCTCAACAATATATAAGAGGTATTAGTCCACAATCGATGTGAGACTTAACACATTGCATAACAACGATATAACTCTAAGCACTCCCCTTCAAGCTGAGCATATATGTTATACATGCTTAGCTTATCACAAATAAAATTTACTTGTGTTCTTTCAAAAGGTTTTGTAAGTATATCTGCAAGCTGATGCTCTGAAGGTATGTGCTTCGCTCTAATGAATCCTTTTCCATCTTATGAATCAAATTGGCAATCGATTTCTATATATTTTGTCATCTCATGGACTACGTGGTTCTCAGCTATGAGAATGAAGTCCCTATTGTCTCTATACAAGCTCATAGAACACTAGAAAACCAATTTTCATCAACACATCTCCAATCCATATTAGCTCACAAGTAAGATCCGTCATAGTTTGATATTCAGACTCCGCTGTAGAACGAGAGACTATACTTGGCTTCTTTCTCTTCTAGGAAACTAGATTTTGTCTAAGAAATATAAAATATCCTGTGGTTAACTGTCTGTTTGTTGGAGATCCTGTTCAATCTGCATCGAGAATCCTACAATTCTCGTATGTCTATTGTCCGAGTAAAGAACTCCCTTGCTTAGAGTTTTCTTAAGATATTTAAGAATCCTCTTTATAGCCTCATGTAGGGTATGCCGGGTGCTGAGAGAAACTGACTAATTACACGGACAGGAAACGCGATATCTGGTCTGGTAGCTGTCAGGTAGTTCAGCTTTCTTCTAATCTTCTGTATTTCTTAGCATCTTCCAATAGCTCCCCCTAATTTGGTAGTAGCTTGATCTTGTCATCCATGGGTGAGGCTATGCCTTTGTATTCTAACATCCCACTAATAATATGTCAAGCACATATTTTTTAGGATAAGAGAATCCCCTTTCTCGATCTAGCCACATCTATACCTAGAAAATACTTCAAGGATTCAAGATCCTTCGTCTGAAACTACTCCTGTAGATATTTCTTCAAGCTACTGATGCCATGTACATCATCTCTAGTTATCACAATATCGTCAACATATACAACTAGAAGAATTTGTTTCCCACCATGAAATCTCTAGAAAACTGAGTGGCCTTTCGTACCTCAATGTTTGATCTACTGTTGCAAAATGTCTGAATCAAACTCTCGAAGTTTGCTTCAAGCCATAGAGAAATTTCTTTAACTTGCAGATCTTCTCATATTCCACCTAAGCAACAAACCTAGTAGTTGCTCAGTATAAACCTCCTCATCGAGAATGCAACTAAGGAATGCATTTTTAATGTCCAGTTGATATAGTAGCCAGTGATAGCGAGCGACAAGCGAAATAAGAATGCAGACAAGTGTTATTTTTGCTACAGGAGAGAAGACATCAATATAATTCAGCCCATATATATGTGAATATCCCTTCACAACTAGTTGAACTTTGAGGCGAGCTGTGAGTTATCTAGATTCCCCTTGACTGTATAAACCCACTTGCAATCAACAACTTTCTTCTTGGATGACAGTGGAAGAAGATCCCAAGTCTCATTCTGCTCTAAAGCTGTCATCTCCTCTTGCATTGTCGCTATCCAATCTGGGATAGATAGGGCTTCTAGCACATTCTTGGGAGCCGAGTGAGAGTCCAGAGAAAATACGGAAGAATGATATGACAGAGATAATGAAGAGTAAGGGACAAAGTGTGCATTGAGATAACTAAAACAAGATCTCTTACTCTTTTGAAGGGCAATGAGAAGATCATTAATAGTCGTAGCACTCAACTGTATGACAACATTTTGACTAACTTGTAAGTCAGGCCCTAGATTAGAGGTGGACTCTAGCACATGTTTCGGAGTAGTACGTTATGTATAAACTAGAACTGGCTCCGCAAACTTAGAAGGTGGATAAGTTTTTATAACATGTTTGGAAGAAGCATTGACAACTGACTCTCAAACAATAAGAAAGTAATAATCATCTTGAGCATGAGTGGGTGTATAAAAAGCAGCATCCTTTAGTTTGTTTTCAAAGAAGGTAATAACGCTGAATGATGCAACAATCTAAATAAGGGCAATAACATTTGTACTCTTTTTGAGTTCTAAAATACCCAATAAAGATTCCCCGAATAGATTACGAATCCAGTTTCATCCTTTGAGGACTATGGTTGTGAATAAAACATATAGAATTGAAGATTTTGGAGGGTAAAGGAAAATGCTACTTATCGTGGCATAAAAACTTTAAAAACAGAGAGTACTTCGGAATGAGTTTTCAATAGATAGATCCATATCATGCGAGAAAAATCATCCATAAAACTAACAAAATATCTAAATTCAAGTTTTTTCCAAAACAGAACAAGGATGCCATACATCTTAATGCACCAAATCAAACGGATTACAAACTCTTTTATTGACAAGACTAGGGTAAGACACTCGTTAGTGTTCCCTAGTTTACAGGACTCACAATCTACTGACTTACTATGACTTAGATTTAAGACTATTGTTTTGAGAACAAATGAGGGGGATTACCAATTCGATAATGGTGATTAGAGGCTGATATAGAGATGATACATGCAATCTGGTCTAAAGTAAAGTTCGGTTCATACCGGTACGAAGGATACGAATACAGGTGAAAAATTGATTTTTAATTTCATTGTAAAATATTTCAAAAACAGATGAAACCTCAGATCTATCTTTTAAAAGATAAAGTCAAGTCATGCGAGAGAAGTCATCAACAAAGATAATAAAATATTTATAACCTCTCATGAAAGATATACGATAAGGACCCCAAACGTCAGAATGGACTAACTCAAACGTAAAACTGCTACGTTTATCAACACAACTCTGATAAGTAGCATGATGGTGCTTACCCAGTTCACAAGGCTCACAACCTAAAGAAGAGACAGAAGACTCGATAGAAATGACTGACCGACGTTTCGATAACGATGGATGACCAAGACGTTGATGTCATAGTAAAGAATGATGAGACTTTTCTGCAACAAGACCAGTAGTGGGTGTATTGTCATCCAAATAGTACATGCCTTATCTCTCATATCTTGAACCAATCTTCATCCCAGTTGCTAGGTCCTGAAAACACAATGAGAAGAAAAAAAATATGACTTTACAGTTGTGTTTTGTGAACTGATTGATGGACAGTAAACTAACAGGAAACTTGGGAAGATATAAAACATCAGTAAGAGTCAGTGATGAAATATCATGGACTACTCCATCATCAAAAACTGGAGAGTATGTCCCATTAGCGATTCGAACAGATGAAAACTTATCAGAAAGATTTAAGGAAACAAAGCGGTCCTTTATACCTGTCATATGAGAAGAGGTGCCAGAAACTAATACCCATGGTCTGTGAGGAAAGATAATGTAAGCATCCATACCTGAAGAGGATGCATGAGTAGCAGGATAACTGTCCTAAGAGAGATCGAGTTGACGCAATCGGTCAAACTCAGCCTGAGAAATTTGAACTATGGAAGAAGCGAAAGTAGTAGTAGTGGGAGAAACAGCAGAAATAATATTAGCTATCTGGGTCCATGCAGGACGACCAAACTTTTTCCAGCACTTCTCAGATATATGATTAGCTCTTCCACAATGGTGGCATTGACGCAAATTCCTATCTGAGTTGATTTGTCTTCCACCAAAAGAGTCTCGTCCTCCCCCTATGTCGCGGTCACGTCCACGACCACGACCTCGACCTCTGTCACATCCGGAGAACATAACAGACTGGTCAAGAGATGGAGTAGACAGTGAGGTAGCAGTATCTCCAGTAGTTACCTATATAACTCTTGAGAAAGTAGCAGTCAAAGAAGGAATAATATCTCCTCCTAATATCTGGCCCCGCACATGAGATTGTAAAGTGGGACTCAGACCCGACAAGAACGTGGACACTGCAAGGTCCCTACGATATCCCATCAGTGTTGGTGCATTCGTAACCGTAGGCTGATGCATCTCTAACTCATTGATCAGACTTTTCAGCTCACCAAAGTACTCAGGTACAGAGCGATCGTCCTGTTGAAGAGAGAAAAGACGTTCATACAACTCGAACACACAGTCAGGATGTATTTTTCTCATTCTCGTACATAATTTTTAAATTATCCCACATCTCCTTAGCAGTGTTTGAGAATATGACACTGCTACTGATCTGGGCTTCCATACTGTTAAGGAGCCAAGTCATCACACAACAGTCAGCAGAGATCCATACGGGATACGTAAGACCTGTAGATGCAGGAGGTGGGGGTCAGAAGATGAGCCAATTTGTTCTGAGCACTAATGAAGATGCGGAATGCTTGTGCCCAAAGTAGATGGTTGGTACCATTTAACTTCACCGTAGTCCCCAATACAACTTTGGAGGTAGAGATCTCAGTAGTAGTAGGGGTAATAGTAATAGCATCAGAAAAGATGTCAGATCCTGTCATTATTACAGAGCATGATAGTACAGAAGCAGGAGGATCATAATCTCCTTGTATAAAACCCGAAGGTTTAAAACAGAAACCCGAAGGTTAGAATAGAAAACCCGAAGGTTAGTGTGTAGGAACCCGAAGGATTATAATTCATAAACACGAAGGTTAGAGATCTCATCCAAGAGATATTTTTTAATATATATATATATATATATATATATATATATATAAATAAATATATATATTAATAATAAATATATATATAAATATATATATTTATTATTATTATTATTTTTAAATCTGTAGCTCTTACACCCCCATCAAGTAAATGAACAAATCACTCCTGTTCTTACAAAGTCCAGCAACCAGGCCCAACAAAAAAGGGCCCAAACTCAAACAGAAAAGAAAAATACAAATAACGGTAGCGTAAAAAAAAAAAAAGAAAAAAAAAGCTCCGAAGGATCGACGACGACCGGCCGTGACTGAGGACACGGCGAGCAGATTCAGGAAGACGGGGGCGACGACGGAGTGAAGAGGTGAATCTGGGGTTCTGCTGGCCTTGATGCCTGAGATTTGATCTAGATCGCGGCTTAGTTTGGGCTTCGTCGGCGGCGCGACGGCTTCGTCGGGCTTCGTCACGGAGGTAATGCAGGCTTCGTCGGAGGTAGGTGCAGTTTTTTTTGTAGAGAAAACAAGGGTTAGGGTTTCTACTCTGATACCATGTTGAAAGAGAAAATTTAGAGAGTCTATCCTTTTAATCCATCCACATGGGTTTATATAGGAGTACATATGGGTAATAGGCTAATGGGTTAATGAGTCCTAACCTGATAATCTAAATACTAATTCTAACAACCCTAAAGGATAATTAACAACAGACTATTGAGTCTATTGGAGATATCGAACACCACGGTTAATAAACATCTATTTTGTAGAGCGAATCTTAGGGATACACACTATTTCAAATATTACCAGTTTTCCTATCCATCCTAAAGGGATTACTCCTTTTAGGGTGAGATTTATGACCCTACACTAACACATATTTTTCATTGTCTCTTTAGTTGTTTGTCATAAAACCATTAATTTTATAATCACTTGATGCATGAGTAACTATAGCACAATATGCCAAATTTTTTGTTTATATATCATCCAAAACATATAAATCGAATGAATGAAGTGGATCAAGTAAATTGATTGTATAATACATATTTTTGCAAGCGAGCATAACCAAGCTAGTTATGCCCTAGAAACAAATAACGCTCCCCCCTACACATGCACACATATATAAGACCAATTTTGTGTTTGGTAGTGACATAGATGCTTTTTGTCCATGCATTTAAAGGTGCCTATTTAAAAATGATTCCCACTTAATTACCCTCCCATTAAATGAGTGGATCAAAAGTAGCCACATCACTTGCTTGGTACTAAGCATACCTATATTCATCTCTCTTTATATATGACGACACATACATACATGCATGCATGCATACATGGAGACACATATGTACATACATGAAGACACATGCATAACATACTTCATTCCTCATTAACTTTTAATTATACCATTGTATTTATTAAATGACATCCAATTAAACCCTCCAGTTTTACCATCACATAAGCTCCTCCTTTACTATTATTAAATTATTATAGCGTAGCACACTAGCATCAGCTTAAATTCAGTCAAACAAGGTATGTTTTCCGTTTTAGGATTCCAAATAGAATCCAAACCAAACAATGGAAGCACACAAAATGAAAGTGGTGATGTGGATTACCACTTTCCATAATGTGTCATAAATACTCATCTCTCACAATTGTAACCGAACAGCCATGTGTGTGCGCATGCGCGCATGCGTGCGTGCATTTGTGTGTACACAGAGAAACAGGAGCTGGTGTGTTCCATCGTAGTGTTGTCTAGTGTGTCACTAACATGACATGTATTGAAGCCACATGTATGATCTGGACTATGTTAATAATCTAGATTGTAGTAGTCTAGATGTGTGCCATACCAATGACACACCTTCCAATACCATGGAAGGGCACACTGGTCACTGTTTGCTCATATAGACAGGCACGTATGCGAAAACGCTGGCACGTGCATGCACAGATTGTGACTTGCTCATAGTAGGTGCATCAAGTACGCATTGCACACCATTTTTTTTGACATACCATAACAATTTGATGGAAGATTCAACATGATACAACCCAATCAGCTTACAATTACAATGCCCCAAAGCTGCTGGTTTTGAAAAAAGAAAATTCTAATTAAAAAAAAATATGTGAAAGACCACGTGGATCAAATATGTGAAAGACCACATGGATCAAGTTGGATATCGTTATTTAGCAGTGGTTGTTTATTCATATAAAGAGCCAATGTGACACCAATGACAATTTACTTGCAGTGACAGTCCATACTAATTAAATATCTTTCATCCTTATTGAATTTTCATGGTAATGGAGTCAAATTTGAACTCGTACTTGTTGGTCGAGTGTGTCTAAGATGATCCAAAGGGTAAAAGTTTCTTCATAATTTATAAGCATTGAAATCCTCATGAGTAATCAGGATGGAAACTGTCAGGCAAGTCGAGTACAGAGCATGCCCTTAGTGTTTACTATGTCAAAGCTCATCTTTCTGCTTACCTAGCTTGTGTTGCATGTAATCAATCAACAAGCTACTGACGTGTTTGGGACCTCGGTTCAACTAGTCGAAAAGTGTTGAAAGTGAAATTCCAAATATAAATGGTAGTAATATATTTGTACCTCAGGAAGCTGAAACCTCAGTTGAGCTAGTCAATAAGTGTTGAGACTTGAGAATGACAAAAATAAATGGCAGAAACATATTTGTACCTCAGTAAGCCTAAGGGTGTGTTTGCCAAACCATTAAAAATCAGGTTATGATTGATCCTGGCCAGGTTTATCCTAATGGATTATGAACGAATCAGGGGGATGGACCATGACATTTAAGGGCCTAAATTTTGGCTTAAAAAAACAGGGCCAACTTTACTCCAGTTTTTGCCAAACACAAAACAAACATTAACTAGGCTATAGTCTTTCTTTGTTGATCATGTATGTTCATGGTTGCTGTTTAACTGGATGTAGTTAGCCTACTGATTAATAGTAAATCTCATGTCATTTCTGAGAAACATAC
Organism: Asparagus officinalis; assembly: GCF_001876935.1. Taxonomy (NCBI): domain Eukaryota; kingdom Viridiplantae; phylum Streptophyta; class Magnoliopsida; order Asparagales; family Asparagaceae; genus Asparagus; species Asparagus officinalis. The sequence continues at coordinate 138,535,325 of NC_033800.1, read as the reverse complement.
ATGTAAAATTTCTAGTCCGAATGTAAATTACTGCTTTATGCAAGAGTCCAAAGTTCAAGGGATCCTAAAGTATCTATTCTATAAAACCTAAGCTACTTTCTCTTAAAGTCTCTCTAGCCATTATGCCAAAATGCCAAAGTTGTGGTGAAGATGAGGGTTATATTTTTTCTAACATGCCCCTACAGTGTGAGCCCTTTTTTTGGCGGAAACCTGGACTCATGGAGCTGTGTCAATTTTTAGAAAATCCGTTTTAAATTCATAGTCGGTGGAATTTGAACCTGGGTTGCTCTGATACCATCTTAAGTCCCCTCTCACCATTACACTGAAACCTCGAAGTTATGGTGAATATTGACGGTTATATTTTTTTTTATTCTAACACTTTCTACACAATTACAGGTGGGAGAAGACACATGGTCTTCTCATTGAGGGAGGTCTGACCTTTGATGCTATTAAGAAATCCGTGGCAGATGCTACAATTTCTTTTAGAGATGGTTTGGTTGAGCTATTCGAATATTTGGAGGTAATTGTTATGGCCATTATTCTATGGAATCACTAATCCAGTACATGCAAAACATATTAGCTTATAAAATGATTGTTATAACATGACAGAGTCACTCCATGAGTGATAAATCAATGAAATGAAAAACCTTGAGACTTAAGAGCTAGATCCTGAGGAATGCCATGTGATGGATGTTTCCATTGACTGAATTAGCTTAAGCATCTCTTCTTGACTATATACTAAATGTTAGAAAGGGGAAAAAAGTTATCCTGTATGGATTTGTTGTGTATTTTTTCAAAATACTTCATAGACGTACAATTAGTGATGAGAACAAGAATTGGAAATCTTTCATATTAGCTTAGTTTTAATTTTTGAAATTTGAATTTTAAATTTTGAATTGTTGTTTAATTTAGTAGTTATTCAGTTTTGGCAAGAGAGTGATTTGAGGGATCTGATTGATTTGAGAGATTTTAAATTTTGTAATTGCTCTATAAAAACATGATTGTAATCAGAATCAATAAATTGATGAATGAAATTGATTTGCTAAATTATGGTGTGAAACCCTAGCTTATTGATTTCTGGTTATCAGCCGTCACCTCTCTTCTTCACAACAGAAAACAAAGAAAAATAAAAAAAATCACACTGTTCATCTCCCTCCTTCTTCTCAAATCACAGACCCATCAACATTCCCCTGCTCCCCTACAAACCCATCCGCCCCTCTGACCTCCTCCACCGCCTAACACTCATCCCCGCTGGTATTAGTCGAGTCAGATTCGATCCATTTGATTCCTGATTCTGCAATTGATGGTGTATGGCTGATCCCGACGCTGAAGACGGACTCGTGCTAGATCCAGAGACCGGCATAGTAGATTTACAACTTTCCCCGTGGTTTGATTATCAGTCATTCGAGAGCGTGCCCGAGTACGTTGAGCGTGTGACTCATCAGATCGTTGACAGCGTAGAGAGTAGCTTGGGCATCAGTTCGTGGCATCGGCGTTTCCATCCAGATACACCGCTCCATCCGAATTACGTCGCTCTCGGAGGAGAACTTCCTCCCCTCATTTTTGGCGTGTACGAACCACCACCAGAGGAGCCTCCCGTCGAACCAGTTCAACCCGATGAAGGTTTAACTTTATTTCGCCCAAATATTTTCGGAACTGCTATTGCTTGCATGTTGCTATCAATATTATTATCGATCGTATTTGTGCTGTATTCAGCTTGATTAAGTGAGCGAGCGAATCTGTTGCTAAGTACTTTTACTTATCTAAATATTACAATTTGAACTGTATTGAGAGAACGAATTATTACATTTATTTTCTGGATCATTTACAAAAGATTTGAACTTAGTACATTGCAACTTTTGTTTAAAACCCATCGAAAGCTACACTTTCTTCTTGAGCTTCCTGCCTAGATCGATCGCTGATTTGGCGAAGCATTGTTGTCATTAATCTTCATACCTGCATCACATTGTTTCGCATCAATTAGGTTTAATACTTTAATCTATCTAATAGTTACCCCCCATGGATTTGGCGTGTTTGCTTTTGGATACTTTAGAGACATACAGTTGGGTTTCAATAGTTAATCGATCTTACTTTTATCTTATCATGCTTTTACTTTTTACAAAAAAAATAAAAAAATGATTACAATTATGATTGTTAAGGTGATAATGCTTTAAGAAGCATGTAACTATTTTTTGATCCTTGCTTAGATTTTAAATTTTTTTCCTGATGCATTGTTCATTGGTTTGACTATCTTGGAAAATGTAATTCTTGCAAGTAAATTAAAACTGTGGAATCTATTGGATTCATGAACATTAGATTGTGTTTGATGAGATAATTCTGTTGATATATCAAACAGAGAGATTAATGCTTGAGATTTCTTCACATGAATTGTTGATTTTGTGACTATGAGGCTATTAATTTTTTCCCCTCTCAAGCCATGCTGCTTATTTTTAAACATGAATCACTTTTTTCCATCTTATAAAGTGGGAATGTCGTATGTTTTCTTACACTTGTTTTGGTATTTTAGAATTATATGTAGCCTATGCTCATTCCTTGGATGCAAAAATCTTCCATGAGGAGAGACATCACTATTTCTTATCATGGTTGAAAAGTGTCACACTGCATGAGCTAAGCTCATCTTATAGTAGGCCTTGAACCTATTGTGACATATATTTTTGCAGGATTTAATCTATATTTTCTTTTAATGCAGGAGAAGGATGTGCCCGTACTAATATTTTCTGCAGGACTCGCAGATATTATAGAAGAGGTATAATCAAAGAACATATGTTAATTCATGATCAAACTAGGTTCTATTTTTTTTTTTCTTTTCCCCCTGATATTTGGGATGATGACGTCTTTAAGTTTCTTCTTGTCCATTAATCAGGTCTTCAGGCAGAAACTTCATAGATCTTTTAAAAACGTCAAGGTTGTATCTAACAGAATGGTATTCGATAATAATGGTCGTCTTATATCCTTTAAAGGTGATTTTTGAGTTTCATATGTTGTCTGCTAATATCTTATATTGTTTCATTTAGTAGAACATATCTTTCATGTGGGGTTCGGATGGTTTAACTTAAGCCATTAAATATTCGATGCTTGAAATTGAAAATGCTTGAACCTTTTCATTTCAATTTTGATTAGCTTGCCTTTAAACTTAATAGTTATTCATTATTTTCCTTGCCGTCCAGGGCAGCTAGTTGCTCCTATATTGTAACATATGTGGTATTCACATCCATAGATACTTGGAGCAACTGACACCCTTAACATCTTTTCACTGTGTCATAATAAAACATGCCTATCATTCAGTAACTTGCTTCATCATCTTGGTTTTTACTGCTTACAGGGAAGACAATTCATGTCTTGAACAAAAATGAGCATGCCCTTGATATGGCCGCTCCAGTTCATGACAAATTAGGCGATCCAAATGGATCTGTAGATGACTACACCATGGTGAAGAATAGGACAAATGTGTTACTCCTTGGTGATCATATTGGAGATCTTGGCATGTCTGATGGTCTGAATTATGATAATCGGATTTCCGTTGGTTTCCTGTGAGTTGATAATCATTTTTGGTCTATTTTAATATTCATGCTCACATTAGTTTGGTTATGTTTTATCTTTATGAGATTTATGTATCATTTTTTCATGATTATTTTGTGTAGCCTTTTGAAACTTCAAAACATTAACTACGCAAAATACTGTATCAGTGAAATTTCATTTTTCAATCAGTGGAATTGTACTCCCCTCCATTTTCACTGGAAGAAAAAAAAGTTTAAGCTACTATACTTTCAGAGATAAAGACCTTAAAACTTCTTAATAGAGAAGGGAAGACAATAGCAGAAGCAACAATACTACTCCCTTGCTAGTATATATACTCAACTTTTTGAAAATTTATGTTGAGATGTGGCCATATCTATGAAAAACTTCATGGATAATGTTTATATAATAATATACAATGTATATGTGTCTCATATACACACTTGAAAGTTAAGGTCCATCATGCTGAAAGTTTGCCCAAAAAAGATGTGAATCATTGGAGGAAGTTCTCCTGGAGGAATTCTTCAGCTGCTTGAAATGGAATAAAGGATACACCAGGGTAAAGGGGTGGATATCAAATTTGTTGAATAAATCTGAATTAAATTTCCATATGCTTTGTTCTTCTGAGTAGAAAATGATTGCAGGCGCTGTCTTTATCAGAGGAAAGTAAATGTGAGGATATGAATATTTCTAGATCCTTGAGAATATGTCATATGCAGACCTTTGTGCATAGGACGTACCTGGCTTCGATGCTGGAGAGGGCATCATCATTCCTCTCCTTAAACTTCTAAGCTAACTAAATTATACAAACCCCAAAGTACATGTTTTAAGACTAAGATAAAACCTCTGTTACGTGATTACTATACTAAATTATGTTTTGCCAGTTAGGAACTTAATGACACATCTCTGTTTAGCTCTTATGATTATGTTAGCACTAGTAGTCTATTTGGAACTTTGGTTTGGCTCAAGTATAGAGTATGTATTATGGAGTGTTGTTCCTCCAACAAAAATCTGTTATCTTTTCCATTCTGGACTCTGCATCTAGGAGAATTTTAAGGACGTTTCCTTGATTGCATGAAATTAGAGTACATGACTAATTAGGAAGGTTTTTGGTCTTCCATTAATCTTCTAGGATCAATGACAAGGCAAACGCCATGTTCTGTTTAGTTTCTTGGTTTCATCAAATATTGAAGGTTGATGTCAGGTTGATGACCTATTCAAAGAACTGTACCCAGTTTGACATTTTCAAATAGAAATATGCTACGTGTATCGTTCTTCTATGCTATAAAAGATTTTATTTTGCATCAGTTGTATGATGACAAAGTTCCATATACGGACTAGTAAAATATTAGTAATAGAATCTCAGGGTTAAATATAGTAAAGCTAAAGTCGAGTTCTTGAATTTGAAGGCTTCATAATTGGTATATCAATAGTCAGTTTCTCTTCTGTCAATCTTATATATTAACATGACGATAATTGCAAATTTAGTATGCTGTGTCCATCTTTTTTATCACGATTTCAGGTGATGTAGCGAAGCGTAAGGGAAATAACAATGCTTGTTCTCGTATGAGCAAAACAGCACAGACCCTAGAAAGCCCTAGGAAAAGAAACAACTTTCTGAAATATAATAACCAAGCTTAAGAATTGTCATAGAATTCGGCCCCCTTAAATAGGGTGTGAAACAAAAGTAATAAACTAGACTCCCTAAAGTAAGGAGACTTCCTTTATGATCCAGAAATTAAAAGATACCAAAACTCTTAAACGTGCAGTCTGAGCCTGAAGATGAAATCCTTTGACGCTCAAAAGTTAACTGGAACTACAAAGACGCTCAAAAGTTAACTGGAACTCTTAAACGTGCTTTTCGAAAATATGTATTGCAAAAAGGATTCTACTGAGTGCATCAAAAGATACAATCCTCCAAAGTTGCATGTTGAAATCTGTCCCAAAATTACCCTTTCCGCTTCAAGCGCCCCACATCCACAAGATCCAATTTCTCAAAAAAAGTATCGACTATTGCCTCTATGTCATCAGGTTAACTGTATGCATCAATATTCCGCCACCTTCTTGTATTGTGGCAGAATTCTCCTACATAATCTGTTTCCTCAACTCCATATATTTCCCTATCCAATTCTTTTGGTCATCTTTACACTGTTCATCCTTCATCCTAGTTCATTCGCATCTCGACTGTGTTTCATGGAAGCTAGACGCTTAAATCAATTGTTTGGTTTTTTTCTAGATAAACTTAGGATTAGTTTGGATGCAGTAATAGAAAAAAATAGTTCCCCCCCCCCTGCTTTCCCATGTATGGAAGTTCTAGAGTTGTAAAAATCATAACATTGATTTGCTTAGTCTGAAAGGTTATATAGTCAAAACAGGAAAAAGGGCTATGTGCACAATGTAGGAGACTTCCACATCCTGTTTTCTGTCCAAACGAGTATATTCCCCCCCGCCCCAACCCCCCC
>NC_033800.1:138506157-138529317 GCF_001876935.1 Asparagus officinalis | reverse complement strand
CACCAGAGAGAGAGAGAGAGAGAGAGAGAGAGAGAGAGAGAGAGAGAAGGGAGAAGAAGAAGAAGAAGAATTCTTTTAAGAGGACAAATAGCGTTGTTATTATTTTGAATTGAAACACTCCTCAACGATATCCCATTGTTGAAGTAATCTTGTATTAAAAAATGTAAACCCCTTCAAGTGTTCAAAATGCATCAGATTCCACTGCATCAGATTCCACTGGTTGAGGGATCATTTTAACGTGATATGCATAGATCAAGAGGTTCTCTACCTGTGTTTTGTATTACAGGGGTTTATTTCAAAAACCACGTCTGGATGTGGTTTTTGTCTCTTTTTTTAAGTTTATACTATTATGTTATTTATGATCATTATGCTGTCTTTATGATCCTATTGTTCTCTAATAGCAATCTATCTTCGTACAGAAATGACAATATAGAGAAGTCCATTGAGAGCTACAAAGAAGCATTTGATGTTGTATATCTGGTGAGTCTACAATCAGATGCTACAGAATAATACATGAAGCTAAGTACAATGCCATCTTTCTCCCATACATGAGTGATGCTTATATCTCGTGTATTCATTGTGCAGAATGATGCATCCATGTGGGGAGTCGTCGATCTTGTGTCTCAGCTATGCCCATCTAACCAATGAATTTCGTATTGCTTTCAAGTTTATGTTATTTCAAAATCTGCATGGTTGTTGATAAATCTACTCAGAGGAAGATAAAGCATGCAGAAGTTGCGTCAAAGCTGAACCTCGAAGCAAAAAAGCTTTTTCTGTAGTTAGAGGAAGCATTCACCTGAACAAGGCAAATACTTGTTCTATAGAAATATTGATGGTGTTTCCAATGTTGATTTCATATTCAATTTATGTATGCATGTAAGCTCCAGCAGCTTGCTCTTCTATTATGGCATCTTACTGTTTCAAGGAATAATGAACGCGACAAAATGATAAATTTTTGGTTCCTTGTCTATGTTAGCTCCTTTCTCGCAGAAGTTGGAATTGCTAGCATTACTCCCTATAGTTATACCTTGCCTATAGTTATACCTTGCCTCAGTCAAAGGAGGGCCATTTTTTTAGGAAAAATGATACATGCGTACCCTTAGGCAAACCTCCGTCCACACCCCCCTCTAGCTATAGTGCAGGGGGCCTTATTTGAGATTTTTTTAAAAATCTCAAGTGGAGCCCCCTTGCACCGTAGATAGAAGGGGGTGTGGTCGAAAGTGTGCCCGAGGGTGTGCCTGTAGCGCCTCCTTTTTTTTAGAGTATTTTGAAGTTAAAAATTCATTTAGTATTATTGACGACCAACTCAAATTCATCCGCGCGAATGGGACATCATATTCTTAACAGATGTTAGCTGTACTATTATGTGGGAACTTCTAGTTATACACCTCAATTAAGTTTACCCAACCCCTTTCTTAATAGATTTAAACCAAAAACTGGCCAACTAAAAGACCAAAACTCACAAACATCTTCTCCTCCAACAGTTTAAAAAAAAAATCCCTCCTAAACCACCGTTTCTGATCTTCCCCAACTTTCATTTCTGAACTACTCCAACTTCGTTGAGCCGTATTTTGATAATTGAGGGTATTTTGATAATTGAGGGTGTATGATTAAGAGTTAATCCAATGATGGCTTCTACACTGGGAGAGGGAAAAATAAAAATAAAAAAAAATCCTATTTGCAAGGCCCTTTAAGATTTGACGGATGTAGAAACAATTTCAAAGTTTTGAGAGGATAGTATGCAGTTACTGAACATTTGAGGGACTTATATCTAAATAATACTTCTTTATTTTTATTTTGTTTTATTTTGATAGTTTGCATGCAATAGTTGGGCATGTAATTATGTGAGAAAAATGACTTTGTGATTACTTGTAAGTTCTTTCCACATGTAAGATACGATATGCTTTCTGAGAACTCATTCATTGTTGCACAATATCATCAATTAATTCTATGAACAGAGTTCTATCTTTTATCCAGAGACGTATCAATTGATATAAAAAATTGAATGCCTTGTGATTCGAAAGGTCATATATCAAGAATTGATTATTTTTTTTATTTTTTATTTTTGGCCAACATCAGTTTCATGAACTTTATCGATCGTGCACTAAAATGGATTCCACAAATAACGTCATAAGTTGCGGCTCTAATTGCAATACTTTGACAATTTAAACAAATATAATAATTTAAATTTTCATTTTATTTTGGAATCTTAAGAGAATGCATTGACCAAATTATTTCCTGGTGTAAACCTCTATAATTTCGAATTATTAATTACTTTAATCTCGTAAAGAGCTTGTTCTACTACAAAAAATTCATCGAAGTCCTAGATTTTCTAAAAAAATAAGAATTAAACCGGGTCAAAAATTGCCTCTGCAAATAGTACCGCATTATAATAGAAGAATCCTAGGCTTCAATCCAAATGAGCGGACCAGACGTTGATTTCTTGAGGCATCATTTACCAACACTTTTCTTGTTATATTGTTTTGAGGCTCTTTCTTTCTCTCGCTAGAAACCACCTTAAAATAGGGTAATTATATACAAATCATTTTTGAATATAAATTTATACATAAACCACCTTTAAAGTATGTTTCTATTGCAACCAACCATCCCTCAATAAAAATTCACTAAATACTCTTTAAAACTCACATTTAGAGCACATTACTCGTTTCATTAATGTCTAGTTCTTTTTAAGATACAAGTCTACCTTGAACTTGAATTTTTTTCTTTGTTATTAGTTTTTTTTGGTAAAAATTTGACTGGGACGTGATTGATTGTAACACAAATTCACTTTAAAGATATTTTATATATGATTTTTTTATAATTACCTTATTTTTATGATGATTTCTAGGGTGGAAAACCTATCATGTTCCATTGGAAATCACATCTATAAAGTACTTTCTAACAAAGAAGCTGTACTAATTTATGTTCATATAGTTTACTATAAATCAAAACACAATAAAACATGGACAAAAATAAGTCTCCCTTTTATGAAGTGGTGTTTAAAGGACTCGTAGGGCTATTGTCGAAGCCTTGGCATTAAGCTTCCAAGTGGGTGAGTTAGGACAAATTTTAATTAGGGTAGATTTCACAAAATCCCTTCAGCCGATTGTGAAATAACTCCTTAAGTTTAAAAATATCAAGTAACCTCTCTAAGTTTGGAGTGTTTTAGAAACCACCCAATTATGTTTTCAACGTTTTCAATTGTCCCTCGTTACAAGATTAGATGATCTGGTAATTCAAAGACCAAACTATCCTTTTCAAATTAACACTCTAATTATTAAGTTAAATTAACTAGATTCTTTATCCTAATTAAGATTTATAGGGGCTTTTGTAAAATTTACCTTTAATTTAGTGGCGTTAGCTAGTTAGCAGCTATCTAATAAAACTTAAGATGCATTGACATTTATAGAAGTTTGGGGGGTTTTCTAGAAAACCAGCCAAACTAAATGTGGTTTCGTAACCTCGAAACTTTAAAACCTTAGAACCGGATTAGCTTCAGACCTCACCCGGTTTTGGGTTTGTTTTTTATTTGCAAAAACTAGATCAATTCTGATCTAACTTTTCTCAGGCTTAAAACTATATAGTTCTTATTTTAGCTTAGTTTCGAGTAATTAGTCAAACAGGCCCCCAAAAATTTACTTTTAGTGCAGCATAAAGGTTGAAAGTATAATGATTGCTTAGAAGTGCCAAGTTTTTTTTCTCCGGTGAGAGGATTGCAATATTGGTGGAGCTATATGCAGAGATCCAAAGTGTCCAGTCGACATGACATCTCATAAGTTTGGAACCATGCCCGCATCAGTGGCCGTGTTAATCTATGCAAATAATTGTCTCTACGCAATGGTGAACTCCTACTTTGATCGATCTTAACACACCACACACCCCCCCCCCCCCCCCCCCCCCCGCACGCCACCCCCAAAAAACATTTTGTCAATGGTAGGGTATTGATTAAAAAGAAAATGGAGAGCCATATGATCGGGACAATTTTTTAAATACAAACTATATCACAATAACTTAGCTAAATTAGACAAAAATACTATAAAGTTTCTCGTTTATATAATTAAATATCACAAGTTATATTTCGATTAAAAAATACCATAAAATTTTTAAAATTTTCACGTTACTACCATCGATCATGCAAACGTGGAAATTTTCACCTGAATATTTCTCTATGATACTTATATGCTAATTTTATAGTTTTTTAACTGATAATATTTGTTCGATTTGCTATTAAATCGACCAAATTTCTTTTCAAACTTACCTTAAATCTACTTTAAAATAGAGTTGAGATATTTTCAATAAAAATTTAATGAATATTAATGGCTAGCAAGCCCTAAAATTAATATGTAAATATCATAGAGAAATATTCGGATGAAAACGTTTAAGCTTTCATGACCATTGGTATTAACGTATAAATTTTAGAACTTTATGTTATTTTTTTTAACCAAAATGCAAGTTGTGATAGTTAGTTGTCCATATGAGAAATTTTGTGGTGCTTTTATGCAATTTAGCCCAAAAACTTTTGCATGCATGTAAACGGAATATTCTGAATCATACAAGAGACATCTACATCTTCAAATTGTCATTCCAATCAACAATAACTTCGGTGGTGTAGTGAAATGAAGCTTTAACATTGTATGAGCAATGCATGTTCAAATTTCATTGATATAAATTTAAAGTGGATTGAAAAAAATATTGTGATGTGATTCTAGGTTTCAACACATAAATAACATATTAAAAAGAGAAAATTAATTACCCAAATGGTTGCACCCATTGAGCCTAGAGTCCCTAAGATTTTCACTACTGGAGTTATAGTTTTTTGGTAAATGAAAATTTTTATTCATCACCAATATGTAAAATTTGTACATCAAGGATAACCTCACATATGTGAGTTAACAACAAAAATATAGCAAAACTATATACAAGCCTCCTCAAAAGAAGAGAAGGAAAACTGAAAACGTGCACATGGTTCGTGCACATCCAGGCCTCAAAAAACTCAGGAGCAGCAGTAGAGAGAAGCCAAGAAACACTTGTACTCCTCATTTCAACCTTCAATTTGGAGCCTCCACATCAAAACAAGACCTCAGCAAAAGGCAGGATCCTATTTCACAGTTGTACTCCTCACTTCAACTGAAGCCTCCGCATCAAAACAAAGCCTCAACATAAAAACATGATCTTAATTTCCACAGGGGATTATAGTGCTAACATCAGATCCTTGTGTTCTTTCAGGAGCTCACTATTAAGGATGCTGGATAGGATATCAATTTTGATTTCCCTAATCAACCGATCAGCACCCTTGCAAACTTGAGTGAAAATTCTAACATTTCTTTCCCTCCAAATACTGTAAACAGTAGCCGCCAAAGCCATTCTCTTGATTTTATTTTTGAAAACACTCCCTCTCAACCTGATATTATACCAGTCCAGGAGTAAGTTCCAGTCACACGACCTCCAATTAAACCTTAGCCAGTCCATAATACCATTCCAAACTTCACTTGAGAAGCAACAAGCAAAGAAAAGGTGATTTCTAGTTTCTGTGGCATTTACAGAACATAGGATGCAACAATTGCAGTTGATAATCCCCCTGCCCAGAAGCTTATCCTGTGTAAGTAATCTGTCAAGGACAGCTAGCCACAACACAAAACTGTGCTTAGGAAAGCTAATTCCTTCCCAAACAGTTTCCTTCCACACTACCTTAGCTGTAATAGGAAGCAGGGCATGATATAGAGCAGAAATTTTCAACTTATAACTCTTTATACAAGAGCTAAAGAGATGAAGAAGACCTGAAACTCCACCACACATATTCAGCACATTATCTCTAATTCTGAGGATTTGTTTCCACATCCAAGAGTCACCAACTTTAGCCTCAACCTGCCAAATATTCCTATGTTTCAGATAAGTGCCATGAATCCACTTAATCCAAAGGAGCTCCTTGTTTGAATGAATAAACCATATGATCTTAAGGGCAGATGCAGTGTTCCATGTGACTGCTGAAAAGATTCCTAACCCTCCTTGATCCTTACTTCTACAGATAGCATCCCAAGAGACAAGAGAAGGTTTATTTGTATCAGCTTTTCCCCATAGAAAATCTCTACACAGTTTGTCAATTCCATAAAGAACTTTCTTAGGTAGGATATAACTTGAAGTCCAAAATAATTGAACCCTAAGGATGACACTTTTAATAATCTGGAGTCTCCCCGCATAGGATAAATGCCTATGAGATAGCCAATTTTGAAACTGACTGGAAATTTTGTTAAAAAGAGGTCTGCAGTCATCAAATGATAACCTCTTGCATACAAGCAGTACTCCCAAATATCTGATAGGGAGGTTTCCTTCAGAATAGCCTAAGCAATTTTGAATAGAATCCTTGATAGAATCATCAACACCACCATAAAATACAGCACTTTTGCTGGGATTTACATCCAGACCAGTTACTGTACTGAAATGAGAGATACACTGCTTGAGCTTTTGCACTGAGTACAGATCCCCTTTGCTAAACAGCAGTAAGTCATCGGCAAAGATGAGATGGGTAATTTTTAGTTTGCCACATTTAGGATGGAATTTAAAATTCCTGTCAAGTTTCAAAAGATCAAGGCTCCTAGATAGGTATTCCATACCCAAGATGAACAAGTAAGGGGATAGTGGATCACCTTGCCGCAGCCCTCTTTCCCCTTTAAAATAGCCATGTAGAGAGCCATTTAGAGAGAGAGAGAGAGTATTTGGGAGTAGAAATACAGGACATAATCCAATTAGTCAGCATATTTGGAAACCCCAGACCAGAGAGCATTTCAGCTATAAACTTCCAACTAATGGTGTCAAAGGCTTTTCTGATGTCCATATTAATCATAATCCTTGGAGATATATGCTTCCTGCCATAGTTCTTTACAAGTTCATGAGCCAGAAGGATGTTATTTGATATCAGTCTACCTTTCACAAATGCACACTGAGCATCATTTATTATATAACCCATAACAGATTGGATTCTGTTTGCAAGAATTTTAGAGATAACCTTGTATATGCAGTTGCAACAGGATATAGGCCTGAAATCAGATGAGTAAGTTGGACATTGGACCTTAGGAACAAGAGTAATGGATGTAGTGTTGATTTCACCCAAAAGTTTTCCTGTTTTAAAAAATTCCTCAATGGCTAAAGATACCTCATCTCCAATAATTGGCCAAGCAGATTTATAGAAAGAAGCACTGAAACCATCAGGGCTAGGGGCCTTGTTATCTGCCATAGAGAAAACAGCACTTTTGATTTCATCCCTAGAAACAAGAGCTGAAAGAGAACTGGCATGCTGGCTATTTAAACAGGGACCATTCTTGATGATATCTCTGTCAGGAGTGTCAGTACTGATTGCAGTCCCCAGAAGATTTGTATAATAGGAAATCAGTACCTTTGCAATTGCCTCAGTGTCAGTGATTCTAGTATCAGATTCATCATGTAAGACTAAAATTCTGTTGTGATGCCTGTTTGACTTAATGATTGAGTGAAAAAGCTTAGTGCATCTATCCCCTTGAATATTCCATGCAATTCTAGCCTTTTGCTTGTAGTATGATATTTCACATTCAGAGAGATAGTTAAAAGAAATCAAACATTTCTTTTCTTGATCAATGAGATCAGCATTTAAAGGATCCTTCTGTAAATCCCTTTGGATATTCTCTAAAGAAATCCTTGCCCTTGAAACCTGTTCACTAATGTTATAGTAGTGTTTCTTGTTGAGTTCTTTCAATGCCTTCTTCAGCAGCTTGAGCTTAGAACAGACTGAGTACATAGCATGTCCTTGAATAGAGGATTTCCAGATAGAAGAAACAATAGGAAGAAAGCTGGGATGTTTGGTCCACATCTTAAAAAACTTAAAAGGCTTCCTTCCATAAGATTTATCCTCATATAATGAGATAAGAGCAGGAGAGTGGTCAGAGAAACTAGGGACTAAAAATTCAGCATGACAAGAATTGTACCTGAGTAACCAAGCTTCATTGATAAGTGCCATGTCCAATCTACTCCAAATCCTAGTGCTTTGGTCTTGCTTATTACTCCAGGTATAGAAAGAACCCAAGGTTTTCATATGAGAGAGGTGGCAGCTATCAATAAAAGACTTAAAGTCTAGAAATTCAGTATCAGATAGAGCAGCTCCACCCAACTTCTCCTCATTACTAATCAGAGCATTGAAGTCCCCACATAGCATCCAAGGAACTTGGCCAAGATTATTACATATCTGACTTAAACTCAACCACAGACTTTTCCTAGCTTCAGCTTGATTATAACCATAGACTGAAGTTATAAAACAATCCAATTTCCCATCAATGGATTTAGCATAACAAGTTATTTGTTGAGGGGAACAGTGAACAATATTAATGTCAAGAACATTGGGATCCCATAAGAGAAAGATTCTTGTCTTTTCAGTATTACTCCCATTTGCATGCCACTGCCAATGATTTACAAGCTTCTTTGAAATATCAGGTAAATTACTCACCTTTAATTTTGTTTCAAGCAGAGCAAGGAAGGAAAGATGATATTGAGATATAAACTGCTTAACCAACTTCTGTTTAAGGGGTTTATTCAAACCCCTTACATTCCAAAATGATAGGTTCATTTGTGCAAGCCACTGGAGTTATAGTTACCCCTTCTGAAATAGTCCTAACATGACTTTCAATGCCCCAACAGCTAGGATTATGTATTGCCCCACAGTTTTAATCGTTGAGCAATGACAGAGCTACATAGTGTTTGGGCTAAACACACGATAATCAGTACCCTTCCGGATCTTGTGTCGAAAGTAGGCAAGTAAGAAATCACAGCAAATAAAAAAAACTTGCAGGAAAGAATGAACAAAAGAAGAAAACACCAGATTTAACAAGGTTCGGCAAATGTGCCTACGTCCTCGGGAACCACACCAGAAATTCTTTGATTAATTGAAGAAGATTACAATGCTTGCAATAAACCACCCTCTCTAATATCTCTGATCTCAAAGTACTGTCAAAACCCTCTCAAAGACGTCCTCACATAACCCTAAAAACGTTTTAGGAAACATATATATACACAACCCAAAAACAGATTCCAACCCGAACTAGGAAAACCGCCTGATCCGACTTCGATCGACCGATATCATCTCATCGGTCGACTGGTTGATCGCCATTGGTCAGCTGGTAGTATTGCTTCGGTCGACCGTCTAGAACTCTATTTTCTACAGGGTTTCTTGTGCACATTTTTCGGTCGACAGAGGCCATTGCTTCGGTCGACCGACCAGATCGGGGTTTTCTGCTCAGCTTCCTGCAATCGATTGATCGACCAATCCATGTGTGTCGGTCAACCGATGCTGAGTTTTCCAGAATTGTTGATTTTGATCCAGGTTTGGGTCTACACTCTCGAAACCAACAGTCTCCCACCCGGAGACCAAACCGCCATCAACGAGCTCTCCTGAACTCCCGCCATCTTTGCAAGCATCTTCTCCTACCCAGAAAAATTCTATTTTTTAATCAATATCATATTGGCAATCCTGCCTATCCTCTTAGTGTGGCTTCGGCTTTAGTCTTCTATGCGTGAAGGCCAACGGAAGTTGCGCATAACTCCAGTTTGTTAATAGTTACTGCTTTCGTCAGCATATTTGTAGGATTTTGGCTCCCCAAAATCTTCTCCAACTTTAACTTCTCATCCTCTATCAGCGAGCATATAAAGTGGTAACGTACATCAATGTGTTTCGTTCTGGCATGATATACTGGATTCTTGGCAAGGTGTATAGCACTCTGGCTATCACAATAAAGAACAATGTTCCCCTGCTTCAATCCCAGCTCTTCCAGGCACCCAATCAACCAATCCATCTCCTTGCTAGCTTTAGTCACTCCGACATACTCTGCCTCAGTCGTGGATAATGTTACTATCTTCTGTAAACATGAGACCTAGCTCATTGCTATCGACGCTAAGGTATAAACATACCCCATGGTACTTCGCATCGTATCATGATCACCGACGAAATCTGAATCCACGTATCCCTACAGTACCGATTTTTTCCTCCTGAAACACAATGACATATCTGTGGTTCCTCTTAAGTATCACAATATCCACTTCACGGTCTCCTAATGCTGATTTCCTAGGTTGCTTGCAAACCTGCTCACAACTCCTACTACGTTGGTGATATCTGGCCTCGTGCAAACTATTACATACATAAGACTACTAATGGCTGAGGAATATGACACTCTTCTCATATGCTCCTTCTCTGCATCTGTCTTGGGCGATTGCTCCTCAGATAACTTGAATTGACTTCCAAGGGGCGTGCTGACAGGCTTGGCATTCTCCATGTTGAATCTCTGAAGTACCTTCTCGATGTATTCAGCTTGACTCAACTTTAACGTCCCTTCACCTTCATCTCGACTGATTCGCATATCAAGAATTTGCTTCGCTGTACCCAGATCCTTCATAGAAAACTATTTCACCAACTGCTTCTTCAATTTGTTTATCTCTTCTAAACACGATCCTGTAACTAACATGTCATCAACATACAACAATAACACGATATAGCTAGACTCGAACCTCTTGAAGTAGCAACAATGATCTGAATTGCATCTTTCAAAGCCATTGCTCTGAATGAAGTTATCAAACTTCTTGTACCATTGTCTCGGAGCTTGTTTCAAACCGTACAAGCGCTTCTTGAGTCTACACACCATCTCTTCCTTTCCTTCTTCTATAAAGCTAACAGGTTGCTTCATATAGATTACTTCACCAAATCACCATGAAGAAAGACAGTCTTCACATCCAACTGCTCAATGTAGAAATTTTTAGCAGCTAAGCTTAACACTGAAATTTCCCTAGAGGGGGGTGAAGAGGGTATGTGCTAATTTAATCCGATTTCAATGTCAATATAAAACTTATTAACAATATCCTAGCAATAATGATATTCAATAACTTATATGTGCAAGGATATGTAATTAACACAATGATAAAATAAACATGAAACAATATAAACAAGATAGTGGGCAAATAACAAATTTAAACATAAAAAAAAATTATCACGTAGTTCGGTCTTTCCGACCTACGTCTCCGCTCCCCACTTCCAGGGAGAATCCACTATCACAACGGGTTTTTTAACGTTCACCCAAAATGTTTACACCTCACAATTGGTTTTTCTAACTCACCGAAAACTTTCACAATCTCACACACTTACAATCACATTCTTCACGCTCTAAGTGTTGGTCTAGTCCGTGTTACCTTTCTCAAGTGTTCGGATTTATAACCTCTCCCTAGGTTTTACTACCGACGTCATTCCTCTTGGAATCGACCTTGTCTCTCACCACACACTTCTCTCGGTGTACAAGTGTATTACAAAATATATCTCATAATAAGCATAAATAAAAGGATTTGTACTCTACAATAGATGAGAACTCAATGTAAGCTCACACAACTAATCACACTCACAACCCAAGTATACTATGTGTGTAAAACACTTAAGCTCAAGTGGGTGTGTGTAAACAATGAGCAATACCAAAACCAAACTCAATCGTAAATCTATCTTAGTGAAAAGATAAATAAAAAAATATAAATATGTAAATTTAGAATTGAGTTTAGTGAAACTTCTCTAAGATGACAAGAGTAAGAGAGATGAGAGATTGAAACTCAAACACCAAAGATGATCTCTTCTTCCTCTTGTGAAAATCTGTTCACAAACAAAACTTATAAACATACTAAACAAACATTAAAACTCCTTGTAAACGTGTTTAAAACTTTTCTTAGTTGTTGGAATGATTAAGGCAATGTGGTATATATAGGGTAGAAGAAAACAACCTAAAAAAACCTAGAAAAACACCTCAAAACCCCCAAAATCGAAAAGTAGACGTTACTAGCTGTTACAGGTTGAAAAGACCCTATGGGTCGACTCATGACATGCACGGGTCGACTCATGGACTTTTGAGTCGACTCAGCAGTCTAAATCGATCATTTGAACAGTGTTGGCAGATTCTGGAAATATACGTAGCTGGCTTTGTAAAATCAATTAAAAATAGTAAATCAACTCTAAAAACCATGAAATTTTTAGAGATGTTTCTAAACATGTAGATAAATATGTTACAAGAATTTATGAAATATCACATCTTATTTGTGATAAATAAATATTTTAATACAGTTATTTTAGATTCTAAAAACTGCTAAAACACCCAATTTTATAAAATCAATTTGACATAGTAAATCAACTTTAAAAATGATAAAATTTTGGAAAATAGTTATAAACATATAATTGAACATTTTAGAAAAATAATTTTTTAAATTGTACTTCCCAATTATGAAAACTCATCATTTTTCAAAATAGTCCAAAACTTAAAAACTCAATACACTTGAAATTTATCAAACAAACTTGTATATTCATTTTGAATGGATTAATGGACTTAAGAAAATATATAAAATGGTGTAAATAAGTTTTTAATCCATAAACATATAATTTTACAAATAAATATGATTTTATATGTTTGTTAAAGCTTGATTTTAATAGAATCATTTTAAACACATATAAACATGAAACAAATATGTGTATATATAGAAATATCCATTAGTTTCATATTTATGTGGCTAAACTTCATAACAATAAAACAAAAATAATGTATGTGAATAACTTGAGCTTTAAGTATCAACACACAAGTATAAACACCTAAATTAATATACCAATCTATAGGTCTTCATAAGCTTGTCTTGGTTTGCGGATGAAGCTTGATATTAAATCTTTGACTTGAATTGTATTGGCTTCATTTCGATATTCCTTCCAACATCCTTTAGATATGATCATTAAGCTCGATTCCATCCAACCTCTAACGAAGATATTTATGTAGATTACCTAATAAAACAAATGCAAGCACTCAACGCACAATGTTAGGAATTATTTGTAATCATTAAAACAAGATTAGGGAGTGAGCTCATAAACATGAGACCTAACAATCTTTTCCTTTTTGATGATGACAAATAATCTACACAAAGAGATATAAAATATGCATGTTACTAAATGAATATATAATTTATATTCCTCATACATAAAAACAATAGAATGATATACTCACAATGTACATGTTTCTCCCCCTTTGTCAACATCAAAATGAGGAAAAAAATAGAATCAAGAGAGCGAAAGCTCCCCCCTACAAGTAAGTATAGATGAGTATAACACAAAAATAGAAAAAGACTCCCCCTATAAAAATACCTCACAGAGTGTATGAAATGAAATACTAAGGCGATTATATCTGAGTAAAAAAATCATGAAAACTCACATTCAAAAAGGCTATGAGAACACATATTGATATGTCATTATGAAAATAATGTCTCAATACACAAACATAAAAACAATATATGTATTTTTATAGAGAAACATGAAAATCATGAGAACTCATAAAAATCCAAAAAAATTGTTCATGAAAGAGAATCATGAATATCCAAATGAGCAATCATGTAAGTATATAGAAATATTTTTGAAAATATTTATAAAACTCCATGAAGAAAAATCCTAAAAATTCATGAGTCCATGAAATCCAAGAATCATAAACGCATTAAAAAATGCCGAGAATTTATATATTTCATCCAAAAAGATCAAAACGAAGTATGATTAGGATAAAACAAACCAAAATCAAGTGTCATATTTCGACAAGAAAGCATGAGAGGCAACCATATCAAGCTTAGCTTACTTCAACCCATAAAAACTTTTAGCATCCGGTAAATATAATTTGGAAATAAATACCCAATAAATCCAGAGGGTTGCTCAAACACAAACCTCTTATCAAAATTAAAGTCGATAAAATAAAAACAAAAGTATTGACTTAGAAAATTTGTTTTTGTTTTAAAAAAATTAAAACACGTTTTTACAAAAATAGAGAATAAAAAAATAAAAACATTAAAAATCTTGATTTTGAAATCAAAATGTTTTTGGCACCAAAACATTCTTGTACAGAAAGATTTAGGGACATGACCCCTATCATTTAAGCTCAATTCCCTTGAGTTATGATCTTATTTGGGCGTATTTAGTACAAGGACATGATCATAATAATAATTATGCAAATGACCCTTCCTATTGTAATAAGTGAAATAAAATAGATGCATTTGTTTATGATGACCATTAGATTGTGCACGGGAAATATTTGCAAATAAAGATTATCTTTTAAAATTGTTTTACAAATGTGAAACTTTACTAAATAATTGTGATCTTTTTGACACATTTTGCAACTTTGAAAATTTTTGTAAATCAATGCAAAACTTTGTCAAATGGTCAAATCTACCACACACATTACATTTAAACACATTCTCATACTTGTGATTATTATGTCAATGTGTATGTTCATGAGATGATGAGACTTTGTGAGATGTACATGGAGCACTAATGTTAGCATCTTTGGGTTTTTTGCATCATAGCAAAATTTTCGATAAATGGCCTTTACGACCACAAATAGAGCACTTGTAAACTTTGCTATATATGTGTGCATAGTGAGTGGATGATTTTGAATTATTTGCACTTGACTTAGCACACATATTCACGAGCTTCTTATGGTTGTTAATGCATTTAAATAAGAGTTGAATCTAAGGAAGAGATGTAATTTTTAACATTTTTCAACTCATCATTTGGCATATTTGCATTGGCAATAGAAGTAGATGAAACATAATTATTTATGAAAGAATTAAGTTCATTTTTAGTATTTTATATTTCTAGCATAACATTATTCTTTTCATGAGTTATGCTAGGTATGGTTGAGGTCAAGTTATCATTTTCCAATTTTAACATATCATTGTTTTCTTTAAGATTTTTATTTTCTTTAACAATAATATCAAACGTGGATGCTAGCATATCATGATCAGATTTTAATTCTACATACTTGCTTTTTAAGTCAATAAAAGTTTTATGCAACTTTGTATAGGCATGCATTAACCTATCATATGCACAAGCAAGTTCGGTAATAGATAAGTCACTTTCGAATTCTGAATCGCTTACCACACTAGGGCTATCACCTAGTGATCATGTGCAAGATGATGGTACTCTAATAGAACTTGAAGAGGAAGCCGCCAAAGCTCGTCGGATCGTCTCCAAGTTCTCTTGATGTGCTTTTATGAATTTTCATAATGTGTAAGCACTATCAAATGAATCAAGCTTGTTAGAAAAAGATGAGTCAAAAGTGTTAAGCAAAAAATCTAACAAAAGCTTATTCATTGTAAACATTTTCTTATTATTTTTGCTCCACTTAGATTTCTCCAACGTTGGCATAATATAAGCACAATCGATAATTTCTACAAATTAAAATGTCTTGATCTAACAAATAGTTTAAATCTAACACACCATTGAGCATAAGGGAAACCATCTAATCTAGGAGCAATATTAATGGCATAACCTAAGCTAGGTGCACCGTGCATATCCATAATATATGATACAAGCAATATACAAAAATCTCAAAACTAAATTAGCAATATATGATAACTTAGATTTTTGACTCAAGGCGGTTAAGCCACAAATCAATAGCACCAACCTCTGATACCAAATAAAATTTTCCAGAGAGAGGTGAATAGGGTATGTGCTAATCTAATCCGATTTCTATACCAATGTAAAACTTATTAACAACATCCTAGCAAGAATGATATTCAATAACTTATATGTGCAAGGATATGTAATTAACACAATGGTGAAATAAACATGAAATAATATAAACAAGATAGTGGGCAAATAATAAATGCAAATATAAGAAAATGATCACGGAGTTCGGTCCTTCCAACCTACGTCTCCGCTCCCCACTCCCGGGGAGAATCCACTATCATAATGATTTTCAACGTTCACCCAAAACATTTACACCTCACAATCGATTTTCTAGCTCACCGAAAACTTTCACAAGTTCACACATTTGCAATCACACTCTACACCTTCTAAGTGTTGGACTAGCCCCGTATCTTCTTCCTCAAGTTCTCGGATTTACAATCTCGCCCTAGGCTTTACTACCGACACCACTCCTCTTGGAATCAACCCTGTATCTCACCACACACTCCTCTCGGTGTACAAGTGTATCTCACAATAAGCACAAATAAAAAGATTTATACTCTACAATAGATGAGAACTCAATGTAAGCTCACACAACTAATCACACTCACAACCCAAATATACTATGTGTGTAAAACACTTAAGCTCAAGTGGGTGTGTGTAAACAATGAGCAATAACAAAACCAAACTCAATTGTAATTCTATCTTAGTGAAAAGATAAATAAAAAATATAAATATGTAAATCTACAATTGAGTTTAGTGAAACTTCTCTAAGATGACAAGAGTAAGAGAGATGAGAGATTGAAGCTCAAACACCAAAGATGATATCTTCTTCATCTTGTGAAAATCTCTTTACAAACAAAACTTGTAAACACACTAAACAAATATTAAAACTCTTTATAAACTTGTTTAAAACTTTTCTTAGTTATTGGAATGATTAAGGCAATGGGTATATATAGGGTAGAAGAAAATAGTCTAAAAAACCCACAAAAACACCTCAAAACCCCAAAAATGAAAACTAGCTGTTACTAGCCGTTACAGGCTAAAAAGACCCTATGAGTCGACTCATGACATGGATATGTCGACTCATGACTTTCATGGGTCGACTCATGGACTTTTGAGTCGACTCAGCAGTCTAAACCAGTCGTTTGAACAGTGTCGGCAGATTCTGGAAATATGCGTAGCTAGCTTTGTAAAATCAATTAAAAATAGTAAATCAACTCTAAAAACCATGAAATATTTAGGGATGTTTCTAAACATTAAGATAAACATGTTAAAGAAAGAATTTATAAAATATCACTTCTTATTTGTAATAAATAAATATTTTAATATAGATATTTTAGATTCTAAAAACTACCGAAACACCCAATTTTGTAAAATCAAATTGACATAGTAAATCAACTACAAAAATGATAAAATTTTGGAAAATTGTTATAAATATGTAATGTAACATGTTAGAAAAAGAATTTTTCAACTTTACTTCCCAATTGTAAAAACTCATTATTTTACAAAATAGTCCAAAACATGAAAACTCAATACACTTAAAATTTATCAAACAAACTTGTATATTCATTTTGAATGGATTAATAGACTTAAGAAAATTTATAAAATAGTGCAAACAAGTCTTTAATCCATAAACACATAATTTTGCAAATAAACATGATTTCATAAATTTGTTAAAGCTTGATTTTAATGAAATCATTTCAAGCAAATATAAACATTAAACAAATATGTGTATATATAGCTATATCTATTAGTTTCATATTTATGTGGTTAAACTTGAAAACAATAAAACGAAAACATTGTGTGTAAATAATTTGAGCTTTAAGTATCAACACACAAGTATAAACACCTAAACTAATATACAAAGCTATAGGTCTTGAATAAGCTTGTCTTAGTTTGCAGATTAAGTTTGATCTTGAATCTTTGACTTGAATTGTATTGTCTTCATTACGGTATTCCTTCCAATCTCTTTTAGATATGATCGTTAAGCTTGATTCCATCCAACCTCCAATGAAGATATTTGTGTAGATTACCTAACAAAACAAATGCAAACACTCGATGCATAATGTTTGGAATTATTTATAATCATCAAAAAAGTTTAGGGAGTGAGCTCATAAACATGAGACCTAACAAACACCACTCTGATGGTTGTAAGCTTCATGATGGGAGAAAATATCTTTGTATAATCCACTCCTTCCCGATGTTGGAACCTTTTCACAACTAATCTAGCCTTGTACCTCTTGCTTCCATTATTCTCTTGCTTGACTCGGTAGACCCACTTATTATGTAAGGATTTCTTCTGTGCAGGCAGCTTGGCTAACTCTCATGTCTCATTCGAGTAGAGAGAATTCATCTCTTCTTGCATCGCCTGCTCCTATTGTTGAGATTCACTAACTTGCACAGCCTCCTCATAGCACTTCGGTTCTCTGCTATCTATTAGAAGTAAGTAATCAAGTGATGAAAGATATATGAGATTCGGTTTGGGTACCCTGGATGACCTCCTAAGCTCCACGCCCTGGGTAGTAGTCTCTGCACCTAGAGTCTCCTTCATCTTCAGTCTGAACCGACATTGTCTCCCCCATCTAGAACTTCCTCTAAATCCATGTACTCAGATTCACCTGCATCCTTAGTGTTGCTCCCACTACTTTGTCTATCCTTGATATTGTTTCTGTCCTTGTACATCATCTCTTCATTGAATATCAAGTCTCTGCTCCTGATGATTTTACTGTTCTTCTCATCCCATAGATGATATTCGAACTCCTTAATATCGTATCCAATGAATGTATACTTCTGTGACTTAGCTTCTAGCTTGTCCCTGACTATGGTCACTGATATGAACATATGCCACGTAACCAAATACTCGTAAATGTGAGAGATTAACCTTCTTGCCACTCCAAACCTCTTCTGAAATCCCAAAATCCAATGGAACTGATGGCCCATGATTAATCAGATAAGTTGTCGTATGCACCGCGTCCGCCCAAAACATCTTAGGTAGACCTGCATGTAAACGCATGCTCCTCGCACGCTCTGTCAACATCATGTTCATCCTCTCTGTAACGCTATTCTGTTGCGGTGTACCTGGAGTAGTCCTCTCCGAATGAATCCCATTCAGAGCACATAACTTCTTGAACTCCTCCAGATCATATTCTCCATTATTGTCTGATCTCAGACACTTCACCTTTAGATCTATCTCGTTCTCTACCATGACTTTCCACTTCTTAAAGATCTCGAACACCTCTGATTTATGCTTCATAAAGTATACCCATACCTTTCTCGAGTAATCGTTGATAAAGTTAATATAGTACGTCGAACCACCAAGAGAAGACACGCTAGCTGGATCCCAAACATCTGTATAGACAAGCTCTAACTTCCGAGTTTTAGGTGGTCTTTCACTCTTCTAAAAGCTGACCTTCTTTTGCTTCCCGTATATGCAATCCTCACAAATACCAACTTTAACTGAATCGATGAATGTTAGCTTTCCCTATGAGTGTAGAATCTTCATACCCTTCTTACTCATGTGTCCCAGCCTATTGTACCATAGATCTGCACTCTTCTTGCTAGATACAACTGCGAGAGTGCCATCACATGTGAAGTAAGGTAGAGAGTTCTTGTTTGGTTACCGCGGACAACCACCATAGTACCGTTTGAGATCTTTCTTGAATCTCCGGTGAATGTTGAAACATAGCCTTCCACTCTAAGCTGGCCCACCGAAACAAGATTTCTCTTTAGTTTCGGTACGTGTCTGACGTTCTTCAGATTCCACTTAGAGCCCTTCATCTAAATCTGCACATCACCTCTTCCAACAATACTACAAGGCTTGTTGTCCCCCAAATATACTTTCTTAAATTCCCCTCCTACATAGTTTTGAAAAAGCTTCCTATTAGCAGTAGCATAGAATGAGGCTCTCGAATCAGTAATCCATGAATCGGAATCGCTATCCATAGCAAGGATCAATGCATCTTGCACGATATGAGCCTTCTCCTCATTCGCATCCTTCTTTGACGCTTTGTAGACTGAAGATATATAACCCTCCTGGACATAGTTCCAACATTTTCCGTTGATAGGCCTAACATTCGAGTTCGACCTCTTCTTCTTCGACTTTGACCGATTCCTATTCTGGTTACCCTTCTTCTGGCTTCGGCCTCTCTGCTTGAGATTTAGGGCTGAACTTGAACCTTCTGATTTGAACGATTTTCTTCTAACCTCCTCGGGTAGAATCATGCTAACAATCTCGCTCAGCTTCAACTTCTTCTTTCTTGCCGAGTTACTAATTGCGGTCACGCAACCTGCCCAACTATCCGGTAACTGTGATAGAATCAATAGGGCTTGCACTTCGTCATCAAATGTGATGTCGACTGAGATAAGTTGATCAACGATCATGTTGAACTCACTGAGATGCAATATGAAGGAACCCTTTCTGCCATCTACCCTTTCTGGCATCTTGAGATTGAAGAGTGTCTTGATGAGATGCATCTTGTTTTTGACTGACGGTTACTCGTACATCTTCACGAGCGCTTAAATAAGCCCCACTATCGTCTTATCCTTCAATATGTTGTGGATGACTGATTTGGCAAGCGATAACATAATCTGCCTTACACCTTTCCGATCTAGTATTTTCCAGTCCTCGTCTGATTCCTCTTTCTTCTTTCCTTTAGCTTTTCCCATCAACGGACGGTAAAGATCCTTCTGGTACAGATAGTCCTCCATATGCGACTTTCAGTAGGTGAAGTCTAATTCATCAAACTTCTCGATCTTTGATTTTCTTTCTTCTGTCATCTCTTTCACACACAAACTTTGCCGAACGAAGCTCTACTACCAGTTGTTAGGGTTGAACACACGACAACCCGTGCCCTTCCGGATCTTGTGTTAAAAGTAGGCAAGCAAGAAATCATAGTAAATAAAAAAAACTTGCAGGAAAGAATGAACAAAAGAAGAAAACACCAGATTTAACAAGGTTCGGCAAACATGCCTACGTCCTCGGGAGCCACACCAGAAATTCTTTGATTAATTAAAGAAGATTACAATGCTCGCAATAGGTTACTCTCTCTTTAAGATCTCTAATCTCTAAGTGCCATTAAAACCCTCTCAACGACATCCTCACATAACCCTAAAAACATTTTATGAAACATATATATGTACAGCCCAAAAACAAATTCCAACCCGAACCAGAAAAACCGTCTGACCTGACTTCGGTCGACCGATATCATTTCATCGGTCGACCGATAGTGTTGCTTCGGTCGATCATCTAGAACTCTGTCTTCTACAAGGTTTCTTGTGCGTGTTTTTCGGTCGACCGGGGCCATTGCTTCGGTCGACTGGGCAGAAACCAGAGGGAGGTTTTCTGCCCAGTTTCCTACAGTCAATTCGGTCGACCGATCCATGTGTGTCGGGCGACCGATGCTAAGTTTTCCAGAATTGTTGGTTTTTATCCAGGTTTAGGTCTACACTCTCGAAACCGACACATACTACCCAATGCTGTCATGGAACACTACTGGATTGTCTATATAGACATTTTAACTTATTTTATGTGTATTTACTACTCAGGATATCACTAAAATTAGGGTAGGACACCATTAGAAGGGATAATTCCGGGAATTGTCCACTTTAATGAATTCATAAGTCATATGGAGCCACTACTGAGGCTAAGTCTTGGCTACACCTAGAGGTGTCCAAATGGGCTTCGGTCCGGACTCGGCCCGGTGTCCGACCCGGACCCGGGCCCGGGTAAGGCCCGAAAAATCTGGGTCGATCGCGCTCTGGGCTCGGGTCCATGCCGAGGTGGTGAAGCCTGACCCGATTTTTAATTATATACATATTATATTTTTTTATGTTTATATATATAATTATAGTATAATATGGTCATTAATGTATAGTTATATATATTTTTAAGTGTACATTGTCATTAATATATACTTGTATATACTTACATATATATTTCTAATGCATACTATATATAATTATAGTATGATTTGGTCTTATTATATACTTATATATACTTACATATAATATATAGCTATATACTAATATGTAAGTATATACTAATACATACTTATATAAATATAATAAAATTAATCTAATTTTATTAATCAAATTGTAGCAAAAAAATTTTAAAAAATATATAAAAAATTCAGGTCGGCTCGGTTTGGCCCTATCCTGGACCCAGGCCCAGCCCGGGCACCCTGGGTCCGGGTCCGAGCTACGTATTTTGCCGGGTCCAGACCCAGAAATCCGGGCCGAGCCGGGCCCATTTGGACAGCCCTAGCTACACCACTGCAATTAGGACAAATCTTCTCTGTAGCAATGTCTATCCCCTAGTCCTATATTGTTCAGAATTTACTGGTCGCATGCCAAACGTTCTCATATGATTTTAAGCGTTTTTAGTATGTCAAGAGGGAGCCAAAAAGCTGTGAAATGATCCAAGAGAGTTATTAGGTAAAAGTAATTTCAAAAGTAAAGGACAACAACCATAACGTTGACGAGAGTGGAAAACTTGTTTCTCAAGTCTCACGACTAGAAAAATTAAGGAGATGAAAATAAGGTCAGTGCATAAAGAAATCAAACTAAAGCCATAACGGAAACAAAACAAATATATCGTGAGAATTGAAAGAAAAAATTGTTGTTTACGTATCCTCGTTCTATAATTTACACAAAAAAATTGGGGTGGAGATGATAGGTTGACTAGATATCAAGTATTTCCTTCAAAAAAAACAAAAAAATTGTAAGATATAACTCATATTTCTTGGAGCTTATCATGCTCTTATAACCTCTGTATGTATATTGGCATCTTGGCTATAGATTACATCTACATATTGTTCTGCATATCACCCCGATTTTACAATTGGTTTAGCTACAACTTCATTAATAACATGTTGATTTGATCAACCATATACGCACTTTAAGTTGTTAAAGCGTGAGACATCCACATTCAACATATGATATAATTATGGCTCATGGATTAGACTCAAGCCACGTTATAACGATATGGGTCCATAATAACGTTCTTAGTTTCTATGGCAGTCCGCGCTAATTAGAGACGATTGATTTGAATCGCTTGTTATCCTCAACATATCATGTTAGGAGATATCAATCGGATACTTAATCTCTCTATTACTGACTTTCATAATTGGTCAATCTACACATATGTCAGTTGTACCATCCCATGCTAATGAAGTACTGCCACACGGTAACACTTGCCACCCAAGCAAATACCTTGTAGGATAATTAACTACATCAAGGGCCAAGTATACACCGCAATAACCTCGACCATCAAGTTAGTGACATGTGTAGAGGCTGATCTGTCCTAGGTAATCGGTATAAAATACTCTACCTAAGTTAAAACCAAGCAAAGTGTAGCTGAGACGTGATAATCTTTGACCTAGGCTTTCTTATGCTCATCTGGTTTAAGGGTCCCCTTCCTCTAAACCCTAGCATATGTACTTTCTATTTATGATCTTTTTATCAAGGATCTAACTTAGGTATCGAAGGGGCAATAGGGGAACACAACTTAGCAATCTAACTTTTTTACTGTATATATATATATATATAATATATATATATATATATAGTATATAGTTATATATATATATAATATATAGGAAATATTATAGTGATATATATATAGTAGTATATATATAGATATAATATATATATAGGGTAGTTATAATATATATATATATATATATATATAT
>NC_033800.1:138473657-138503657 GCF_001876935.1 Asparagus officinalis | reverse complement strand
ATATATATATATATATATAGTATATATATAATATCAAGTTGCAAACGAAGCAGATTATCCATAATGTAGGCTGCATGCAATTGAATCATCAATGACTAAGTAAACTTAAGTGGAGGCGTCCACGTTAAGTTGACATAAGTTTATATAATTAGTATATATATATATACATATAGTACATATATATATTTATATTAGTATATATATGATATATATATATATATATAGTATATATATTATTATTTATTATATATATATATATTATATATATATATATATATAATATATATATAATATGGAAATATGGGTATGCTTATACCAAGCATAAATTTTGTGCTTGGTAGTGATGTTCGCATCCCATTCCACTCACTACCAATGTGAATGTTGTTCCCACATTTGAATGAGTGGAGAGGATTTTGACATCATCACTACAGCCACAACTTTTTGTCTTTGGTATCAAGCATAACTCATATTTGCTCTCTTCTCTATCTCTCTCTGGCTCTCTATATATATATATATATATATAGTATATATAATATATTAATATTATATATATATTATATATATATATAATATCATATATATATATATATATATATATATATATATATTAATATATCATCAAGTTAATGGAATGGTCCCACCCTCGTATGAGTCCGCATCTCATAGAGTCAATCCTATAAATTGATTTCTTAGTCAACAAATAATAGCCAAAGAGATTCTCAAATTTTCTTATGAGAATGAGAATCACAATTCATAAGAGGAGCCACTCACATATATGCGTATTTAAGGATAAGTAAGGATGATGAATTTATGTAATGCCAAAAGGAGGCACGTCACGATAATTATTGAAAGATATACAGTGACTTTGCTTCAATTTTGTGCACTGTTCTACTGATCTGTCCATATCAAGTGGGGCTCATATTACATCAACCCCCTTCTGGTGAATTGACCGCTAATGCTAGCTTACCTTATAATAGCGTTCTGAATTAATCTTTCAGGATAATCATAAACCAGTAATGATATTTGTTTACCATTGGTCAACGACAAACGTTTTCTTGTATTCGCAAAGCTAGAATTTTAATTAATTAAGAAGATTATATTTATAGGCTAGTAGTTGTGAGTGCGTTTTGTTTAAAGGTGTGATTGGTTAGCGGATGTTGTAATAACAAATATATTTGTATCTATATGTAGTTGCAACTCAAGTTATTGCATTCTCATGTGGTTACAATTCATGAACTAATAAAGACGTTTAAAGTTATAGTATAGTTACCTTTTCTCCTTATAAGCCTCTTGTTTAATCAATGAAGGATTACAAATTTTTTTTAAAAAGGGAAAAAAGAAGGAGAAAGCACCATGGATATTGCATTATTGCTTTACACACTTGCCCTCTTATTCATCTTTTTGTTCACAAAACAACAAGAAGGTTGTGGAGAATGAATCTAGCGCTTTTTAACTTTTCTACTATGTTGATAATAGTGTATTGTAGTGGGTTTTAGTCTCATATTGGTTGTGAGAACACACATCATCCTCTTCTACTTATATAAATATATGTGTATACTCAATATTCAATTTAAGGGAAATTACCCAAGACTCTCTCTCTCTCTTACTTTAACATGGTATCAAATCCAATAATTTTTTTTTCTCTGCGTTCTTTTGCCAAATCTTGGACCTGGTGCTTTGCAGCCATTTAACGCCTTTTTAGCGTTCCTCTGCCGGAGTTTTGCATTGCCGCTTTGCGGCCTCTTAACACGTTTCGCGTTCTCGTATTCAAGATCGTCTCTTGGTCTCAGATTAACGGCATCGCCATTTCAAGACCATCTATTGGTCTCAAATTTACGGCATCGTCATTTCAAGACCACCTCTCAGTCTCAAATTAACAGCATCGCCGTTTTAAGCCGTCTCTCGGCCTCAATCGAATAATATTGTCGTTTCACAGTCAGTAACGACATCACCGTTTCAATCCATCTCAACGCTCAACATCAGCGCTGATCCGTTGTGGGTCTCCGGCGTGAGCATCAGATCTGGCCGATCTTCGGGTCACATTGGTTGCCAACTGTTTCTTTTTTCTCAGATTTGACAATTTTAACCTTCGGGTTTCTACATTAAACTTTGGGTTCTCCTTTAACCTTCGGGTTTCACTTTAAACCTTTGGGTTCTGTTCAATGATTATTATCTTGAACTTTAGATTGTTGTTATTATGGCTTCTTCACTGGCTCGGTCTAAGCCTTTTTTTACCTATTGTAAGAAGGAGGAACACCGCTTTGAGACATGTTTCCAGCTTCATCCTGAGCTACGTTTCTCAGAAGGTGGTCGTAGTCAATGATCCCCTCAGTCTCGATCCTCTAGTGCATCAGGATTACTGGTCAATGTTATGCTATCTACCACTTCAGACCCTATTATTCAAGCTATTGCAGATGTTCGCCGTCAAATTAAAACTCTTCAGGCTATTACAGATATTCACCGTCAAATTGGGACTCTTCAAGCTATTGTAGATATTAGCCATCAAATTACGGCTCTTCAGCATACCACCTCTCCACCTGCTGCACAACTCTCTGATATTCACCGTTAAATTGATACTCTTCAACATAGAGCCTCTACATCTACTGTACAACTATCTGGTATGCATCTTGTTGGTTCTTCAGCCAACCCTTCAGTCTCTGGTATGAATGATCTCTGGATTTCTGTTCCTTTCATATGACTCATGATGCCTCCCTCTTATCTTCTGTCTTCACTTCCTCTTCTCTTCCCCCTATTTACATGGATGCTAGACAACCTTTGTATATCACTCAGTATGGCTCTATCACCCCACAAACTAATCCATTTGGTCGTCTAACTCTTGTCCCCGTCTATGTGGATCCTCAGTTGTGTTTGAATTTAATTTCTATTAGCTCCTTATGTATGGATGACCTACTTGTCTCATTTCTTCTGATACTTGTATTGTGCAGGATCTACAGATGAGAAAGACTATTGGGGCCGATCGGAGGAGGCACAAATTGTATTTTATGGAATATCTTTATCTTCCAGAGTCCGTACATCCACGTTCTTTTGTTGCTTCTGTAAGTCCAAAATCTTCTACTTTACTTTCTGCAGATTTGTGACATAGGCGACTTAGTCATATGTCCCATAAAAGGCTGGAGAGTCTTATCCAGTCCGGAGTACTTGGTTCTGTATCCTCTCGTTCTCATATTGCGTCATGTATTGGTTGTAAATTGGCTAAATTCACTGCTCTACTATTTCTAACAAATACATATGTTTCCACTTCCTTATTTGATTTTGTTCATTCCGATATCTGGGAGCCAGCTCCTCTGCCTTTTTCATTTGGCTACTTATATTATGTTAGTTTTATCGATGATTTCTCTCGTTATACATGGGTCTACCTACTTAAAAATCTCTCTGATGTACTTGCTGTTTATCAAGCCTTCACTGCTATGATTTTCACTCAATGGCAAGCTCGTATTAAAGTTTTTAGTTCTGACTGTGCTAAGGAGTACCTATCCTCTACCATGCGCTCTATCATGTCCTCTCATGGGACTATCTTTCAATAGTCATGTCCCTACACCCATGAGCAAAATGGTATTGCTGAACAAAAATATCATCATATTCTTGATACCGCTCGATCCATGCTCATTTCTTACTCTGTTCCTCGTCGTTTCTGGGCTGAGACCATTCTCACAGTTGCTCATGCCATTAATACCACTCCATCTAGCTCTCTTTCCGACGTTACTCCTCACAGTCATGTCTATACTCATCGTCCCTGTTATGATCTAGTCCGTGTTTTTAGCTGTCGTTATTTCATTCTTTTGCCCTCTCACGAACGTGATAAATTGTCTCCCATAGTTGTTCTCTATATCTATTTGGGAATTAGTTTAGAATATTGAGGTTATCGTTGTTATGATCCCGCATCTCGTCGAGTTCATATATCTCGACACGTTCAGTTTGAAGAGGATTCTCTATTTTATTCTGCTTCTGATGACTTCAATTTACTCCACACTACTGATCGTGCTTCTCCACCTGCTACATCACCCACTTCCTCACCTCAGTTTTCCTTGCGAGATCTCCCTGAAATCTCTCCATCTCCTTCTGTTGACTCTCCCTCACCCGAGCTTTCTCTTCCACCATCTGATCCCTATCCCGTGGACACGACACCCACTCCAGAAAATACTGTTGACCTCCACGCACCTGAACCAGCATCTCCCCCGCCCGAGGTTCCTCTTGCTCTTCGTCGAGGCAAACGCCCATATGTCATGCCTACACGGTATGCTTCGGTTACTTTCTATTCACTTATCTTTTATAACTTTCTTACTATCATTCATACTATAATTGAGCCAAAATCCTTCCAAGAGGCCATTCAATTTTCAGAGTGTCGATAGGCTATGGCTAAGGAAATTTAAACCTTTCAGCAAACACATACCTGGGATGTTGTTCCATGTCCCCTTGACATCTCTCTAGTTGACAGTAAATAGGTTTATAAGGTCAAGTATCATCCTGATAACACCATTGAACGTTAGAAAGCTCATTTAGTGGGTCGAGGTTTTACTCAGCAATAAGTTGCTCAGATGCCCACCGTTCGTACTCTCCTTGCAGTTGTTGCTGGTCATCATTGGTCCTTATACCAGATGGATGTCAAAAATGCTTTTCTCCATAGCTTTTTATCTGAGACAGTATATATACAATCGTCTCTAGGGTCTAATATTTCTCCGAGACATGTATGTCTCCTTCGCTATGCTGTTTATGGTCTCAAGCGGGCACCCCACACTTAGTTTGAGTGTTTTCGCGATGTCATGCTCAAGACGGGTTTTATGGAAAGTCATCAAGATGCTTCTCTGTTTGTTCCAACTACATCGCGTGGTAAAGTTTTATTACTCATCTATGTAGATGATATGATCATTACAGGTGATGATGTGGTTGGTATACAGTATGCAAAATCTCAGTTGTAACAACAATTCTACATGAAGGATCTTAGATCTCTTCGGTATTTTCTTGATCTAGAAATTTCTCAAGGCCTCCGGGTGTACTACTGTCTCAACAGAAGTATCTCTCAGATATTCTAGATTGAGCTGCGCTAACTGACGATGCAACTGTCGATACTCCACTCCAACAGAATGTCAAACTTTGCTCTACTGATGGCGAGCCTCTATCTGATCCTACCCGATATCGACATCTTGTTGGCCAGTTAGTCTATCTGTGCATCTTTCAACCAAATATCTCTTATGTTATTGGCATTGTCAGTCAATTTGTTAGTACCCCACGTTCTGTACACTACGCTACCTTATTACATATTCTTCGGTATCTCCGGGGTACTAGCACTCGCTCTTTTTTATTTCCTGCTACATCTAAGTTAGAGCTTTATGCATATTCTAATACTGATTGGGCTGGTGATCCCACTACCAAAAAGTCTATCACAGGTTATTGTATTTTTAGTGATTCTCTTATTTCCTGGCGGAGTAAGAAACAAGATGTTATTGCTTTTTTCAAAACCGAGGCAGAGTATCGTGTAATGTCCACAACAGCTAAAGATATTATTCATTTTTGTCGTCTTCTTAGTGATTTCGGTATTTCTGTTACGACTCCTACTCCTCTCTACTGTGATAATTAGAGTGTCATTCAGATTGCTAATAATCTAGAATTTCATGAGCAGACCAAACATATTGAGATCGACGCTTATTTTATCCGTCAACAAGTTATTAAGGATAAGACAATTCTACTTCCACATGTCTCATCCGCTGATGAGCTTGCAGATTTCTTCACAAAGGCCTTACCTGTTCATCGGTTCCAGTTTCTTGTACGCAAACTCACTTTGTTTGATCCAACATGAGTTTGAGGGGGGTTATTGATAATAGTGTATTGTAGTGGGTTTTAGTCCCATATTGGTTGTGAGAACACACCTCACCCTCCTCTACTTGTATAAATATAAGTGTACACTCAATATTCAATTTAAGAGAAATTTACCTAAGACACACTCTCTCTCTCTTACTTTAACATACTAAAATGTCATTCTTAATTATTTAATTTTTGTAGGATGTTGATCTTTTTGCTTTATAGTTCATTAACTAGTCCTTTACGTGTACTATATATGTGGCGGAGAGTAAATTTAAATCTTTAAATAAATCCATAGTGGACTCTCTATTTGGATTCAAATTTTCTTCGCTATACCAAAAAGTAGTGGAGCGACAACTACTATATCACTCTTAATGTCCCAACCGCTGCACCAAACTCCATATATGTGTGAGAGTTGAATAATATATTTTTATATTAATTACAACTGTTATTATGTGGATCATTGTGATTTTACTTTGAGTATATATTAGGAAAAGAATGTGATTCATGAGGGTATAATGAGTGATAGATTTGAAATGAAGCATAATTATCCACTTGACAAATTTATAATTGTGATCAATATAGTAATTTCTTTACTATGTTTTAATAGGGAAGAGGATCCAAATTCCTCTATTTAATCAATCTCGGTAAAACTAAATCTAGCCTAATAGAGTGATTGGTTAAAAAAGATTCTCTCCCTCTCCATTAATATCTATATGCTTCCCACCCACTCTTTCATTCAATCAAAACATTTCTATCCCCTATCGGGAACAATTTTCTTACAAACTCTAAATTTATAAAAGAAGAGATCAACAAACTTACTTTTTCTTTTACATTCAACCCCTTCCTTTTTTATCACCATCATCTTCATCATCATCTTCTTCATAGGATATTTACTAGTCTTCTCAAAAAACCAGTGCTTCTTCCTTTTGGATCGGAAAAAATGTCGGCTCAAATTGCAGCAGAGCATGTCTGTTATGTCCAGTGCAACTTCTGCAACACAATCCTCGTGGTCTCTCTCTCTCTCTCTCTCGCCCCACACACGCACAGACATCTGAAAGCTGATAACCCAAGAATTTATCTTGAAGTTTTAAAGATTGTGTTTCCTTTTCCTTTTTCAAACAAAGACTGCAGTCTGAGTTTATCTTGAATTTTAACTTGATATGGAAAACATAGAGCTAATTAGTTTTTTAC
Source organism: Asparagus officinalis (assembly GCF_001876935.1). NCBI lineage: Eukaryota > Viridiplantae > Streptophyta > Magnoliopsida > Asparagales > Asparagaceae > Asparagus > Asparagus officinalis. Next base: position 138,496,646 of record NC_033800.1, on the reverse strand, counting down.
CCCTCTACTTTTTTATTTTTATTTTTATTTTTTTGGCTAAGTAACTTATACATAGCTAGTTGCTCCCTCAAAAAAATTATAGTTTATATAGTTGTTGACAAGAGTTTTATTTTAAGCTTTTATTATCGGTAAATAGTTCTTTGTAAAACAACCAAAATATATGATAGTGAAGTCATAATTCTGTACCTAGTTATATATTTATTATGCATAAAATTTTTCTCAAAAAAAAAATGCAAGATATATAGAATATCATGAAACTGACGAATCCTTATGTTAAGTCATGCACTAGAGTTGTTAATCTTCCTAAAAATGTAGCATTTACAAGAAAGACGAATTCGATGAATTTTTAGCTATGTTTTTCAAATACCTACACTCTCTGCTGCAGGAACTATGATGGGTTACATTCACTGGTATGCAAGCACATTTTTTCATTCTTCAGTTTTATTGGCTCGAGAAGGAAAGGGCTTTAAGTGAAAGATATAGTGCTTAGTAGCAAATACACATATTATTATCCGGTGGATAACAAATAAATTAAATCCTTGAAAAAGAAGGCAAGTAATATATTTGTAATAGGGAAAAAAATCTTGTATTCAAGGATATGTTGTAGATTTAAGGGTATGGCATAATTCTTGGGGTTGATCTTTATGATGTTCATTGATTTGGGGCTTCAAGTGTGTTTTTATAAGCTACGTTATTTCATGTTTAGAAATTCTTGACATGCTGTGTTCCATAGGGATATTTCTCCTTTTTCTTTATTCCTTTCAATGTTTCATTATCTTCTCTTTCATGAACTAAAAGAAAATGGAAAATATCATATCTTATTCCTAGAAGCTTATAATTAAGTCCCTTTGAATATGGGCACTAAATCTTTAAGCCATGAAGACAACTATGTATAAATCTCCGTTCACGGTTTTTTTAATTGCTTCAAAATATACAAATAAACTCAAATAAGCCTCTGGCTCAATGAAAATATTTGGGGTTCTAAAACTCAAGATCAGGCAGGCTATGTCCTTTGTCCAAAATGATACTTTTCATTATCTTTTCTTTCTCGTATTTTCTTTCTTCCTTTTCTATTATTTATGAGAGAGAAACAAAGGAAAAGATAACACAAATCTTATGGCAGTACTATTTTCTTCCCTCTTTAGCTCAAAAGTTTTTGTTCTATAGTTAACTAATGAGAACAAAATTTCTAAATTTAGCATTAATATTCGGTATTATCGTGCATAATGTTCCTATATAATACAATGCATATGAAAGTTGACATGGATTTAAAGTTGTTTCTCAATTTTTATCATTTATTCAACTAGGTTAATGTGCCGGGGATGAATCTGTTCAACAATATTGTGACTGTAAGGTGTGGGCATTGTGCTAATCTTCTATCGGTGAACATGGGAGCTTTGCTGCAAGCGTTTCCTCTTCAGGAGTTTCAGGTTCATATACTCTTCTACATTAATCTGGTGTCTTTTTTTATGAAATTTATATTTAAAAAAAAAGTCTCGAGCTACTTTTTCAAATTAATGCAAGTCCACAGTCATCTAGGGTTTGGACTTGTAACTACATGCATGGCTAGTGAAGAGCTTGGCAGTTAGTTTCCAGATATGTTGCTTGATGTTTGATAAATTTTGCAGTTAAATTTCATACAGTGGCTGATGTCTTAAAAATTGTTAATAATTCATATTATTTGATAAGTTATCTTTACTTTTATAGAATTTACTTGAGTGATATTAAATTTACTTACTAGAGATAATGAATCTCAATTTAAGATGGTAATGTACAGAATTTTTTTTTTTTTTTAGGAAAATGTACAGAATTTTTTTTGTTATAGAGTGTCATTAATGCACAATTTCATGAAGAATAAAAAGAAATGTAATTCTAATTAGTCATCCAAGATGTATATGAAGCTAAATTTATATGATGATTAGAGTTTCTTGTATAATCGAAAAGAAATTTCAGAATCACCAAATAGCATCTCAAGTCAGCAGCGGGGACTGTGGTTCTTCTTCCAAATGCAATAGCACATCAGCCATGTTCATGCAGGCACATGATCAACAACAAATGTTACCAATTCACCGTAAGTTTTCGACAAGCTTCTTGTTTATATACTAATGATTTGACTAATAATATATACAATTAATACACACACTTGATGAGGACGTAGCTAGGTATTCAAAATATATGGCTTTCATAATTAAAAAAAAGAGTAAATTTTGTATTCGAAGGGTTGCGGATATTTGTATGTGTACTATATGTGTGTGTAATTCTGCATTGAAACCTTCCGCCATTATTTTTTTTAATAATACTTTTCCTCAGCTCCTGAGAAGAGACAACGCGTTCCTTCAGCTTATAACAGATTTATCAAGTAAGATCTAAAACCTTCTATATAATTTTTGGTAATATTCCTGCAAAAAGATATATATTCATTATATTAGCTATGAGATTCCAATTAGTACTCATAAAAAGTTTAAATAATATAGCTTTTTCTCTCTTGTTCTACAGGGAGGAAATTCAAAGGATTAAGGCTTACAACCCAGACATTAGCCATAGAGAAGCATTCAGTGCTGCAGCAAAGAATGTAAGTTTAAAATATTAGACAAGCTTCATTAATACTAATAATAATATAAATAGATAAAGGGGGTGGAAGTTATAGCTGCATCTATAAGTCCAATATTGAAAATGATTCTTGAGTAATATTAATTAATCACCAAGCATATGAAGAATATTTCTATACCACTTTTATATTATGGTTAATCTAGGAACACTCAAATATAAAAATTATATACACATTCATTGTGGATCAGGTTTTATATGTTACTTAATTTCAGAACATATTGCGCTTGATCAAGCATTATCCTTAGTCTCGTTGAGTTTAATTAAGCTCATAAAATCAATAACCTTATGGGTACCAAATTTTTCTAGACTAACATTAATATTCTACAGAAGAAGAAAGTTGATATCTTCTTTGAGGAAAGTTGCACTCTAACTCAATGGAACACATAAAACCAAATAGCTCATTAGGTAAGAATATATGCTCAAAATATCTACTGTATAGAATAATTTTCTGCTCAAATTCTATCTATTTAAGGACCAAGGAGTTAGATCAAATGAACCTTCCTACTCACATAATTAATCATCTGAAATGATATGCCCATGTGATTTAAACCATTTAATTATAACTGATTTACATATTTTCCTCGTGTATTATTTCTTTCATATATAGGTTAAAACATAATTGCCAATCCAATGCACTTCATGCTATAGCTTGGACTAACTAAATTAAGCCAGTTTGAATATAGATTCATCACAAAAGTTTGACTCATCACATAAATTTGCTGAAAATCTCACAAACACACGTGTGTGTGTGTGTATGATATGCATAAATATTCTTTTCAAGCTAATGTAGTTCCGAGCATGAATTTTCCCCTCATGTCCATTTTCTTCTCATTTTTCAGTGGGCACATTTTCCTCACATCCAATTTGGCCTTGGTCTCAATGCAAATAACCAGTCAAAGCTTGACGAGACGATTGCTGCTGTACACGGTGGTGGGCAGAAGTCTCAGAGTTTATACTGAGAATACGGATATATACGTATGCCAATCAAATCCATGCTACTGTATTATATATATATATCCTTTAATTGAAACTTGAATTTTTCAAGTCGAAATACCAAGACCTAGTTCACTTCTACAAGATGACGATATTTACTGATGTATCTTCAAATAAATTGATATCTAATTAGCTAGCATGCATGTTTGTTGATCTCTTACACAGTGAATTATATATCATGTCTTTTGTCAATTAAAATTGCTTGACTAACTTACGTTGTAAAGTTTTAAGTCTTCTTTTCCTAACAAGTACTCTTTAATTAGTCAAGAAGTTTAAATTTGGCAAGTCCATGGACCTAGGCCCCTGTTGAATCTACTAGATAGCTATCTAGAGCCTTTTTGAAATGGAATGCTGCCTACTTCATATTGGCATCCTTCATTTCTGTAGTCATTTATTGCTAGCAATTTATTGTCATGACTCTATGTATATCTAGTATAGATCACGACTTTTCTCATGTGTCTATGATTAGCTAGCACTGCAGAAAACTAGTAACAATAAATAATTAGCAAGCAATTTTTTGCAAGAAAAACTAGCAATTTCCTCAGGAATACCTTTGACAAGAAATATATATAATTTAGAATTGAACTCTTTGTCTTAGGAGTTGACACAATCAATCATGCACTACCACCTAATAGATAGAATAGGAAGAAGAGATAATTACCAATTAGTCGAAACCAAATGTCAATGAATTATGCGTAATAGCTTGTTAGAACAAAAAAGAAAAATAATGCAGGGAAGATTCCTAGGAAACTTTGCTATAGAAAATGGATTCGAGTCGCTATGCGTCCTAAAACGTTGAACTTAAAGCAAGATTCAACCTATTATAATGTAAGGATGCCAAAGCTGAATTGCTTCTAAAAACAACAACATTAAGTGTACTGGTGTGCACCAACCAAACGCTACATAATCTCCTTGATCAAGTTTAGACACTAGGTGACCTAACGTAAGATCCATTACACTCACACAACTCACTACACCATTAACTGATCTATTTAATGAGCCCACTAAATAGATCAGTTCAAAAGTCCAAAGTGCACATACAAGACACACACTGCATCATCATAGCACTTCATCCCAATTAGCCTCAATCCACGACCCAAACCTAAGTCCGAGTCCAAGTCAGAGTTTATATACTTATGAATAATTATGCCTTGAACCTGTGACCTGTGAACTATGACTTATTCAAAAAGATTTTAACTAATGAGCTACAGTGTATTTTTGTTATAAAAATATATACTATAATATATACGTTAGTTTGAAACTTAGCCCATTGTTCAGTTCATTTACCAAAAAAAAAAAAAAAAACTTAGCCCATATTAATTTAGATTTTTTTTTACAAAAACTTCAACAAGCTTTTCTTTTTGTCCTCCATTACATGACTCATAGCAGTCATGCATGTACTGCTGGCTGATTATCTCACCAAACCTAGTGAATGTTAAATTTCTAAAATGACTCTCTTAACTTAATGTTAATGCACGCAGCATAGCTCTCAGTGGTTCTTTTCTAACTTAACAATATTTAAACTATATCAAACGGTACATGCAAATTATATTCAAACTATGTTTTGACGCTGTTGTCACCTTATCCAATCTAAGAATACAAATTCTATCAGAACATTTCTCATGCGATAAGTATTAAGTATATTGTCCATCCATTTGTAGGGTTTAAAACGCAACTGACAATTTATTAGAGTAAACTTTCTATTAGCACCCCAACCATGTGGGGGTTCTGAACCATACAAAGGGGCAGTTAGATTACTAAACTGCCTCCATGAATCTACATCTAACGGCTCAGACTGAGAGGATGTGCACACAATTTATTAATACTACTGTGACAATTAAAATCTCAACTCTCCCAATTGATCCGAAGACGAGTATAAATTGGCATAGAAAAGGTTCTGATAGAATTCTTTTCATTGGATCCCCATAATAATATGATAACACGTACAGTTTAGATCTTTGCGAGAATGTAAATATATTATGCATGCATGTGAGATGCATACAGGCTTCTCTCCCTTTGAGAGAGAGAGAGAGAGAGAGAGAGAGAGAGAGAGGGAGAGGAATGAAGCATCAAATCTTGTGACCCTTGACACGAGAAATCAGAAAGAGAGAGAGTGGGCAACGTGATTCCATTTCTTTTGCGCTTTTGTGAACTAGAAGACAAAAGACTGGTGAATGCAACGTTCAAAATTGTGAGGACTTATCTACAAAAGTATCTTCAATTCACGGTGGCTTTCACGATTCCGGTGCATGATGCTCGGCAGCCAACAGCTTTTACCGCCCGGTGATTATATGCAGCGGGAAAATGATTTAAGGACCCAAAATATGGGATCAATGGAGGGGACAGGTGAGGTGTTCCCTCTTTATTGCATAATGAGTTGACCATGCCAACTCATTATGCAATATAAGGAGGGGACACCTCACATGTCCCCTCCCTTGGTCCCATATTTTAGGTCCCCGTAACAGCACTCGTGGGTTGGATTTAATTATCACGAACACAACAAATTAAGTTAAATTTTTTACAGTGGAAATGCTTCATCATGAGAGAGAACTTGGACGAGCAAGCAAATTTTACTTGATGTGTGAAAATAAATTAACCAAATATGGGAATGGGTTTAATACACCAATCTAACTAAATGTCAATCTTATCCTAAATATGTTTTATTTCGAACAATAAAAGAGGTGATTTAATTAACTAGAACTAGTTTAGTGATCAAAATTTAGCCTACAAAAACTGACTCAACACTGCTCCAACTCTTTGCCAAAAAAAAAAAAAAACTCAACATTGGGGCACCATCAATTTTCAAGAGTTGCCAGCTGACTCACCTAGATTGGTCATCCAAAGAAGAAAACTTCTATGGTTAATTAGTTCAACACATGAGATTGAGAAAATCAGCATAATGATCAAAGGATTTGTTTTAGCAAAGGGTTAATTGTGGATAGACCCTATGAGAAAATATTTCTAACTTTTACCCTCCAGGTCAATTTGGCAAAAAGTAATTTCCTCATTCTCCACTATAAAAAATTATGGAGATACAATTATTTTTTATCATAGTTGTTGATTTTTTATGGGTTGGTTGTGATTTGTGAATGTAAATTACGAAATCGTGCAATTGATAAGGGATATGGTGGGTGCTAGATTTAGAATAAATCACATCAGCTATTAGATAAACCAACGATTGTGATAAAATTAGTGATTTCTCTGCTATTTTTTGATAAGGGAGAGTTCCTAACCATGTTGGTTTTTTCCTTGTTGGTGTTAGTTAGATTCAGTTAGTGATTTGAGGTATAAAACTAGCCCAGGATTTCTCTTCGCTTTACGTGATAAGCAAGTAGAATAAAGAAAACCTCTCCAATAATATTAAGGATAAGCGTTTAGTGTCATCTTCAACTTTAGAGATGTAACTCCACTACTACTGTTCAATGCTGTTGAAAAAAAAAAGCGCAAGTATGAAATGTCACGTCAATGAATTGCCAAGCCAAGTCCCTTCCACTTTTGTGTGCGCGTGTGCAACTGCCATGCATGCCTGCATTTTGTTTCTTGCCTATGAGCATCTTGCTCTTTACTTGGGTACATTTGGTTGAGGATTCGAAACAATCAAATCGGACCATTACCTTTCCGGACCTTATGTTTGAGAATAGAAAAGTAGAAAAAATCACAGTAAATAAAAGATAAAAAAAAACTTACAGGAAAGTAAACAAAGAAAGAACATACCAGATTTAACGAGGTTCGGCAATCGTGCCTACGTCCTCAAGAACCACACCATACAATTCTTTGATTAATATTAAAAAAATTACAATGCCCACAAATAGGATCTTATCTCTCTAAGATTTCTCTAAAGAATTCTCTCAATTTCTGATGTCTAATCTCTTCTAAGGCATTCCATATATATAGAAAACCTAAAATCAAAACAGACTAGGAATTCTAAAATAAAAAAACAAAACAGATTAGGAATCCTAATAACCTGTTACCAAAACAGATTAAGAATCATGTTACCAAAACATATTAAGAATCTTGTTACCAAAACAGATTAAGAATCCTATTACCAAAACAGATTAGGAAACCTAACATCCAACAATTTGTTTGATTCCAGCTTTGAGTCTACATCCCTTAGAAACAATCTCCTGCTATCACAGGGAAAAAAAAGGAGCGGTTAACGGTGTAAGTTAGAGGGCGATTTTTCACAGCTATCTTACGCCCCCGCTAAGTTCTCTCGTGGCTAAAAAAAGAAAAAAAATGGGGAAAATTCTAGAAATTGGTTTGATATCTTCAAATCCAAGTTCGCATGCTCTCGAGGATCCATCTGATACGTCTTTGGCCGAAGATGATGAAGATTCATGTATTGAGATGGGGTCAACGGGTCCAAAAGGGGAGAAGAAAAAGGTATCGATGATGGAGATCCTTAGATCCAATGTCTTCACTGTTGATTCTCGTCTTCCTCAGGTTACTCCTAAGATATTAGGAGTACAATCTCGAAATCTCAGCAAGTCGTCAATCTCTGGTAAGATGCTCAACTCTGATATTGCTGGTTGTTCTAGTGCTAGATCTTGGGCTGACAAAGTTGAGCTGGGAAGTAATCTGGATGATTCTTTTTCTCGAAAGTTCAAAAATGATTCGGCTAGGAGAAGGTTTTCTGATTCTGTTTCGGTATCGGATCTAGATACGGACACTGTTACATTGAAACCAATCTTTGAAAATTTGAACTCAGATCCAGTTTCTATGTCAGGTGTTGATGCTATTACAAAATCTACTGGTAAATTTTTAGTGGAGAATTCTGGTATATTAAATTTTGAATCAACTGATTTTCCTCAGCTAAATCCTTCGATTGATAAGCCTACTCTTGACAATACTGTTAAGAAAAGTTAGGTCAGTATTTTTACTGACAATAGGAAGCCAGGGAACGGTTTTGATTTGGATTATTTGCCACCTTCTTCTAAAGATATTGTTTCCTTTGAGGAAGATGAATGGAATGAGGGAATGTCTATATGAAATTCTCATTGATTGGTCAGGTCATGGGTCTGAATGTGAAATTTAAAGCGATGGAAATCTTTGTGCAAGGTGTGGGCTCCTATTGCAAATCCAGAAGTTTGTCTTCTTAAACCTGGTGTATTCCTATTCAAATTTAAAAGTAAGGAGGAAATGGGTGATATTCTTGAAAGGGGTCCTTGGTTTTTTGGTTCGAGACCTCTGCTTTTGAAGCCCTGGGCAGTGAATGAAGAGATTGATAGCATAAAGGAATGCATATATCCAATGTGGATTCAATTGTCAGGTTTGAAATTGAACTTATGGAATGCAAGGAGTATTAGTAAGATTGTGAGTACAATTGGAAAGCCTATAACCACTGATAAGCTCACTGCTAGGAGGCATAGGCTTGCATACGCCAGGATTCTGGTAGAAGTAACATTACCAATATCCCTCCCTGATCATATATCCATTCAAGGAACAAATGGTGTGAATTTTACTCAGAAGGTGAATTATGAGCTCAAACCAAGATGGTGTGATTTTTGTAAACAAGTGGGCCATGATACTAATTTTTGCAAAAGACAACCAAGGACTAAAAAATGGATACCTAAGCAAAGTGTTAATACTGCTGACAAAGGAGGAAAATTGTTGAAAATTGTATACCTCCTTCTCCTGGTAGCTCACGGGTGTTTAGTGGGATGGGGAACACATCTGGTGTTGTTAATCCTCCCCTAATACCTGTAAAAGAGGTACTGCCTGAAATTCAAGTTACTGAGCATGCTAATGGGAAAGAGATCACATCTGGTGATAGTATGGGGGCTTCAGTACAACCCTTTAGAGATGCTGGACTTTTAAAAATAAATGAACCTCCTATCTCATGTCTGGAACCTGTGCATGTTGAACACAGTCTGGAGCATGTGCATGTTCAAAGTTCAACCTCAAAGGATGGTAAAATGTTGTTCCAGAAAGACTCGATATCTGGATCTAGAATCAGAATTATACATAGGTCTGGGGCTGCTAGAAATTTAAATAAATCTAAAAAGTTGGTTAAGTGAATAATTCAAAAAGGTCCCTAGTTAATTCTTTCTTTCCTCTGGATTTCTTAGAAGATATTGACCCTTCTACTTTGGATAGAGGGGGTCAAGCTAAATGAACGTAACATTCTAGAATGTTAGAGGATTGAACAAATCCTCTAAGAAGCGCTTGGTCAAGCATCACCTGTATCAATATAAATCTTCTTTTATTGCTTTACTTGAGACCAAAATAAAAGATACTATGATACTAGCATCAGCTAAGAAAATTGCAAAAAGTTGGAAATGGATATCAAATGTCAGGAGCTCTGGTAAAACAAGGATTCTAATCATGTGGGATCCTGATGTTTTAGATGTTCAAACTCTAAGGTCTTCTGATCAACACATCTCATGTATGGTGAAATCAGTTGATGGGAGAGTAAACTGCACCATTTCATCAGTTTATGGTTTTAATCAGAATGAAGCTAGGAAAGACCTTTGGCTGGAGCTCACTCAAGTTAAACAAAGTATTGGTAAATCACCTTGGTTGCTCTGTGGTGATTTTAATGTTATGATAAGCTGTGAGGAAAAATTAGGGGGTTCAACTTTATCTGAGGCTGATACAAAGGATTTCAGGGACTTCATAGAAGATTGTTTGCTTTCTCACCTGAAAACCCTTGGTTGTTTCTTCACTTAGAACAATAAGCAAGAAGCTTATTCCAGAGTTTGCAGTAGACTTGACAGAGCATTGGTTAATGATGCATGGATAAATACATATATTGCCAGTCATGCTGAATTCCTCCTCCCCAGTTTCTCAGATCATTCTCATGCTCAAATTGCAATTTATGATGAATGTATGCAAGGAAAAAAGCCTTTCAAATTCTTCAAAATGTGGACAAATCATCCAAGCTATGAGTCCACAGTTTCTGGTATCTGGAAAGAATCTATTCAAGTGTACAAAATGTTTTCTGTGTGCAAAAAGCTTAAACTGCTGAAAGAGTCTCTTAAGGGTTTATATAGAAAACATTTCTACAATATAAGTGAGCAAGTACAAAGAGCTAGAATTGCTTTGGAGAATACTCAAAGGGAACTGCAAGCTCATCCTCTTAGCCTTGTGCTTATATCACAGGAGAAAGAATGCATCTCAAAATACAATAATCTCTTAGATTGTGAAAAGTCCTTTTATCAACAAAAGGCTAGGATTAAATGGAATCTTTAGGGTGACAAGTGTACACGTCTATTTTGAAAATACCCTAGAGGGGGGGGGGTGAATAGGGTCATTGCTAATCTTATTAGATATTAATGCCGATCAAAATTAATTAACAAAAATATCCTAACAATGATGATATTCAATAAGATCTATGCAAGGATATATATACAAGGGGAAAATAAACAAGGAACAATATAAACAAATAGTGGACACAAAGAGCAATCCAAACACAATAGTATGATCACGGAGTTCGGACCTTCCATCCTACGTCTCCGCTCCCCACTCCCGGGGAGAACTCCACTATCGACACACCCGGTTTGGAAGCCAGAACTTCTCTACACACTCGGTTTTCTAGCTTACCTACACAAACTACAACCTCAAGTGTTGGTCCTCACGTATCGCAAGTGCTCGGCTTTACTACCTCTCTCTAGACTTTACTATCGACTCCACTCCTCTTGGTATCGACTACGTCCTCACCACACACTCCTCTTGGTGTAAATGTGTATTACAAGGTGAACTCTCGCAATAAGGCTCAAGTACAATGATTTGTTCTCTAACAATGAATGAGAACGCTATAAAGCTCACTCTCACTAAATCGCTCTCCACAACCCAACAATATATTATATGAATAATATTAAAAGCTCAATTGAGGTGTGAGTGATAAATGAGAACAATAAAATTCTAACTCAAATAAAACTAGCTAAGATATGAATATGAAAATCAAAAGATAAATAAGCTAGATAAAAGAGTTAGAAATCTTCTCTATAAATATAAGGAGCTGTAGATAGATGATGAGGATGAATTCCTCAGTTGAAATCAAAAAATTTCTCCTTGTGAAAAACTCCTCTTTTGAAACAAACTTAAAACAATGCTTAAACACAAACTAAACTCTTTCAAAACTTGATTAAAACAATTTTCTTGATAACTATAAGAGTTGAATGCACTGGGGTATTTATAGACACTCAAGGCATCAGCAAAAAACCAGAGAAAAAGACAAAACAACTCAAAAAATGAAAATCTAAAAACTGTACAAAACTAGCTGTTGGAATGCTTATCAGTTAACTGACGGGTTTTATCAGTCGATTGATGAGCTCATCGTTATAGGCAATCGGCAGCTTATCAGCCGACTGATATCTTTTATCGGTCAACTGATGGATCATCAGTCAACTGGTCAGCCGACCAAAATAAAACAGAGACTTTTAATGATTACAGGCACTTTCATCAGTCGACACATAAGTCGACTGATGTCATCAGTCAACTGACCAGTCGACTGATAACAGGTTATCAGCCTGAATCGATTTTGAAATTGAGTTTCAAGGCTCTGTAAAAAATAGTAAATAAATTTCAAAAAATATGAAACTTTGTAAACAGTTAATAAACATTTTGACAAACTTGTTTGAAAGGGAATTTTGTAAAAAAAGTCCTCATATTTGTGAAAACTCAACATTTATCAAAAATATACATAATACATGTTTTTGTTGAATCTTAAAAATGAAGTTTGACATGTAAGAACATGTAAAAACTTTATGAAATGTTTTTATAAATGTTATAAAATATGAATGTAATGTAAACAAGATTAGTAAACCAATATTGCATTGTTTTCTCAAATAAACTCATTTTGTAATAAAATCAAAATTGTGTGTGTATATATATATTGAGCTTAAAATATATTCACACATTATATGCTACGAAACAACTAATATACCAAAGATTGATAGATCTTCAATATGCTCGTCTTGGTAAACTTGCGGATGAACCTTGAACTTGGATCTTAACTTGAATGCATAGCTTCACTCCACAATTTTCGCCAACCTCCATTGGATATGATCGTGAATGCACAATTCCATCCATCCTCCAACATGATATTTGTGTAGATTACCTAACAAAACAAATACAAACACTCGACATACATTATTAGGAATTGTTTGTGATCATCAAAACAAAATTATGGAGTAGGCTCATAAACTTGAAACCTAACATATTTCATAATATAGCAAAATCCAGGAAACACAACAATAGGGTGGTTGTTCTGTATAACAATCTGGGAGAAAAAATCACTGAGGCTGAGGGAATTCCTGACTTGATGTCGGAGCCCAGCGTTGTTGATGTCCCCGTTCCTTTCATGCAGCTGTTGGAGAAGAGCCGATGGCTCGGGAACAAATTCAGTGACGTTCAACGAGAGCTTCGAGTCCGTAAGAGCTGGGAGTTCTTCAAGTGTTTTCCTCACTTTTCAGGTCGCTAACAATCTGGGAGAAAAAATCACTGAGGCTGAGGGAATTGTGAATGAATTAGTAACTTTTTACAAAAAAACTTATGGGGACAGCAGTGAACACAATTCCTCTTGATATGAATATCATTAAATCAGGGCCTTGCTTATCATCTTCTCAGGCAAATGCTCTTGGTTCTCTAATTACAAAAGATGAAATAAAAACTGCAATCTTCTCTATATCTAAAAGCAAAGCCCCTGGGCCAGATGGGTATAGTATGTCATTCTTCAAATCTTCTTGGCTAACCATTGGAGAGGAAATCACTCTAGCAGTTTAGGAGTTTTTCAGGAATGGTAAATTGCTAGGTATGGTGAACTTAACTTCCATCTCTCTTATTCCAAAAATAAAATGTCCAAAAACACCCTCTGATTTTAGACATATATCATGTTGTAATTGTATTTACAAATTCAAAAGTGCTTGCAAATAGATTGAAAACAATGATGGGATATCTTGTAAATGAAGCACAAAGTGCTTTTGTCAAAGGGAGGCAAATCTCAAGCAATATCATGCTTGCTCAATCTTGTAAATGAAGCACAAAGTGCTTTTGTCAAAGGGAGGCAAATCTCAAGCAATATCATGCTTGCTCATGAGCTGATCAAGAATTATAGCAGGAAAAATATTTCTTCAAAAGCCATGATTAATATTGATATCAGGAAGGCGTTTGATACCATCAGTTGGTGTTTCATTTCAGACTTACTTCTTGGATTGAGTTTTCCATATTCTAAGATGAAATGGATTATGGCATGTATCACTTCTCCATGCTATTCAATCTCTCTTAATTGGTCCCTTCATGGCTATTTTAAAGGTGAACGTGGCTTAAGGCAAGGTCCTCTCTCCCCTTATTTCTTCATCTTGGGAATGGAGTATCTCTCAAGGAAGTTAGGTCTCCTAAATTTTGACAAGATGTTTAAATTCCACCCAAAGTGTAAAAAACTTAAAATTACACACTTGGTCTTTGCGGATGACCTCCTCTTATTTTCAAAAGGAGACAATTACTCAGTGCATAAATTAGATCAATGTGTTCAAGAATTTGGCAGAATTTCAGGTCTTGAAGCCAACCCTGAAAATTGTTCTATTTTCTTTGGGGGTGTGGAAGATTCTACAAAGGCTTTAATCAAAAACCTGTTGGGATTTAATTTGGGTGAACTGTCTTTCAAATATCTGGGTGTCCCCCTTGCAACCAAGAGGTTGTCTTTCTTGGATTGTAATCCTTTATTTGCTAAAATTGAAGGTCAATTCAATACATGGCAGAAACAAAAAACTCTCTCGTATGTTGGAAGACTGCAAGTGATCAAAAGTGTGATACTGTGTATCCAATTTTTTTGGACTTCAAGCTTTGTTCTTCCTGTAAAGCTTCTTCAGAGAGTTGATGCATTATGCAGGGGGTTTCTATAGGGTAAATCATATAAGAATTTTAGAACTCCTCTTGTGTCATGGGAGAGAGTATGTTTAAGAAAGGATCAAGGAGGATTGGGGTTGTTTTCTGCTCCTATTTGGAATTATGCATCTGCTTTGAGATGTATATGGTATATTCATACAAACAAGGAGTTACTATGGATTAAATGGATCCATGATACATATTTAAAAAATAGAGACATCTGGCATGTGAATACAAGAAGAGGAGACTCATGGATGTGGAAGCAATTGGTCAAGACAAGAGACGAAGCTCTTCCTTTCAATGGTGGGGTGGAAAATCTGAAGAACATGATAAGTTCCTGCTATGTAGGTGGGAAAATCAAACTATCTGCCCTGTATCAGATTTTATACCCAAGTGCAAACAATGTATCATGGTCGAAGTTAGTTTGGGAGAGATTAAATATCCCTAAACACTCCTTCATATGCTGGCTAGCTATTCATGACAGATTGTTAACTCGGAACAGAATCTTAAAGTCGGGGATCACAAATTCAAACACTTGCTGTTTGTGCTCTGGTGCAGCGGAAGAATCTAGGGATCATCTGTTCTTTGAGTGTCAGTTTTCTTACTATGTATGGAATGGTGTTTTGGATTGGCTAAAATGTAGAAGGAAATCTTGTGATTGGAACCAATGTTTGAACTGGTTTTCCAACTGCTTGAGAGGTAAAGGAATTAATCAAAATCTCAAGAGGATGGCCATGGTCACAACGATATACACATTATGGCTGGAAAGGAATAGAAGATTGTTTCAGCAAAAAGGCAATGGAGCGGATGTTGTGATTAAAGAGATCAAAATAGAAATTTTGTATATAGCTCTAAATAGCCCAGACTGTGACAAAGATCGTTGTAACCTGGATATATAGAGGTTTTTCAGATTTCTTTTTGTCCTCGGTTAATTGTTAAACTGAGTTCTAGAGGTGTACTAAACTTTAAAAATTTTGGTAGTGAATAAAATTTTTCATTCACCAAAAAAAAATAATCTCCCGCTTGGAGACCAAAGCACAATCAACGAGCTCACCCGAACTCTCCCTTCTTCGCAAGCATCCTCCTACACGGAAAAAAATTCATTCTTCAATCATCATCAACCCGGTGATCTTGGCGATCCTCCTAGTGTGGATCCACCTTCATCTCTTACACGTGAAGGCCAACTAAAGTTACACACAACTCCAGTTTGTCAATGGTCACGGGAAAAATATCTCTATATAATCCACTTCTTCTCGTTGTTGGAACCCCTTCACGACTAATTTTGTATTGTATTTCTTGCTTCCATTACTCTCCTGCTTGACCCGATAGGCCCATTTATTATGCAAGGCTTTTTTCTATACAGGTAGCTGAACTAACTCTCATATCTTATTAATGTGGAGAGAATCCATCTCCTCTTGCATCGCATGCTCCCACTGCTGAGATTCACTCACTTACATAGCCTCCTCATAGCACTCCGATTCTCTACTATCAAAAGCAAATAATCAAGTGATGAGAGATATCTGGGATTCGGTTTGGGTACCCTGGATGATCTCCTAAGCTTCACGCCCTAGGTAGTCATCTCTGCACCTAGAGCCTTCTCCGTTCTTCGGTCAGAATTGACTTTGTCGCCCCCATCTGGAAGTTCCTCCAAATCCATATACTCGGATCCACATGTATCCGTAGTATTTCTCCTACTATTTTGGCTATCATTAGAATTGTCCATATTCTTGTACATCACCTCCTCATTGAATATCACATCCCTACTTTTGATGATCTTCCTGTTCTTCTCATCCCAAAGATAACACCCGAACTCATCAATACCGTATCTAATGAATGTGTACTTCTATGACTTAGCCTCTAGCTTGTCCCTGATATGGTCACTGATATGAACATATGCCACACAACCGAATACTCACAAATGTGAGAAATTAATCTTCTTACCACTCCAAACCTCCTCTGGAATCCCGCAATCCAATAGAACTGATGGTCCATGATTAATCAAGTAAGCTGTCGTATGCATCGTATCCGCCCAAAATATCTTAGGCAGACCTGCATATAATCGCATGCTCCTGCCACCCTCCGTCAATATTTTGTTCATCCTCTCTGCAACGTCGTTTTGCTGCAGAGTCCCTAAAGTAGTCCTCTCCAAACGAATCCTATTTAGAGCACAGAACCTCTTGAACTCCTCCATCTCGTATTCTTCACCATTGTCTGATCTCAGATACTTCACCTTCAAACCTATCTCGTTCTCTATCATGGCCTTCCACTTCTTGAAGATCCCGAACACCTCTAACTTATGCTTCATGAAGTATACCCACACCTTTCTCAAGTGATCGTCGATGAAGGTGATATAGTATGTCGAACCGCTAAGAAAAGATACGCTAGCTGGACCCCATACGTCAGTATGAACTAACTCTAGCTTCTGAGCTTTAGGTGGTCTTCCACCCTTCTACAAACTAACTCTCTTCTGCTTTCCGAAGATGCAATCCTCACAAACCCCGACTTTCACGGAATCGATGCCGATTAGCTTCCCCTGTGAATGTAGAATCTTCATCCACTTCTCGCTCATGTGTCCCAATATATTATGCTACATATTTGTACTCTCTTTATCAGCTGTAATTGCGAGGGTGTCACTCGCATGTGAGGTGAGGTAGAGAGTTCCTATTTTGTTGCCTTGGGCAACAACCATAGTATCGTTTGAGATCCTCCACGAATCCCCGATGAATGTCGAAATATAGCCTTTTGCTCCAAGCTGGCCAACCGAAATAAGATTCCTCTTCAGCTTCGGTACGTGCCTCACGTTCTTCAGATTCCACTTGGAACCCTTCAACTGTATTTGTGCATCTCCTTTTCTAATAACACTACAGGGTTCATTATCCCCCAAGTATACTTTCTCAAAGTCTCCTGTTACATAGTTATGAAGAAGTTTCCTATTAGTAGTGGCGTGGAACGAGGCTCCTGAGTCGATGACCCAAGAATTAGAATCACTATCAATAGCGAGGATCAATGCATCCTGCACGAGATGAGCTTCCTGCTCATTCGTGTCTTTTTTTTTTTGTGCTTTACACGCTAAAGACATATGGCCCTCCTAGCCGTAGTTCCAACACCTTTGATAGGCCTAACTTTCAAGTTCAACCTCTTCTTGGTTGACTTCGACCGATTCCTATTCTGATTACCCTTCTTCTAGCTTCTGCCTCTCTACTTGAGATTTAGGGCTAAACCTGAACCTTCTGATTCAAACGATTTTCTTCTAACCTCCTCGGATAGAATCATCCTAATAACCTCGCTCAGCTTCAACATGTTATTCCTTGTCGAATTACTGATTGTCATCACACAACCTTGTTTGCGGTGAAAGTTACTGTCTTCATTGCTATCGAATCTATTACAACTTTAGTCATCACAATAAACTCGAATAAAATAAAAGTTGATCTTTTTATAAGATCTCCTTACACAATGAAAATAAAAAGTTTACAATTTTATCAAACAAACGCAGAGATCATTTATCGGTCTTCTGCTTGCGTGGGATCTTTACCTGTGTCGGGGTTTATCCGTGGACCACCGTCGATCAGATCTAATTGCTAAAAAATTAGGCAGAGCTTCATCTATCCGCGAAGGGATCGAGAAACTGTAGCTCTTATCTCGGCGAAGCGAGATAATCACTCTTCTTAAGATTACCGCAACGGGATAATCCTAAGGAACGGATCCGGGAAACTATAGATCTGACGAATCTCTCTCTCTTAAGTTGAAGAACTCGATCCGATCTCTCCTCCTCCTCTCTGAAATTTGTGCACCTTCAGTCTTCAATCCGGCAGGGCTTCGCCAATTCTCCAAAATTCCAGCTCCGAAAAAATGAGGACCCGGGGCTGTATTTATAGGCTCCAGGGGGTTTTGGGTGGTTAAAACCACCTAAAAGGCCACTTCTGTGTTGGAGACACCCCAGGGTGTCTCAAACTGGGCCGAGACACCTGAGGTGTCTCAGTTTAGCCTGAGACATTTCCGATGCCTGTTTGATTGTTTCCGCCGTAAATTCTTCGTCCGAACTCGGATTTGAGTGATTCCAAGTGCGTTGGAAAGCTGACGAAGAGTTCTATAAGCTCCAATGATTATATCATCAGTTGAACAAATGAGACACAAAGGGTATTTCGCCATTTGTGAATGATACGAGGTTCCCGATCAGTTCGTATCTTCATCATTCCGTAGTTCCGTTGTTTCACGTAGTTCGTCGATTTACTTCAAGCATTCACCGACATCAATCAAGCTTCTGTGAACCAGATGGTGACGTTCATCATCATTTCTTAACACTGAGCTATTCGTAGAGACCTATAGGTAATTTTTGATGCCAACAGATACCCCCTCCAAAGCATTCCAGACTCGTTTTTTTTGTAGAAGAGGCTGGAATACTTTGGATGTGATTGGTCCAGCCTTCAGTCGGCGTAAAGGACCTGTAGTTAGCTTCGATTCTTGACTCCTTTGATTTTTAGTCTACTCGACGCTTTGATGAATAGCTGAAATCCTTCCGGCGCTGCGTTTATCGTCTGGCCGTCGTCGAAGTCTCAAATCTACAACTGATGAGTTGAGTTTGGCTCGTGTCATTGAGTTGAATTTTTGATCGCAACGCGTTGACTAGCGTTGACCTTGGGTTACGCGTTGACCGGCGTTGGCCCTATGGTTTCGAACATCGTACGTTGGCTTTTTTATCGCAACGCGTTGACTGGCGTTGACCTAGGGTTACGCGTTGACCGGTGTTGACCCTAGGGTTTCGAACGTCGATCATTAACACAGTTTATACTCGTACGTTTACTGGAGTATACACAGTTTAAGCTCTTAAGGTATTGGTGCATGGCGGTCCCAAGTGTCGGGGCTGCATGACCAACTGTTAAAGCTGATTCATCTGCATTTGCGGATCTTATCTTAATGTTGTTGGATAATCGAGTCACGAGCCCAACTAACAGAGCTGATGCATCAATGACTCACACTTATAGAATTTTTGGCAAATTCTCAACCATCAACGTGTTTGATGAGCCTTTACCGACTACCGTTTGAGTCGGGCTAGCATGCAGATTGTTTAGATCCGTTCTGCACATAACGTTGTGCTAAAAGAGTTAACTCTTTTAGTGCTACGACATTGAATACGTAGACTTCGTCTTTCTCACGGGAATAGACTACCCGGCAACGTGTGTTAGACGTAGGCTTAGGATTTTTGGCAAATCCTCATCCCTCAATGGATTTGATGTGCCTTTACCGACTACCGTTCGAGTCGGGCTAGCAAGCGGATTGTTTACATCCGTTCCGAATGTGACGTTGTGCTAAAGGAATGAACTCCCTTAGACTTGATGCTACGACTTCGAATACGTAGACTTTGCCATTGTTACGGGAACAGGCTACTCGGCAACGCGTGTTAGGTGTTGACTTATCCTTACTTAGGATTCAGGATAAAAGTCCCCAGACTCGGCAACGCGTATTAGGCATTGGCTTATCCCTGCTTAGACTTCGGGATAAAATTCCCCGTGTGTGTGAAGCACAGATTTTAGCGTTATTAATAACAACCTACCACAATATTGAATATGTGGGCTTTTGTCTTTTTTACGGTCAAAGACTAATCGGCAACGCGTGTTAGACGTTGACCTATCTCTACTTAGGATTCGGGATAAAATTCCTCATACATAAAAGGCATGGATTTTTATTGCTACGATGCTGAATACGTAGACTCGGTCGTTTTTACGGGAACGAACCACCCAGCAACGCAGGTTAAGCGTTGACTTATCCCTACTTAGGCTTCGGGATAAAATACCTCAGACTGGATTCTGGTGTCTTTTTCAATCGGTGAAAGACTAAACCGGCAATGTGTATTAGACGTAGACTTATCTCTATTTAGGAGTCGAGATAAAGTTTCTCGTGCATAGGATGTATGGATTTAAAGTTGAGAATTGTGTCTTTTCTCAGGGTAAAGACGAACCCAAAATGGAAGAGGAAGAATTTTATATTCTATCTCCCGGCACCAAAGAGGAAGAATTTTATATTCTATCTTCAGTTGGAAAGAAAACTCGAAGTGGGATCTCCACCCCCAGAATCCGGAAAGATGAAACTAGGAGTGAGATCTTCACTCCGAGAATCGAAAAGATTTAAGTAACCCTAACATTTATAGGATTGGTTGCTTGATCCAAGAAAAGAGTTCCTCATTTATTGAGGGGAAATTCCGATTTCGACCCTAACTTTTATAGGTTTGGCTGAAAAAGGAAAAGATGGAAGTCTTTCGTTTATCGAAAAGGATAACTCAATCTTAGTCCTAACTATCTGTACGTTTGACTAAGTGAAGTTGGAGACGGTCCTAACTTTTATAGGTTTGATTGCTCAATTGAAAGTGGACCTCTCGTTCATGAAAGGAATCGAGAGGAGAATCTGGTTGTGGCCCTAACTTTTATAGGTTTGACCAAGGAAGCAGTGGAAGTGGGAGGTTTGAGACGATCTTACCTTTTATAGGCTTGATCGTTCAATTTGAAAATGGATCTCTCGTTCATGGAAGGAATCGAGAGGGGACTTTGGTTGTGGTCCTAACTATAGGAAGGTTTGACCAGGTAGACAGTGAGAGTGGGAGTACAAATCATAGTGGGGGTTTAGTGTTTATCACTTTGTTCGTAATTATCGGGTTATCCCTAAGAAAATTACATATAGCGTTCTTCTGGGAACTTCCCATTACATGAATCATCCACCCCAGCTTCTTTCTTGGAACTGGGTCTGACTTTGTACTCCGTTACATGTTCGGGTTATCCTTAAGAATATTAGCGTAACATTCTCCAGGAACTTCCCATCAACGATAGGAAACAGTTTAGACTCATATACCTATTGGAGTATCAGGGAGAAGTTTAACCTCATATACCGATTGGAGGATTGAGAAGCAGTTTATACTCGTATACTCTTCGGAGTATTACCGTTCTTATTTGGCTTATCCTAGCGTTATGACACCGGCTTCAACCAAGATTTGGATGCTATTCTTTAAAGTAAAGCAAGCATTGGTGGGATGAAGGATCCTCATGTGGTACGCGCAGTACTTCGGATCTGCAGTATTGTCAGCTTCCTCCTGATTTGTGATGGGCGGCAGCTTGATCTTGTTGTTTTCAAGAAGGGTCTCAAAGATGGCTGGAACGTCTTCGTCCTTGAATGAGTATTCTTTTTGGAGCCTCGGCTCCGAACTATTTTGCTGTCTTCGGGACTGCTGTTGCGACGTCTGATTAACGTCAACAACTGTTGTAGGTGTCTTCCCTTCATTATGGAAAACGAGACCCGGATTCAGAGGGTTAGTCATTGGTTGGCATCTTTCAACCTTCCTCCTTCTAAGGAATCGTTCGGCCTGCTCTCCGCGCGCCTTCAACTCTCTCCAGGTATTGAGTGGATCTACTCCCATAACGTCCAAGATGTTAATGGACAAGTTGTTATGACAGGTTTGCAAGACAAACTCCTCCGTGACGGGATCCTTGCAGTTCATTGCCTGATTACGAAAGCGTTTGATGAAGGTATCCACCGACTCTCCGTCTTTTTGTTTCTCATCGAAGAGTGTCCTGATCGACACTTCGGCGTCATCATCGAAGAAATGAGCGAGGAACATGCTTTCCAGGTCCTCCCAGCTGTTGATGCTCCCGGGCTTGAGGCGGCGGTACCAATCGAATCAGAGGCTCGTTGCCAGAGATCACTCCCAAATGGGACTTGAAATAGATCAGGTGCTGAGTGGGGGGACCCTTCCCGTCGAACGGCGTGAAGTTGATCAGGTTGAACTTCGCCAGATACGGAATCAATTCCCATTCTCTTGGGTAAGGACACAGAATCCCGGTCTTCTTCACCTCTCGAGCAGACATCAGGGCATCAATTTTGCTTTCGAGATCCTTCATCTTTTCGGCCTCATCTATATCCTGTTTTGGACAATTTTTGAGAGGAATAATGCGACCACCCCCAGTGTTATCATCATTGGTGGGTCCACCCTCAGCATCGTTATTTTTAGTTGGGCCACCCCCAGCGTTGTGTTCATCCACATCTGAATCGCTACATGCTTGGTTAGCAGTGCTGCGACGGCTGGATTCACCTAGCTGATTCGACAAGACTCGGATTTGTTGTTCGTGCATTTGTCTCATCTCCTACATAGCCATTTCCATTTCGATTTTGAATGCTTCTTTTTTGCTTGGCTAGAGCATCCTCAATGATTTTGGCTATTTGCTCGGTGTTGATCATGAACACTTCCCGAGCTTGTCCTATGCTAGACGTTGTATCGTCAGAGGCGATTACAGAATAAGAATCTGAGAGTTCGTCATCGGAATGGATTCCTCCACGGACGCCCTGGTAATCATTATGTCCAACAGCTTCTAGCTGAAGCTGAGATATTCATTGGGTTATTCCCGAACTAACTTCTCTTCCTGGAGAAAAATTAGGGTTGGAGCTACTTGAAACAATCGGAGATTTTCCCTTATTGACCATGTTGATGGTAACTTCTGGGAATTCATCATTGTTCGCGGGAAAATTCGTTTCTTTCTTCATTAATGATTCCATTGTACACTCTTGTAACAGTTTATC
>NC_033800.1:138439321-138472657 GCF_001876935.1 Asparagus officinalis | reverse complement strand
CTCACCCTGTTTTTTTTTTTTTCAAAAAAAAAATGTCCCTTGTTCGAGGCTTACCAACAACAAGCCGAGAAGTATTTTATTTAAATTAATCTCTCATAAGTTCTAGTGGGTCATTGGCCGTGGATCGGGGCTAATCAGGCTGAGGCGCTAAGTTGCACATTTTGCACTTCGCACGGAGGCATCGTGACGCTGTTTGACGCCACGTTGGCTGCCACTATGGTCGCCATGAAGGTTGCCACGCAGGCTGCTTCACAGCATGCGGATGAGCTACGTATTCGCACGAGGGTGACCCTAGCGTTCTTGTAGTTTGACAAGGTTCGCTCATTCGATGAGGTTCATCTGTTATACGAGGTTCGCCTGTTTGACGATGTTCATTCGTTCGACGAGGTTCGTCTGTCATATGAGGTTCGCTTGTTTGACGAGGTTCGCTTGTTTGACGAGGTTCGCCTGTTTAATGAGGTTCGCTCGATCAACGAGGTTCGTATGTCATACGAGGTTCGCCTGTTTGACTATGTTCGCTCGTTCGACGAGGTTCGCCTGTCATATGAGGTTCGCCTGTTTGACGATGTTCGTTTGTCAAATGAGGTTAGTCTGATTTGCTGAGACGTGACTCTCGCGTTTCGTAGCAACATGTCCATTGATTTCCTCGTATTCAGCAGTTACTGTATGCAGCAGTTACAACAGCATTAAGAGCAATTTAATGCATTAATGTTACAATCTTAATTGTCATTAAAAATTATAACGATCACGTTAATTGCTAGTGACTCTTGAGCTGACCTTAGAGGCCTATAAATAGCACCCTTGGGCAGCTTTTGGTTGTTGCTGGAAACTTTCTCGCGAGCGTGGAATACGAACGTCAGTATAGAATACGAACGTTGGTATACACACGCGAGCTTGGAAAACGAACGTCGGATCAACGTTGTTGTTGTTGTTGTTGTTGTGCTGATGCTGCTGCAGAAATTATGCTCGTGGGAACCCTGAAACCGAAAGGTTTTTTGAACCGAAAGGTTCTGAGATCGAGGAGATCTTTTGCCTTAACCAAAAGGTCTTATAGATCGAAGAGATCTTGACAGTACAGGGTTGGTGCATACAAGAGTACTGTACTACTATTCCTAGAAGCAGTTTGGCCTTGGGATCCTTGCAGCGGAGTAGGCCAAATATTGTTTTAAGCACAGTGTTTCACAAACGCACAACAGTTAATTGAAAAAAGTTTAAAATAACATCACGTCATCCTTCACTATTTAATTCTAGATTTAACCATAATTTCTAACAAAAAGTTCAAATAAAGGAACAAATTCATAAACCTAGAAATCAAATTGAATTACTAAGAGGCGTTCTATCAAATCGTTAGCTTGCAACTCCCAAAATCAATAAATTAGCAAGAGATTAATCAGCCCAATTAGAGGGGGGTTTTGGGTTTGCTGGAGAAGGGGGAGAGGGTAGCGTTGAGGAGCTTGGCGGCGCTGTCGTAGGCGATCCAAGCTTGGATCTTGTCGCCGGACTTGAGGTTGAGGCCGACTTTGGAGCCTGCGTCGTCGAAGTAGGCGGCGGTGACGGACTTGTTCGAGGCGAGGTTGTTGATGTCAACGCCGACGTGGTTGTCGTTGATGTCAAAGAACTCGAAGTCCTGTGCAGTGTCAAACTCGACGGCGAATATGTAGTCGGAGGAGTTGGTGATGTAGTTGGGGAGAGGACGAAGGCGAAGCCATGGCCGCCCCTGAAATTGAGGATGGGGGAGGGGGTTGGGGGGTTCCTGAAATTTTTTATTTTGGGGGAAAGAAATTTTCGATTTTGGGGGGGAAGAAGGGCGGGAGGAGTTTTAATAGGCTAATTTTTTTTTTTAAAAATGATCTAAGTATTCTAGACGGAAATTTCCGTCTAGGATACATCTTAGACGAAAATTTTCGTCTAGGATACTTGGTAAATTTTTAAAAAAAATTAAAAAAATAAATCGTCTACTTTGTTATCCTAGATGAAAATTTTCATCTAGGATGTTTTATCCTAGACTGATTATTCTAAAAAGGAAATTTTCTGTCTAGTTTAATTGCAAACTAGACGGAAAAAATTCCGTCTAGGATACGTTATTTTCTACTGGTGACTATCAACAAACAAAGCATACAAGCGGTTATCCCTTACTCAGCCAAACCCCATCGGATTCATATCTTCTCAATTACAAAAAGTAGTGGAGAGACTACAACTATATCGCAATCGTTAATCTGTTTAATTGGTGCTTATGATTTGCCTTTGAGTGTAAATTAAAAAATGAGTATAAATCATGGGATGTGGTGAGTGTTAGATTTGAAATAAATCATAACCATCTACTAGATAAATCAATGACTATAATTAATGCAGTATTCTCTCTACTATTTTATTTTTTTATTTTTTTATAGGGGAAAGGATCCAAATTCAAACCTCATGTGTTATAATTTAATCACCAAAAAATTATATGGGTACCCAAATTAATTTTTTGATGGATTATAATTGAAAATAATCTATTTTTCAAACATCCACGTTGTGCATTATAATCCAATATGATCATTTGCCAAACGTGCCCCTTGCCAAGCATCCATTTATGACAGGGCCATTTTGAGCCATTTTTACCGATGTTTACGAAAGGTCAAAGCCGAAAATATCCGTTTGGTTTCAGGTCAAATTCACCATTAATACTAAAGCCGCTACAAAACTCCATTGCTAGCTCTTTCAGTCTTTCCTCTCTTCCTAAGAAACAGCGAGAGACAGGAGGACGACGATGATGAGTTCTCAAGTTCGATCTCATTTTCCTAAAATGGGAAAGGTTTGGGCAATCTCATAAACCCTAACCCTAGGAATTTGATGGATGAGAGCTTCTTGACGTGAAGAATCATGAAGTTCAGCCGTCGGACCGAGGAGGTGGATCCTGGGCGATTCATGAGGAGGTGTGACAAGACTGAGGAGATTATTACAGTGTGTTTGGATGGTGGTTAGAGGATATAAGGGAAGGTGAAATTTTATAATACCTTTGTCTGGGAGTTTTTTTGAGGGGTTAAAGGATGGAAGGGAATGTGAAATTTTGTAAGAGTTTCCTCTCCCCCAAATTGGACGATAGAGGGAGTAAAGGAAACATGTGTAAATATGTTCAAGATAGAGAAACAATTTTACCCTTATAATTTATTAGTTGGAAAAAATGTCTTAATAACATCTAAAAGTTTATGTAACTTTATATATATATATACTTTACTTCCTCCCTTTTATTAGAACTCTCAAACAATGTAAATTAAGTTTACTTCTGTTCCCCTTACTAAACTCTCAAACAACATTTTATCGTTTTCCTCTCCTTCCTACCTTTCTTTTCCATTATTTAACTTTCCTTACCTTCTCCTAGTAAACTCCCAAACAAAATGTTAGGGATTGTGTTGAAAGGTAATCAAAATTCCCCCCAATTTTGATCTGACATGGATGGTGATTGTTCTGAGTATGACTATGAATATGTCATTTTTGTATTGTGATTAAATTTATGCAACCATTTATATGCCTCTATATTAAATACGTTAGGGGAAAATATGGAGATAAAGTTTGGAACTTTTATGTAAGATAGGATTTCTATTTAATTCGATAGAGGACAGTCGAACGACAAAGCCCACTTCTATAATGGAAGGTATCAGCTCAAGTTTTGACTATGTTAGATAATAAAAGTTTTGCATAACTAGTTCATCAATTCATTCACATAAATGTGGGCATAAAAAGACAAAAGTATTTGGAACTATTGTATAGTGTTTGTGACGGTATATTGTCGACAAATACATTGGTCTCACTTCTTTCTTTCTTTTTTGAACTGAAAAACAGGGACGGAGCCCTGCTCATATATTATAACAGCACTGGATATGAGGTAAATACAAAATATTCACAGAAGTCTATACCCAAAAAATAAAAAAAACCAGAAATTAACATAAGCTATGGGAACAGAGAGAGCATAGGGAGATAAGGAGCGGACCTAGTCGTCACCTATCAACCCCATAGCTCTCTGAGTTCCGACATAACCCTTCAACCTTAACTTCACAACACTAAACCAGCTATATATACAACATTACTGGAGAATCAACAGATAACTAAGGTTTTATGAAACAGACCACTGAGACAAGAGTGTTTCATGGGTTCCAAAGACAAAAGAGAGAAGCAAGAGGATAAAGACACTTCTTAATCTTGCGGAAAGTTGTCTCCAACATCATCTTCTACTTTCCTTCTAGCAATTTCTTCAAACTTTAGCTTGATTGCAGCTTTTTGAATCCTTCTAGCCAGCCGATCTTCCTCAGCACCTGTCCATAGCAGAGTGTATCTCGCTATATTAGCTGCAAGCTTATCAGGATTAGGCAATTTATCTTTAAAAATAAGATAATTACGACTATTCCAAATCCACCAACAACAACAAGGTAGAAGAACTTTCCAAACTTGCTTGATATCGTTAGAATGCCCGTGATTATCCTTGAAAAGAATCAAATCGTCCAAATGATGATGCCAGCTAGCTGGATTGTTGTTGGGGAGAAGGGCAGACCAAACGGAGATGGCGAAGGGACATTTAATGAAAAGGTGGTCCAGATCCTCAATACATAGTGAGCAGAATGGGCATCGAGGGTCTCCTGACCAACCTTTAGAGACCAAATTTGCCCTGGTGTTGAGCCTATGCTTACTAACAATCCAAAAGAAGGTCTTCACTTTCAGAGGAATCGGAGATATCCAAATAAAATTGTATAGAACAGAGTTAATACCCCCAGAAGTCAAGGCAGAGTATAAAGATTTAACAGAGAATTGACCTGAAGATTGCAGAGGCCACCATAAACTATCTGATGCAGAACTATCATTGCAGGTGAAATGTTCCAAAAAAGAATAAAACTTGAGGGTCTCTTGTCTGTCCTCTAGAGTGATACCTCTCTTTAGAATGGTGTGTCATTTCCACTCATTGTTGAGCTTGATACCTTGAGAGCGAATGACACATTCAGAAGAGAATGCACGGTTATATACTTTAGGATATATACTCTTCAGGGAATTACCTCTTGTCCACTTGTCTATCCAGAACATGCATGCTCGACCATCACCAATATTCCATCTAGCAAAGCTAAAAAAAATCCGGTGAATGGAGTGCAGATCTTTGATAAGTTTGGAAGCATGGGAGGTGGGAATATGAGCAACAAGATTGGCACCATCTTTAGAATATAGGGAGAAAACCACTTTACTGACAAGAGACTCTCTATCAAAAAACTTCCAGATCCATTTTGATAGAAGAGCGATGTTAAATGATTCTAATTGAATAACACCCAGGCCTCCGTCCTTTTTTTGCCTGCAGACAGTATCCCAGGAGACCAAGTTTCTAACTATGGATGATTGATGATTGTCATTCCATAAGAAATTTCTCCTAATTTTGTCAATTGCTTTGATGAGCCACCTAGGCAACTTGAAGAAAGATGAGTAGCACAGAGGAATGGAAGAAGGAACAGAGTTAAGGAGGGTCAATCTACCGCCCAGAGACAGAGATCTGCTTTTCCAAAGAGAAAGTTTTTTTGAGAAAGAATCTAGGAGAGGTTGCCAATCTCGTTTGGAAAGAGAACCAAACTTGAGAGGGAGGCCCAGGTAGGAGAAAGGAAGGGAGCCAACCGAACAGTTGAGGAGATTAGCAAGTTGAGGCCCTTTATGTGGAAATTTGCCAAGGTAAAACAGGTTTGATTTGATATGATTAACTCTCAGGCCAGAAATATTAGCAAAGATAAGCAGGATGGCCTTTAAAGTAATCATATCAGTAGGAAGTGCTTTGGAAAAGATGGTTGTATCATCCGCAAATTGAAGGGATCTTATCTTGTTCAGTTCGCCTTTGAGGTTGAGCTGAGATAGATCTCCAGCGGCAGCGCTATTGATAAGCATTCTGTTAAGCACATCCACTACCAAAAGGAAAAGCATAGGAGATAGCGGATCCCCTTGTTTCAAACCTCTGTGACAAGGAAAAAACTTAGTAGGAGAGCCATTAACAAGGACAATCGACTTAGTGGAGGATATGATATGCTTGATCCAAAGGCACCACCTTGGGCTGAAACCTCTAGCTTCTATGAGGGATAAGAGGAAACTCCAGTTGACACAATCAAAGGCCTTGAAAAAATCAACTTTAATAGCACATATTTCCTTTTTACTAGAGGAGCAGAAGTTAATCATCTCATGGGTTATAAGAATGGAATCCAAGGTAGATTTACCTTTTTGAAAAGCAGATTGAGAACCATCCACAAGAAGATGAAGGAATTTGCTCAATCTATTGGCTAGGATTTTTGAGAAGATTTTACAAGAGCTATTAATCAGGCTAATAGGTCTGAAGTCTTTGGGAGAACATGCCCCTTCTTTTTTTGGGATGAGACAAAGATAGAAGTAATTGATATTATGAAGTGTTTGTGGGTGGATGAAGAGATATTGGTAGAAGGACGTAATATCAGGCTCAATTGTGTCCTAGAACTTATGAAAGAACAAAAGGGGGAAACCGTCTAGTCCTGTGGACTTATCAGGATGAAGCTCAAACACCGCATATTTGATCTCCTCTGGAGAGAAAGGGATGTTAAGGGAAGAGAGATCAGTGTTACCCTCAGGGTAAAGGGACTGCCAATCCACATTAAGTCTGGATTCCGATTGACTATTGAAAAGATTGGAGAAGTAATCAAAGAAAGACCTCTTCATCTCGGATTCTTTCGAAATGATAGAGTTGTTAATCATGAGGTGGGGGATAAAAATTTTTTCTTCTACGGTAGGAAGCAACTCTATGAAAAAATTTGGTGTTGCTGTCACCTTCTTTGAGCCACTAAATCCTAGACCTTTGCTTCCACTTAATCTCCTCTGAATTCGCGAGAGCTAAAAGTTGGTCCTTAAGGTGACTTATAGTCTCAAGTTCAGAGGAGTTTAAACTTCTAGATTCCTCAAGGAGGTTGAGAGAATCAAGCTGAGCCATGGCGGAGGAGTATAAGTGATGAGGAGAGCCAAGGCAAAACCTTTTCCACCACTTGATTCTTCTTTTAATAAGTTTCAATTGAGAAGGAAAGGTGGAGAAGAGAGGTCTTGAAAGGTGAAGGAAGACCAACTAGATTTAATGAAATCTGTGAAGGAAGGGTAGGATAACCAGGACTTCTCAAATCTGAACAAAGGAATTGGTTTTGGAGCACTTGTGTCTAATATAATGGGACAGTGATCTTGTTTGCGTCAAAAATTGTTGTATTCATTGCTGTATTCATTACAACTTTAGTCGTTACAATGAAATAAAAAAAATTGTCTTTTTATTAGACTTTTACACAATGAAAACAAAAAGTTACAACTCTCGTCAAAACAAACGCAGAGATCGTTTATCGGTCTTCTGCTTGCGTGGGATCTTTGTCTGTGCCGGGGTTTATCCGTGGACCGCCTTTGATCTAGATCCGGTTGATGAAAAATTCGGCAGAGCTTCGTCTTCACCGAGGAAGTATTTGATTTGAAGCGCTGAGATCGACCAAGCGAAATCAGGGCTCTTCTCGAGATTAAGACCAAGCCTAATCTCAAGGGACGGACGGGAATGGGTGTCGGATCTCTCGAACTCTCCTTCTTTATGCCGAAGAACTCGCCAAGATCTGTCAACCCTCGCTAAAATTCGTGCTCCTTTGACTCCACAATCCGGTAGCACCTCCTCGTCTTGATAATCAATCGCCCCCCAGAAATGAGCACTCGAGCTCGTATTTATAAGCTTCAGAAGCGGTTATTTGGATGAGAACAAGTGATTTGGCTCTATCTTCAGTTAATAACTGATTAACCATGCTAGGGGATGATATCAAGTCAGTTTGGATGCTCAGGAACGACCAAATCCTGAGAAAAACCGTCAAAAACCGAACTGGGGTCGAAACAGCGCGCGCAGGAAAAATCCGACCCGCGGTTACTGTAGCGCGGGTCGGAAAATTCCGACCCGCGGTACTGTAGCGCGGGTCGGAAAATTCCGACCGGCTGTTACTGTAGCGCGGGTCAGTTTGAGATATCTGCGGTATTTTGGTCATAACTCTTTCGTACGGCCTCCGATTAGGCTGATTCAAGATGCGTTGGAAAGCTAACGAAGAGATCTACAACTTTTATGTTTTGAGATTTTTCAGATTCAAATCGCAGCATAGTTAAAACTTCACTTCTTTGTGTGGTCAGATCACTGTAGCGCGGTCCGACCCGCGGTTACTGTAGCAGCCAATCCGACCCGCGTCACTGTAGCAGCTAATCTGAACCCGCAGTACTGTAGCACCAGTCCGACCCGCACACTGTAGCAACCATCCGACCCGCGGTTACTGTAATAGCCTTAACTCACTCATCCGACCTCAGAATGAGGTGATTCAAGATGCGTTGGATAGCCAACGAGGAGATCTACAGGCTCCCATAATTGAATCATATTTGGAATAAATGGGACACGAGGGGTGCTCCGCCTTTTGTAAACGACGTGGGGCTCCCGATCAGCTCTCGTTTCCGTTATTCCGAAGTTTCGTTGCTTCGTATGATCCGTCGACTCACTTCATGTATTTGTCGTTGTCAAACGAGCTCCTGCGACTCTAATAGCGACGTTTATCATCTTCTCTCTGTCTCGAGCTGTGTGCGGACACCCATAGGTATTTTTAGACGCCTACAGATACCCCCTCCAAAGTATTTCAGACTCATTCTTTTATAAAGGAGTATGGAATGCTTTGGATAAGATAGGCCATCTCCGCAATTTCGTAGAGTGACCTTGAACTATCTCAATCCTTAATTTCTTCAGCCTTCAATCTATTCATTGTTTCATCGAATAGATGAAGTTCTTCCGGCGTTGCGTTTATCATCTGACCGTTGTCGAAATCTTAAACTGAGATTGGTGTGTAAGTTTCAGAACTTAGCTCGTGCCATTGAGTTGACTTTGAACTGATTATCTTCGTCAGAAATTCATATCTGAATCTGATTGAACTCCCTGAAATCATTGTTTTCCTTAATTTGGCAAGATTGCTGATGCGTTGACTGGCATCGATCTTTACTGTAACGCGTTGTGTGGCGTTGACTTTTGTTGAAGTCTACACAGTTTAAGCTCTTAAGGTATTGGAACGTGGCGGTCCCAAATGTTGGGCTGCAGGACCAACTATTAAAGCTGATTCATCTGCATGTATGGATCTTATCCCGAAGTCGTTGGATGCTCAATTCTCGAGATCAACTAATGAAGCTGATACGTCAATGACTCACGTTTATAGAATTTTTGGCAAATTCTCAGCCATCAACGGGTTTGATGTGCCTTTACCGATTATCGTTTGAATCGGGCTAGCATGTGAATTTTAATCCCGTCTCACATGTGACGTTGCGCTAAAAGAATTATTTCTCTTAGACTTTGTGCTATGATTTTGAATACATAGACTTCACCATTTCTTATGGTAAACAGCAACGTGTATGAGACGTTGACTTAGGATTTTTGGCAAATCCTCAGCCTTCAACGGATTTGACGTGCTCTTACCGACTACCGTTTGAATCGGCTTACATGCGGATTGTTTTAATCCGTTCTGCATGTGACGTTGTGCTAAGAGAGTTAACGCTCTTAGTGCTACGATATTGAATACGTAGACTTCGTCTTTCTCACGGGAATAGACTACCCGGCGACGCGTGTTAGGCGTTGACTTTAGGGTTTTTGGCTAACCCCCAGCCTTCAACGGATTTGATTAGCGTTTACCGACTACCGTTTGAGTCGGACTAGCATGCGAATTGTCTAAATCCGTTCCGCATGTAACGTTGTGCTAAGAGAGTTAACTCTCTTAGTGCTACGATATTCAATACGTAGACTTATCCATACACAGGATTCAGGATAAAATTCCCCATGCATAAAAGGCATGGATTTTTGTTGCTACGATGCTGAATACGTAGACTCGGTCGTTTTTATGGGAACGAACCACCCAGCAGCACAGGTTAAGCGCTGACTTATCCCTACTTAGGCTTCGGGATAAAATACCCTAGACTAGATTCTGGTATCTTTTTTAATCGGTGAAAGACTAAACCGGCAACACGTGTTAGGCGTTGACTTATCCCTACTCAGGATTCGGGATAAAATTCCTCATGCATAAAAGGCATGGATTTTTGTTGCTACGATGCTGAATACGTAGACTCGGTCGTTTTTACGGGAACGAACCACCCAGCAGCAGCAAGGTTAATCGCTGACATTATCCTACTTAGGCTTCAGGTTTTGGTAAAATGACCCATAGACTAGATCTGTGTCTTTTTTTAATCGGTGAAAGACTAAACCGGCAAACACGTGTATAGCGGCGTTGACTTTATCGCCTTACTCAGGATCGGATAAATTCCCATGGCATAAAGGCATTGGCTTTTTGTTGCTACGATGCTGAATGACGTAGACTCGGTCGTTTTACGGGAAAGCGAACCAACCAGCAGCCAGAGGTTATGCGCTGACTATCCCTAGCTAGGCTTCGGATAAAATGACCGCCAGACTACGATTCTGGTGTTTTTAATCGGGTGAAAACTAAACAGCCGTAACACGTTTAGGGCGTTGACTTTATCCGACTACTCAGGATTCGGGATAAAAATCTCTGCATGCGATAAAAGGCATGGGATTTAGTTGTTGCAACGATGCTGAATACGTAGACTCGGTCGTTTTTACGGGAACTGAACCACCCAAGCAGCCGGTTAAGCGTGCTGACTTATCCCTACTTAGGCTTCGGTGTAAAATCCCACAGACTGTAGCATTTACTGGTGTCCTTTTTCACTTCGGTGTGAAAGACTAAACCGGTAACGCACGTGTTAGGCGTTGATCGTTATTCCCTACTCAGGATTCGAATAAAAATTCCCCGTGTGTGTAGCAAACGGATTTAGAAGTTGAAAAAAAAGCGGAGTCTTCTCTTGGGGCAAAGACGAACATTTGGTGCGCGATGCGGGAGAGGAAAATTTTACAATTCTATCTCCCAAACTGAAGAAGAAGAATTTTATATATCTATCGCCATTACATTGAAATCAAAAGTGGGATCGTCCACTTTCAAGAATCCGAGAAGTGAAACTAAAGAGTTGGGATCTCCACTTCGAGAATCAAAAAGATTCGATAATCCTAAACTGTCGGAAGGTTTGATTATCGAACTAAAGATGAATTTCTCGTTTATCGAGAGTGAATTCTGGTTTTGGTCCTTACTGTAGGAAGGTTTGACCAAGCGGGAGTTTGAGGTGACCCTAACTGTAAGAAGGTTTGATCACTCGATTTGAAAGTGGACCTCTCGTTCATTGGAGGAATCGAGAGGGGATTTTGACTGTGGTCCTAACTGTAGGAAGGTTTGACCAAGTGGATAGTGAGAGTGGGAGTACAAATCACAGCGAGAGTATTGACTTGTACAAATCACTCAGTAGGGGTTCTTAGTGTCAAGTGATAAGGACTTAACACGAAGGGGTTTGATAATTCGTCAAAGATTGACAGATGATAATTCTAAGCATTATATCCGGACTCTAACCATGAAAGTGTTGAGTGCATGAACATAGCGGAAGTTCGAATGAATTAAACCGGAAAGAATTTCGGTGATCCCATCGTCGGTTAGTCTGATCGATGGGGGATTTTTGTGGTGGTGGCGACTGTGCGTCGTCGAACACCAATGGAAGTTTTGCGAGAGAAGATTGATCCAACGAAGTGATCGAATCTCATCTCAGCAAGAGAGTGTTCGGAAATCACAATGGGTTTAGTGTTTATCACTTTATTCATAATGATCGGGTTATCCCTAAGAAAATTACATGTAATATTCTTCCGGGAACTTCCTGTTACATGAATCATCCACCCCCAGCTTCTTTCGTGAAACTGGGTCTAACATTATACCGAGTTACATGATCGGGTTATCCTTAAGAATATTACGTGTAAAATTTCTCCAGGAACTTCCCGTCAACGGTAGGAAACAGTTTAGACTCATATACCAATTGGAGTATCAGGGAGCAATTTAACCTCTTATATCGGTCGGAGGATTAAGAAGCAGTTTATACTCTTATACTTGTCGGAGTGTTCATTCGGCTCAATTGAGCGATATAACGCCGTCTTCAACCAAGGTTTGGATGCTATTCTTAAGAGCGAAGCAAGCCTTGGTAGGATGAAGGATCCTCCTGTGGTACGCACAGTACTTCGGATCTGTAGTATTATCAGCTTCCTCCTGATTTTGGATAGGTGGTAGCTTAATCTTGTTATTTTCAAGGAGGGACTCGAAAATAGCTGGAACATCTTCGTTCTTGAAGGAGTACTCTTTTTGGAGTCTCGGATCCGAAGTCTTTTGCTGCCTCCGGGGTTGTTGTTGCGATGTCTGGTTAACGTCTACAACCGTTGCATGTGCCTTTCCTTTACCACGGGAGGCGAAGTTTGAGTTCGGAAGATTCGCCGTCGGTTGGCTCCTCTCGGCTTTCTTCCTTCGGAGGAAGCGTTCGGCCCGCTCTCCGCACGTCTTCAACTCTTTCCAAGTGTTGGACGGTGCGACTCCCATAACTTCTAATATCTCAATAGATAGGTTGTTATGACATGTCTGGAGGATGAAGTCCTCCGTGATCGGATCTCGGCAGTTCATTGCTTTATTCCGAAAGCGCTTGACGAAGTCGTCGACTGTCTCGTCATCTTCTTGTTTCTGGAAAATTGATTTGTATTCCTTTAATCTCGATTACAATTGGATTTCCTGATTACAAAAGAGAAGAGAATGATATGGATTCTCCCCTTTGTTTAATTCTGGGTTCTTCACGGTGGCGATGAGATGCCTCACTCGAATGCTCGCGTCGAGTTTGCTTCTCGTTGACGATCTGACGTCTTGTTTCACTAGAACATGGTCTCTTGTCTGGTTGATAACTCTTGAGGAGTTTCGTGATTCAGAACGAATAACAAACTCTGATAAAAAAAGAGTTGTTTGAACCGAAAATGATTCGGTTAATAAGCCAAGTATCCTCTTATACTTGTCGGAGTGTTAAGAAGCAGTTTATACTCTTATACTTGTCGGAGTGTTAAGAAGCAGTTTATACTCTTATACTTGTCGGAGTGTTAAGAAGCAGTTTATACTCTTATACTTGTCGGAGTGTTCATTCGGCTCAATTGAGCGATATAACGCCGGCTTCAACCAAGGTTTGGATGCTATTCTTAAGAGCGAAACAAGCCTTGGTAGGATGAAGGATCCTCCTGTGGTACGCGCAGTACTTCGGATCCGCAGTATTATCAGCTTCCTCCTGATCTGGGATAGGTGGTAGCTTGATCTTGTTATTTTCAAGGAGGGACTCGAAAATAGCCGGAACATCTTCGTCCTTGAAGGAGTACTCTTTTTGGAGTCTCGGATCCGAAGTCTTTTGCTGCCTTCGGGGTTGTTGTTGCGATGTCTGATTAACGTCTACAACCACTGCATGTGCCTTTCCTTTACCACGGGAGGCAAAGTTTGAGTTCGGAAGATTCGCCGTCGGTTGGCTCCTCTCGGCTTTCTTCCTTCGGAGGAAGCGTTCGGCCCGCTCTCCGCGCGTCTTCAACTCTTTCCAAGTGTTGGACGGTGCGACTCCCATAATTTCTAATATCTCAATAGATAGGTTGTTATGACATGTCTGGAGGATGAAGTCCTCCGTGATCGGATCTCGGCAGTTCATTGCTTTATTCCGAAAGCGCTTGACGAAGTCGTCGACTGTCTCGTCATCTTCTTGTTTCTCATCGAAAAGTGTCCTGATGGATACCTCGTTGTCGTCATCAAAGAAGTTACCAAGGAATGAGTTCTCCATATCGTCCCAGTTGTTAATACTTCCGGGCTTGAGACGGCGGTACCAATCGAAGGCCGGCCCGCGAAGGGTGCCAACGAATGACCGAACCATCAAGGCTTCATTGCCGGAGATCATACCCAAGTGGGACTTGAAGTAGATCAGATGTTGAGTGGGTGAACCCTTCCCGTCAAACGGCGTGAAGTTAATCAAGTTGAACTTCGCCGGGTATGTTATTGAATCCCACTCTCTTGGATATGGACATGGAATGCCAGTCCTCTTTACCTCTCGATCAGACATTAGAGCGTTGATTTTACTCTCAAGATCTTTCATTTTCTCATCCTCGCTCGTATCGGGCTTTGGACGATTCTTAGGAGGAACAACGGGGCCACCCCCAGCGTTGTCGTCTTTAGTGGGGCCACCCCCAGCGTTTTGGTCAACGGGAGGGTCATCAGCATTGAGACGTTGGTCATCAGCATTGAGACGTTCATCCACATCTGAATCGCTGCCTGCTTGATCAGTACGGTTGCGATGGCTAGATTCACCGAACTGATTGGATAGAGCCCGAATTTGTTGGTCATGCTCTTCCCTTATCCGTAGCATAGCCATTTCCATTTCAATCTTGAATGCCTCTTTCTGTTTGGTTAGAGCATCCTCAAGAATTTTGGCGATTTGCTCGGTATTGATCATGAACACTTCACGGGATTGTCCCGGACTGGATACCGTATTATCAGAAGCGATTGCCGAGTTAGCGTCCGATGCTTCATCATCCGAGGATAACCCTCTCTGCATTCTCTGATAATCCCTTTGTCTAATAGTTCCTGATCGCAACCGGGTTAGACGGTGCGATACGAGAGGGTCAGAACTAGAAGGTCGAATCAACTTTCCCTTATCAGCCATGTTAATTGTGACTTTTGGAAGTTCGTTATCATGAACAGTCGATCGCTTCTTACGGAGACGCTTTGGTTTGGACTTAGTCATTCCGTTGGAGATCCTCTCGGATACGGAGACCCTCTGCGGAGCAGTCTTGGGGCAACTGCATGCTGATAAGACTGTCCTGATTATCTTAGCGCATGGGCAGTGAGACTCCAATTCCCGGGTACTTCTCTTCCGAGACTTGTTCATACCCCCAGCCCGATAGTACAACTCATCGACGTTGCCGTCGGAGTAACCTATCGACTGTTTACATGAATCCTCAGGTATAATGCGCTCATTTATCTTACGCGTTTTCTTCTGAGTATGCAACTCCTTGTTGGCGTTCTCAAGAGTCACGCGTTTAGAGTCACGCATTTGTAAGCGTGAACTTTTGACGGGCTCTTGGACTTTAATACACACCCCCAGGCGGGTAAAAACTGGAGTTTTCCCTTTATACGAAGGCTTGAAATTGTTGCGAGGGCGTGTGCGACCCCCAGCTCGACGAGTCGTTCGGGGTTCAATCATCGAACCCAAGTGTCCTTCGATCAAAACTTTGCCTCGATCCTCGTGCAAAGGACCCAGGCGATCAACTATCCTCACCTTGAATCGGGACAAATCCATGTTGTCGTGGGGCTCCACCAGAGGTGCGGAACTTGAAGGGATCGACGTAACCGGTGCAGAACGTCTTCTGTCTCGACCCTGGCGCGGGTCAGATTTAAGTGACCAACGGGTTGGAGGGTCGGATTCAAGTGACCTGCGATTTGGAAGGTCGGATCCAAGTGACCCGCGAAGTGGAGGATCGGATCCAAGTGACCCGCAAAGTGGAGGGTTGGATCCAAGTGACCTGCGATTTGAAAGGTCGGATCCAAGTGACCTGCAAAGTGGAAGGTCGGATCCAAGTGACCTGCGATTTGGAAGGTCGGATCCAAGTGACCGGGTCGGATTGGAGTGACATGCGTTTTGGCGGGTCGGATTGGAGCGACCTGCGTTTTGGCGGGTCGGATTGGAGTGACCTACAAATTGGCGGGTCGGATTGGAGTGACCTGCGTTTTGGCGGGTCGGATTGGAGCGACCTGCGTTTTGGCGGGTCGGATTGGAGTGACCTGCAAATTGGCGGGTCGGATTGGAGTGACCTGCAAATTGGCGGGTCGGATTGAAGTGACCCGCGCGCCGGCGGGTCGGATTCAAGTGACCCGCGATTCTCGATCTTTTCGGCTGCCGTTTTGGATTTTGGCCTCCAAGTTTGATGCAGTCTTGGTTGTTTCTTAGCTATGTCCTTCTTCTGCATCTTTTGTGCTTTTTGCACAAGAATTCGTTGGCGCGCACAGCGTTGGCGCTGCCTTTGACGAGTTCTCTTTGATAAAATAGGCGCGCCTTCTGTACTCAACTCCTTGATTGAGGAGGAGTTCAGATCTGCAGATCCGGACTCATTGGAGGCCGGAAGGGCGTTGTAAGGTTCAGCTACCGCAACAACGGGGGCGTTGATCTTCCTTCGCTTGCGAGAGGCGGAGGATCTGGAGGAGGAGGACGACAGATATTCCTCGAACTTCAGTTGGTCGAACTCGTATTCGACCACTTCTTCAACCGGGATGCAGATCCGAGGTTGCGACACGACAGCTCCGGCAGCGAAGCTGTTGGCTCCCACTGTGGTCGCCAGTTTGTTTGCGTCGAAAATTGTTATATTCATTGCGGTATTCATTACAACTTCAATCGTTACAATGAAAACAAAAAAAAGATTGTCTTTTTATAAGACTTTTACACAATGAAAACAAAAAGTTACAACTCTCGTCAAAACAAACGCAGAGATCGTTTATCGGTCTTCTGCTTGCGTGGGATCTTTGCCTGTGCCGGGGTTTATCCGTGGACCGCCTTTGATCTAGATCCGGTTGATGAAAAATTCGGCAGAGTTTCGTCTTCACCGAGGAAGTATTTGATTTGAAGCGCTGAGATCGACCAAGCGAAATCAGGGCTCTTCTCGAGATTAAGACCAAGCCTAATCTCAAGGGACGGACGGGAATGGGTGTCGGATCTCTCGAACTCTCTTTCTTTATGCCGAAGAACTCGCCAAGATCTGTCAACCCTCGCTGAAATTCGTGCTCCTTTGACTCCACAATCCGGCAGCACCTCCTCGTCTTGATAATCAATCGCCCCCCAGAAATGAGCACCCGAGCTCGTATTTATAAGCTTCAGAAGCGGTTATTTGGATGAGAACAAGTGATTTGACTCTATCTTCAGTTAATAACTGATTAACCATGCTAGGGGATGATATCAAGTCAGTTTGGATGCTCAGGAACGACCAAATCCCGAGAAAAACCGTCAAAAACCGAACTGGGGTCGAAACAGCGCGCGCAGGAAAAATCCGACCCGCGGTTACTGTAGCGCGGGTCGGAAAATTCCGACCCGCTGTTACTGTAGCACGGGTCGGAAAATTCCGACCCGCGGTTACTGTAGCGCGGGTCAGTTTGAGATATCTACGGTATTTTAGTCATAACTCTTTCGTACGACCTCCGATTAGGCGGATTCAAGATGCGTTGGAAAACTAACGAAGAGATCTACAATTTTTATGTTTGAGATTTTTCAGATTCAAATCACAGCATAGTCAAAACTTCACTTCTTTGTGTGGTCAGATCACTGTAGCGCGGTCCGACCCGCGGTTACTGTAGCAACCATCCGACCCGCGCACTGTAGCAACCATCCGACCCGCGGTTACTGTAATAGCCTTAACTCACTCATCCGACCTCGGAATGAGGTGATTCAAGATGCGTTGGAAAGCCAACGAGGAGATCTACAGGCTCCCATAATTGAATCATATTTGGAATAAATAGGACACGAGGGGTGCTCCGCCTTTTGTAAATGATGTGGGGCTCCCGATCAGCTCTCGTTTCCGTTATTCCGAAGTTCCGTTGCTTCGTATGATCCGTCGACTCACTTCATGTATTTGTCGTTGTCAAACGAGCTCCTGCGACGCTAATAGCAACGTTTATCATCTTCTCTCTGTCTCGAGCTGTGTGCGGACACCCATAGGTATTTTTAGACGCCTACAGATCTGAGCAAGGAGCTTTGAAGGCATATTAAACAAGAAAGGGGAACTTGAGATCAAATTCTGAGGATACCAAAAATCTATCCAACCTGGCCATGACTGGGTTGGACCTGCAGTTGGACCAAGTAAATTTCCTACCGCTAAGGGGAAGGTCAGAAAGAAGAAGAGAATCAATGAGATTCCTGAAGGCATCCATGTCTCTGAGAGAACCCGATCGCCCATTCCTCTCAGATAGATGAATGGTCATGTTAAAGTCCCCGAAGACAACCCACGGAAGGGAAAAGGAATTCCTGAGTCTACTCAGTTCCCACCAGCATACTTCCCTATCAGCAGAATTACACGGAGCATACACAGATGTGACGACGAAAGACCAGTTAGAAGGTTTATGGGTGAGCGTAGCAGAAACAGAAAAAATGTCTGTGGAAGAGGAGGAGCATGAGAAAAGGTCATCGTTCCAACCAAGAAGGACACATCCCCTAGACTCTGTAGCCTCTAGGGAGATCCAAGATGATAAAGAGCCACCACCTAAAGCTTTAAAAGTGTTAGGCCTAGAAAAATTGAGTTTAGTTTCTTGCAAACCCACTATATCCACCTTGGCTAACTTTATGCATTCCCTGACTAGTCTACGCTTAGCTGGGTTGTTTAACCCTCTCACATTCCATGAACCCAATTTTATTATAACAGAGAGGATGAGAGAACAACTGGGGGAAAAGGGGATCACACTCACTAGGAAACGTCCTCTAGATTTTCCATGTTTTGAATATCTGCTAATCCTGTAGGATCAATCGGTTCCTTAATACCACAATTGATCGAGATTTCACCCAATTTGTCTAAATTCATGGAGTTAATAGGTAGAGTAGAAGCTGATGATGAAGATCTGCTCTTAGAGATACCTGGGCGTTTACTGATTCTCTGAAGAGCCAGGTGTCTCTTGTAGGGATGAAGTGGCAACGAGCTTCTGGAGGCTTTCTTCTTGGCAGTCTTTGCTCTCGACTTGACATTTCCAAAGCCTAGAGGGGGATCAGAGGATGAGACATTGTCCATAGAGTCAGATGAGCTGATGGCTATGGACTTTTCCGGATTGAGAAAAGCTGGAGGAGGATCTTGCGCACTTTCTACTGGAGGAGATAGAACTAATTGCAGTTGCTCCCAAGAGGATTTGGCTATCTGAAGCTTAACACCTTTGAATGAAACTTCCATCAAGTTTGGAATAGTAACAGCCTTGACAGCGGAGGAATGAACCT
Source organism: Asparagus officinalis (assembly GCF_001876935.1). NCBI lineage: Eukaryota > Viridiplantae > Streptophyta > Magnoliopsida > Asparagales > Asparagaceae > Asparagus > Asparagus officinalis. Next base: position 138,453,760 of record NC_033800.1, on the reverse strand, counting down.
GTGGAGAAACACATGTCTGATCCATCGGCTTTTTACCTTTGGGATCCGAGGAAGGAGGAATATTACCCTGAACTGGCTGAACTACCTCTACATTGCAGGGGAGGGAGGGAGGAGGCGGCGGCAGGTCCTCTGAAGAGGAAGAAAGGACCCCCTCTTTCCTAATGAAGCTTTCATAGAAATCCCGACATCTAGCCTTAGATTCTGACAGAGACTTGCCCAGAACTCGCAGACGAACTGAACCTTCCATGATGTGGATGTTATCAGGAGATTCATATCTGAACGTGACTACACGAGGAATTTCTGATGGATCTCTGATATGCAGCATGGCTTTACAGTTGGAGGCTTCCTTTTTAAACATGATATCATCAGAAACAATGATTACTTCTCCAACCTCTCCCAACAGAGCCGAAATAAACTCCGAGTCCCAGAGATGTATAGGTAAATCTAGAATTTCTATCCACACATAAACAAATTTAGGAAGGGCTTTAAGGCCAGTATTTTCCGACCAGGGGGAGAAGACACCACCAAAGTTCCCCATACTAAAGAAAGGTTTAGAGCAGGCATAATCCATCATTTCCGCATCAGGGAACTGGATAAAATAGGAGGGAAGCTCTCCTCACCGAAGTTTTCCATTCATCAACTTTCAAATGGAATTCTAGATTTTCTATAAGCTCAGCATAAGTTGGGTTACCAACCTGAATCTGGAAAAAGGCATAGAAGATGAAATCGCCCATACTGGAGACCACTAATTCGGGGAGAGGGACGTTAGGGATAAAAAGAGAGGGCGGAGAGGAGGGGTGGGGTAGGTTCGCTTTGGATGTGGGGATGATGCTGTGGGGTAAAGGATGGTTATTATTTGGACAGAATAAAGATGTATGGCCTACCAAGTTGCAAGCAAAGCATTTGAAATCTCCCAAGGAACAGTCTTTAGCTATGTGGTCTCTGTCCCCGCAAAAGAAACACCTAGAGGGTTTATGAGGGGTCTCTGTCCCCGCAAAAGAAACACCTAGAGGGTTTATGAGGAGGAGATATGGGGAAGATGGACTAAGACGATCTAGGCCTTTTTGGACGTCTCCTACGAACTGTGGTCCAGCCTTCTTCCGGAAGGGGTAAAATACCTTTCGAAGAGGAAGCTTTAGATGTCTTGAGGAGATCTGCAAAGGAGGGTTTTTTTGTGGGGATGTGAAGGGAGTTGGACGGAAAAGAAAAGTTGTGATTAGGGTTAGAGAAGATATAGGGGGGGGTGGGGGGGGGGGAGAGGAGGTGAAATCGGAACCTGAAGGGGGTTTTTGGGGATGAGAGGAGGTCTTGGAAGAGTGGAGGGAGGAAGGATCTAGAGGAGCAATGGTGATATTACCGTTGTTGAAGGAGACGTAGCGCCGCCTTGGAACCCTAAACGCCGCTCCTTGTCGCCTGTCGAATCGCCTCTGATCCCGCTCCATGTGTCGGTTAAAAAACAACTAATTGCAAGTACATTGGTCTCACTTCTAGGTTTAGATGAGAAGTATACTGTACGTGTCACATATCATACTTTAGGATAAATTGAGAGTGCGTGTCATCCACTTCCTGTCTAAATTCACGGACCTAAAACTAAGGATCAAGTTGGGCTCACACTTGTGCTCAAATATTCATATAATCCAACGTCAAATTTTCATTTCTCTCATGCACAGGACATGCATTGATTGGGCTTGTCATAAGAAAATCACCTTGAAAGATCAAGCTACAATTCCATGATGGTTCATGAGAATATCACCACCAACCACCTTCGTATCGAAACAAACATTCATATATATGAAGTCTTAGAGACATATGATAGACTTAGAAAGATCAAATAACTGAGCACGTACAATCAAGGTGCAATGGATCCGGCTAATGATGATCCAAGTAATGATAACAATACTAATGGCAATGCTAATGACACGGATGATAATAAAGAGGACAAAGAAGACAGTTTGCCACATTCACAGCAGCAGCAACAGGAGAAAGATCCCGCAGTAGATGATGATGTAGATTATTATCCAGGCTATCATCAACGTTCCGATGATGAACCGGATCCAGATGAAGACGAAGAGTCCAAAGAATATGATTCTAGTCCAGAATACGCTAGCAGTGGCAACGAGGAGGAGGACGATGAATACGATTCTAGTCCAGAATACGCTAGCAATGGCAATGAGGAGGACGATGACTGATGAATAGGTTTCTAACGAATCTAGTACCCTTTGTTGAATCCGTGTTTGCTAATTTACACTGAATTGTTTTTATGTACCGTTAAAAGTAGTAAAGATACGCCTAGTTTTTTTGGTTATGAGTAATCTGTGGCTGCAATTATATAATTTAACTACAGATTTGAAAAGGTTGCAGCAATAGCCACATTTTCCAGCCGTATAATTTTCTTTCTAATTCCTTGATTAAGCAAAAGGAGATTAACACATCCCACCTAAATATTCGCTTTCTTTTATAAACATATAAGTTCTATACGTTGACTGCTCAACAGCACTTTGACAATACACATACAAGCATTTGACAATTAAGCAAAGATTTTCTTTGCGAACATTCATTGCAAATTTCATGAAATACTTCACATTTACATATTAGATAATTAAACAAAGGTTTGATTGCAATGATTTATTGCAAATTTCATGCGTGCGAAGAATACAACAAACAAAAACATTTCTTCTATACACGAATACACGACTTTCTCTCTCTAGTTTCTACTATTAACAAAACAAACAAACAAATAAACACTAGGTTTGCCCCCACTTATATTGTTATTACGAATTAAAGAATATTATGGGCGCATCACCTCTCCGTTTTTCTCAATTATATAGAAATTTATTTATTTATTTTTTCAATTCTGGCAAGTGGTAAATTTAGACCGCTGACCAAAAGCCCCAATCATGTGACATGCTACCTCTAGCAATTTCCCTGCAACCAAAAACCATAAAAGAGAAATTTAATCAGCTTGATTTAATAATATTAATTGGCAATGTTAGAGAGAATCCATCTGCTACCAACAAAAATAAAATCTTTTAATAAGCTGTTAACTTAATTGAAGTACAACCACGATATGGCTAGTTGTTAAGAGTCCTTTGTGAGATGTGAATCCCCCCTTAGACTATAATATTTGAGTTTTCATTTTAAAAATGGATACATGACAAATTCTTCCATATTGATGGGCCTCCCAAGATACTCCCTCCCTTTTGTCGGCTAAAAAATTGACATAAATTTTGGACTGCTTTTTAAAAAATACTATTACTCTCTGTTCATGTTACCATAAAATTCATGATTTTCCCTTTGAAGAAGTAGTGCTCGTTATACTGCTTTTGGTTCTGCTGTAATAAAGAAAATGACATAATTTTTTTTATTTATAGTGAGGCGATATTTGAACCTCCCAACTATCTGGATCATCAATGGTGCTAAAAAAATTAACTTAAACTTAATCACAATTTATTTTATCTTAAAATCCTATTCTTTTTACCTTGATCCTGCCTTCAAGTAAAGGGCACAAAACACTCCCCATGCAAACCGGTTTTATGAACCATAAAAGAGATGGTTGAAAAATCATGCCTTCATCCTACCCTCACGTAAATGGCACAGAAGACTCTACTCGCATAACGAAATCACAACTGTTTAAATTTATGGGTAATTGAATGAAAAAAAGGTTATAATGTTTTTTAAATTTAGTTCAAGTACACGGGTACTTTTAAATTTAGTCAAATTATAACAAAAGAACACCCATGCAATTAGGTCTACTTTAGAACATCCCTTGTTGATGAAGACAAAACAAAGGTCTCATGTATCTTTTTAATTGGACAACCAAAAGCCAGCTCTCTGAAAAGGATTCCCCACCATTTTGATTTAAAAAGATTATTTCTCTATATTGCTCCTTCTTTTCACCAATAACAGATAATATAAAGTAGAAAACCATGCATTTATCTTCCATTATCATTCTTAAACTTGTTTTATAATGCAGACATATTAATCTTGAAGATATTTCTTCAGCAAAATCTCATATTACTTTATCATCATCTAATAGAATATATTTCATAAGGGTTATTTGCAATTTAATACCCCCAAAGTTTCATAACATGCAAAAACAATTAATATTAGTTCTAGTCAAGAACATCAACATAGAAAAGTGAACGAGAAACAAATTTCCTCACCAAATTTCAGTTTTGGGTTTTTTTTAGGAAATTGAGGAACAAAGTTCGCGCTTTGGGGCATCAAATTGTAAGATAACTTCACTTTGAAAACTATTAGAGTATCAAATTTCCGAAATCGGACTACAAGATTACAAACTTAGAAGAGATAAAATTTTCAGGGTGTTGAAGCGCAAACAAGACTTTTGACAAGAAAAGAAAGAAAGAAACTTACTAAGGCAAGGGATATAAACTAAAGGCAACGAGGATAACCTCACCGACAACTCTCATGATCGGCACACGTTACATGAAACGGAAACTTTACCCGCATTTCCTCGCTGGAGAAAATTTATTCCCGCTACTCTCACAGCCCGGTATACTCACCGCCCTAAAACCCGCCGGAAACCTCCCCAAATCATCCGCAAACCTAAGCTCCGGCCACAGCCAACCCAATACCGAGACACACATTTGATTTCACATTGATTAAATGGTAAATTTATTGCGGATTAGTAACAGATTCGAATTCACTCTCTCCAGCAGGTAACTTCTAAGGGATCAATTCACCTAACGAGTCTTATTATAAAATGGCCGGATTGGATGTCAATATTGCAATGTTTGTCAAGGACTAGTCTGGGCTTGTTTGGATTGAGGGGAATAAAGGTGAAGGGAAGTTAGGGGAACCATTCATCTTGTTTGGGAAAATTTAGAAGGTGAAGTTATTCATCCTAATTCCCCTTGGTTTACCTCCTAAGGGGCTGTTTTGTTGCACACTTTTTGAGAAAACTTTTCTTAAAACATCTGACAATGGTAAATTTGTAATTAAAAGTTTTCCAGAGATTTCTGTAAATTGTGTTTGGTTCAACAAAAAATTTACACAAATATTTTCTATAAAATATCAAAACCTACCAAATTTTACAAAAAGCAATTTCCTCTCAAAATGAGAGGAAATCACCAGAAATCTGACACATACCATATTTAATTAAAAACCTACCAAATCTTGTTATTTTCTATAAAGTTATGAGCTATTTTCTTGTTTTGAACCAAACAAGCAAAGTACAAAAAATAAGAAAATTGGTACTTTTTGATTTCTCAAAACTTTTCCTATAATTTTTTTAAGAAATACAAGGAAATCATATTTTAGGTGGAAAACATTTCCTATAATTTCTAGAAATTGAACCAAACACCCCCTAATACTATAAAATTTGTTACCCCAAATTGGGATGTAACCCTTCCCTTTCCTTCCATTCTCTCACCTAGTTTCCATTAACTTCCCTTGACCCCGTTGAAATACAAACACACCCAGTTCAATCAAAAAAGAAAATACCTACTCGCATTGTTAAAAACAATAAAAAAAAGCAAAAAACTTACCTCTCCTTGCTGCACCAACCTTCTTCGCCCCCTTGGCTTGCCGCCGTCGTTAGAGGCGTCACCTCCGCCGCCGGGGACCTTCTTTCCTCTCCTACTCCGCGGCCGAAAAGAACAGAATCGCTATCCCCTGGACGAGATCCTCCGTCCCGTATAATATACCGGGTCGAACAAATAAGGCCGACCCCTCCCCCGCCCGAACTTCACCGACCCATCCGCCTCCTCGCCACCACCTATATGCGGCAGCGCTCAGCTGCTGTCGTACTTCACCTTCCCGAACTCCGGACCGCAATTGGTACATGCCTCTCCTCGTCTAGTACTCCGGTATCAGATGTAGGTACACTATCTGCTCCGGCGCGCGGCTCGCTAGAGCCGGTCCGTCGGTCAGCCTCGACATCGCCTCGTCGTTCGGAGCGAGACGCCGTGAGGACAGTAGCCCTGGAAACCAGGCGGTCCCATCTCGGTGGCGAGGTTGCGTGTAGGTTTGACCAGGATGTCGGCGCAGCTCGTTGTAAGCCGCCGTAGAGGATTAGGCGTATTGGATGAAGTCCGTTGACCTGGGCCTCCCCGTCGAAGTGGCGGTGGGCGGATCCGGCGCCCGGCGCCGGCGCGGGGCCGCAATGGCAACGAGCGCCGGCGCCAGGCGTCGTAGATCGGCGAGCAGCGGGACCAAACCAAAAGGCACCCCCGCCGGCAATGGGACCGGCCGCGCCGGCTTCTTCAGGCGGAAGTGGCGTCCTCCGGAAATCGACGACCGGCGGCCTCGGTGGAGCACGGCGGCGATGCGGCAACGGAGGCTTCCAAGGCCGGGCGGTTACCGAAAGTCAAATACAAACATAAGACCCAACCGGATCTAAAGACGAAGACATCAGCATTGGTCGACGCCGTGGATGACGCCGCTCGGGCCGGACGACGTCGTCGGCGGGCGGATCACGGGCCGCTCCCGCCATCGATTTGCCGCCGGAGAGGCGAGAAACCAAATTCGGTGGCCAGGAGAGGGTTACCCCAAGAGTGGCTGCGATCGAAGGAGTCGGAGTGACTCTATTAGAAGGGATCATGTGAAAAGAGGAGCAGTCGATATTGGAAGGCCAGAATTCAGATGTTGCGGGCCTCGAGGAGGAAGCGCCATTGAACTCGGAAGGTCAGACAAGATCTCGGCTCGACCGACATGATTCATTTGAAGGCGCGAAAGATAGAGGATACCGATGAGGTTGCCGGTCGGAGATCGTGGACTCTCAAACAAAACAACAAGGGTTTGCGAGAGGGAGCCCTTTCGACCAAGCTCAGGCGAGCTCGGTTGTATGTGGGCGGACAATCCAACACATCACACACGCCACACCACACACACAAAAAAAACCCGTCGCAGGAGGAGGCGACACCGCGGACGGCACCCCACCTAGGTTAGCGCAGTTGATCTGGCCGCCGCCGGACGCGATCGCTTGGTCGACAATGCTGGTGATAACACGGCGCCCGTAGAGGCAGCGAAACAGCCGAGGATTAGGGTTTTGCGGCGCCGGTAGATCGGAGAACCCATGGCGATGGCACAAAGGTGATGAGATTATATTTGTGGCGAATGTGGAGCTCGACGTCGAAGGAATTAATATACATTGAAGTATTGTTGATTAATCCATTATTATAAGAGGATCCTTTATCGTCAATTATACACCCACCTCATAACTACCTTAAATCTGTACGAAATCCATCATATTTGCAAATTCATACCCCGCATCTAAATAATTGCTAAGCAATTCACAAATTCTAGCGATTACGAATGTCGTCAAAAAATATAGTAACAGTTTTTTTTAGGGTTCAAATCAACCAATCTTCGTAGGTGATGCTCGGATAGGATTCGTATTAAATTCACATGTTAATATAAAGCAGCCTTTGAATGTTATGTCAACTAGAGCATTTTAAATTTTCTTTTTCAACTGTTCAAAGACTAACGAACTTAAATTTGGAGGCGTTTTTAACTCCACGTTAGTATTTGAGACTAAATTGTCAGATGCACAGGTTTAGAGACTACATTTGCAAATATGGTTTAGTTAGGGGCGTATTAGCATATAGGTTAAAATCCCTTCGAACGAGTGGGCTGCCCGGAGGCATACGAAATGGCTCGAGCGGCGAGGTCCGGATGGTTAAAAGGACAGGCTGTTGAGATTGTGGGAAGTGGGGACCACGGAAATCTAATGCAACTCACTCTCGCTGTCCTAATTTCGAAGCTTAAATACCAAATTTACCCCTTAAACTCTAGAAAACTCGGAGGAGGGGATGACGTGGAGAGGGTTAAATGGAGAATTTAATTCTGCCAGTGCGAATTATTCCCTAGCAGTGAGAAGCGAGGACCAAAAGCGTGAAGATTTGAGGGAAGAAAATTACTAAAAAACCCAGTTTCTAGGTGAGCAAGCAACTTCGGTTTGAAGACTACTACTGCAGAAGTCGAGGACGACAGCGCATCCAACTGGCTTTTTTTGCCCACGGGGACGTAGGGGTAAAATGGACACTTCATAAGGTCGGCCCGAGAGTTTTGCTACAGTGACGAGCAACCTGAGCTGTCGGTGTTGGCTACGAGTCATATAATGCACATGTTCTAATTCTCGTAACGAAATAAAATTAAGTTCTTAATATTTTAAATAGTTTTTTAACTTTTTGATATCTTTTTTAATTGAGTTTTATTTGGTATTTGGGAAGGGAGAGGGAAATAAGAAGACGCGAGGGCGACATCTTGCCCGCCGCGAGGTCGTTGGTTATTGTCAGAGGAAAAAAATGAGAAGAAAAAAAATTATGTAGACGGTCTTCTATAATTAATCATATAGACTATAGTAAAAAAAGTTATAACTAGATAAGCTTTTCAGTTACTGTGTATGAAGTTGATAATGCACTAATTCATGTATTTATTAGCAACAACAAGATAGTAGTATAGCAGATCGGCCACTGAGAAAATAGAGAGTGTAGACCAAACCTGGAATCAAATCAACGAAGAAAGCTAGAAAAACCCAGTTCGGTCGACCGACGGAGGAGATCCGGTCGATCGCGACGCCTACAAGAAACAAGCGTGCGAAGCTCGCTTTAGCAAGTCGACCGACAAGGATAGTTTGGTCAATTGAAAAACCTTATAGGAAATGAACATTTTGTCCGGTCGACCGACACGAGGACTCCGACGATCGAAAATGTGCATCAGACCCTGTAAGAAAACTGCGTTCTGGCCGGTCGACCGAAACACATGGTCCGGTCGACCGAAAGCCGTTTTTGCAGTTTCCTAAATTGTTTGAGATTCTATTTTGGGCTCGGATACTATATATACCTAATATGTTTTTAGAATTAAAAGAACACGTGAAAAAGAGGGTTTTGAGAGGATTCTTTCAGAGATCTCAAAGAGATAAAAACTTATTTGTGGGCAGTGTAATCTTCTACAATTAATCAAAGAATTATGTGATGTGGCTCCCGAGGACGTAGACACGTTACCGAACCTCATTAAATCGGGTGTGTTCTTTCTTGTTTATCTTTCCTGTAATTTTTTCTTTTATTTGTGGTGATTTTCCTACTTGCTAAACTCTTAGCACAAGGTCCGGAAGGGCACGGGTTCGATTGGTTATTTCGAATCCCCAACAATTGGTATCAGAGCTTCGTTCAGAAGATTTGTGCGAGAACCATGGTAGATGAAAGCAAATCAAAGATCGATAATTTTGACGGGTCAGACTTTGCCTACTGGAAGTCACAGATGGAGGACTATCTGTACCAGAAGGATCTTTACAGTCCATTGATGGGCGATGCTAAGGAAAAAAAGAAGGAGGAATCAAACGAGGAGCGGGAAATACTAAATAGGAAGGCTTTAGGGTAAATCCGGTTGTCGCTCGTCAAATCGTTCACCCATAATATATTGACGGAAAAGACGACGATGGGACTTATGGAAGCACTCGCGAAGATGTATGAGCAACCGTTAGCCGCAAACAAGATGCATCTCATCAAAACGCTCTTCAACTCAAGATGACAAAAGGATGCACCTTCACGATGTACCTCAGCGAGTTAAACACGATTGTTGATCAACTTATCTCCATGGACATCACGTTTGATGACGAAGTGCATGCCATATTGATTTTATTTCAGTTGCCAGATAGTTGTGCAGGCTGCATGACCGCAATCAGCAAATCGACGGGGAAGAAAAAGTTGAACCTGAGCGAGATTGTTAGCATGATTTAATCCGAGGAGGTTAGAAGAAAATCGTCTAAATCAGAAGGTTCAGGTTCAACCCTAAATCTCGAGCAGAGAAGCCGAAGCCAAAAGAAGGGTAACCAGAATAGGAATCGGTCGAAGTCAAAGAAGAAGAGGTCGAACTCGAAGGTAAGACCTATCAAAGGGAAGTATTGGAACTGCGGCCAGAAGGGCCATATGTCTTCATCCTGTAAAGCACAAAAGAAGGATGCGAATGAGCAGGAGGCTCATATCATGCAAGATGACTTGATCCTTGCTATGGATAGTGTTGATGCTCAATATCAAACAAAATAATCCAGAAGAGGATGGTTGCAGAGTGATGAAGGATGATGGAGAGCCTGCTCCCTTCTTCGACTTTATACTTGGTTCTTGAACGAGGGCTTGATGTCAACCCTGCACAGAAAAGAAGAATCCATGAGAGGGCGAAGACTGGTTCCCATGTGGTTCCTCCGACGGTCAAGTTAGTGAAACTCGAGTGGGGAAGGGAAAGGTCAGGAACCGATGTGGTTCTTAAGGTGACAATGTGCATGCCTAGAGGATCTACGTGAGCTCCTCTGTGTTGATGAAGAACTGTGTGTTCTTTTCTATCTCTATGATAGATGATGATCTCCTAGATTTAGCTCAGGAGGAGGAAGTCTTGATCCCTCCTCTCTCTTTCTCCCCTCCCTCTTGTTAGGATCAGATAGGTTACCTTTAGCCCAGCATAGGGGAAGCGGTGTTAGAGTGCAAGCTAAGAGCCGAGTCATCCCTCGCTTTACAGGTGTCGGCTAGCGACTGGAGGGGAAGTCACTTCAGCTCTGGAGAGGATGCCTCCATATTTTCTAGGAAGCGATTGAGAATGTTGCAGAAAAAACATGCTGGCATACTGAATCATCCCTCGCCTTATAGGTGTCGGCTGACGACTGGAGAGGAAGTCACTTCATTATGGGAGAGTGTGTCTCTGTATTTTCTGGGAAGTGATTGAGCCGACAAGTCATGGAGGCCTATCAGGCCAAAATCTGGATAAGACTTGTCCGAGGTGGACTGAGATGTTAACATATGTTCTGGGAGAGAGGCTTGAGGCTGGGGCCAAATTCTCAACTTAGTCGGCAACAGGGAATGTCCCCCCAGTCATTTCTGAGAATTGCCCAGTGAGTGGTCGAGTGTCCTAAGTAGGGTTATCCTCAATGATAGGGTCGACTGATCACGTCATTCATGTTAGCATGAAAGAATGTCGACCTGTCCTACTGGTCGGAATGTCATCTTATCCTAGCCAAGAACCATCTCTTGAGTAGATATAGAGATGTCGACTCGTCTGGGAGGTCAGAATCTCTCGTGCCGACCAAGATTGCCTTTCGTGTCGACACCAGAGTGTCAGCTTGATGAGTCGATGGCGCCGAGGCCTCTATGATTGCGCATTAGGTTAATTCCTGATAAGGTACCAAGGTCTGTAATTAGCCATGATGGTCGAGTTGCACTAGAGGATTCGACCATATGTCATGTCTTGGATTTATCCTGAAAAGGTACCAAGGGCTTGAAATTCAACTGAGGAGTCGAATGCCTAGAACTCTTAAGAGTTGACTAGGGCTTTCCTTCCCCTAAGGTCGAGAGAAAGCTCTGGGAATCATCCAAAGGATTGAGTTTATTTTGCTAGAACTCTTATTGTATCATTTTGTAAATATATGTATCTTGGGTAAGTGAACACCATAACAATTGGCCCCTTTCACTTGGAGTCGGATTTCAATTGACTCCGAGAGAAATAAGATATGCTCTGATCAATACAGGCCTATTGAGGATGAGAAATTGAGAAGTCTCTATCTTAGAGACGTGGCTTGTCATTATTGGCCACCATTATTAACTCCGCTATTCATACCTGACATCATCAAAGATTTGAACCGCCTTTTTGAGAGACGAAGTATTATGGATAGAAGGGGAAGGAAAAGGGTTGAGAGGCGGCATCCAATCGGACCAGTTGTGAGGTCCCAGCCAGTTAGGATGGGTCCGCTAATAACTCAGATTAACCGCTTGGAAATTGTGGGGTAGATAGATGAGTCTTCTCCTGATAGGGAGACAATGGCCTTAGTGGTCAAAGAGGATGCTGTCGGTCTTGAGGCATCTCGTCGTCCTGGCAAAGAGCTAATTGGGATGGACGATGACGTCGAGGGGAGAGCTAAAACTCTGTCAGACCAGATAGAGAATTGTGTTGATGGGAGGATTTTGGAGGATATACCAAGTGTTGGCATACACTAAGCTCTTCAAGCTTGTTTAGCTCGGGGGACTTTGCTGGGACACGCCCTGTTCAATCGACTTGAGCATTCTCTGGAATGATAAGAAGGACTGGTGAAGGAGAAGTCGGTCAAGGAAGAGGCAGAGAAGAGAATCACTATCTTGGAAGCCGAATTGGCCCATAAATAAGACGCTTGGCGTTGGAGTATGGATGAGAAGGAAGAGCTCCTCAAGAGCTTTCAAATCCAGTTCTCCAAGTAGGTAGGGACCATCGAGGACCTTCAAAGGGAGATAGTTTATCCACAAGTGGAGGCCAAGTCCGAGAAGCGTCGCAGGACGACGGCTGAAGTAGAGGCTCGATCAAGTCCTGTCTCTTGAAAAGACGAGGAGGGACTTTGAAGAGCTACAATCAATGCTTCAGACGTCCATGGCCCTTGTCGATAAATTGGAGGATCAACTCGCTCATCTGGATTTGGAGCAGCATAAAAAGAAGGTGGTCGACGACTGGTGTCATGGCCCTATAAGGAAGGCTGAAGTAGCCTTAGCATGTAAAGCTGGGGTTGATTACTTCGCCTCCTTAGTGCCTCGTGACTCTCATCCTATTCCAGATCGCTTTTATCCTTCATGTGTCTCATGTTGTCTTGACTTGTTGAAAGATGTTGAGAAAATTAGAGGCATGTTAGATTTATCAGCGAATGATGATAAGGTCGAGCCTGTTGCTGGGGCCCCTAGGGAATCTTCTACAATTTCTGACACCAGGAGTCTGCTAAGTCCGACTCCCGAATTTGGTCGAGAGATTTGAAGACCTGCATGTTTGTTTGTAGCGGAGTTTACTCTTATTTGAATAAAAATTAACTTTTGTCTCCATTCTTGAGCTTGCCTTCATTGCTTATATTCTTTTAGCTTTGTAGCTTTGCTCTCGTCTGAGGTGTTGGTTGAAGTGAGTTAGTTGTAATATGTTGACCCGTGCTGGGGACTTATGACAACTACTTCACCTGACGTCTTATTTTGGCAGAGCGTTTAATTGACCAGAACTTGACATATGACTGCTGAAGTTTTTAGATCAATTAAGTATTGGACCTACACTTAATACTCATACATAAGGCTTATGAATACCTTTTTGGCAGAATGATAATCCTGAGGTTGGATGCCTAGGTCTTACGTAGGTGCCTAAGTCTTCATAATTCTAGTATGGTTAAGTGGTGACTGTGGGAGTCAACCATATGGTTGTGTCTTGGGTTTATTCCTGATGAGGTACCAATGGCTTGTTATTCGACTAAGGAGTCGTTGTGCCTTGGGTTTACCCTAAAAAGGAACCAAGGACTTAAAATTCGACTGAGAAGTCGAATACCTAGAACTCTTGAGAGTTGACTAGGGCTTTCCTTCCCCTAAGAACGAGAGAAAACTATGAGAGTCGGACAAAGGGTTGTGCCTTAGGTTTATTCCTGATAAGGTACCAAGGGTATGTCCATGATGACCGATGAGAGTCGGGGGAATCGACCATATGTTGTGCCTTGGATTTACCTTGATAGAGTACCAAGGTCTTGTTATTCAACTGAGGAGTCGTTGTGCTTTAGGTTTACCCTGAAAATGTACCAAGGGCTTAAAATTTGACTGAGGAGTCGAATGCGTAGAACTTTTGAGAGTTGATTAGCGTTTTCCTTCCCCTAAGGCCTAGAGAAAACTGTGGGAGTCAGCCAAAGGGTTGTGCCTTGAGTTTATTCCAGATAAGGTACCAATGGCTTGTTAGGGGTGTCTAGGTCTTACATGATGTCTAGGTCTTTGGCCATAGTGAAGCCTTGATCCCTGCGAGATCAGAGTTAATTCATACTGAATAATATTTTATTAGTTCTGTATTTTACATCATCATGAAAAATATCCTTTGCAGGCGTCTGATGCTCAAAGGGGGTAAAACCACTTGTGATCTTGCTTAGGCTCTGCTTCAAAGGTAATTTTATAGTGGATGAGGCTGCCAATATAGAACCTCTCTTAGTCGGATTTTGTTTGCTTTTATAGCAGACGACTTGTTGATAAACGAAGATGAGTCAAAACTCTATTTGTCATCTCATCAGCCAAGGTTCCTTTTGAGTCTGAATCTTCAGTAAGACCTTAAAGGTGGATGGTTGGCATGCCGGTTTTTGGCAAAAGGAACTATCCAGATGCCATGAATCATGTTGAATGGCAGTTTTCAGGTCAGGTTCGTGAGGGTTGGGGGCATGACCAGAAGCTACATGGTACCTTTTATGGTGGAAACTCTCTTGGAAGAGAATCCACCAGCCAATATTATACTCCCTGTAATACGGGTGTATCTTCTCTTCGGAACTTAGAGATCCTCATGGGAGCTTGAGGATAGATGATTCTCATGATAGCATAAGAATAGAGGTGTCAAACAGTACAAGGGAACGCAGGTTGGAGCGAGGAACGAGGCAGAGAATCGAAGATTCGAAGAATCCAGATTTCTGCCTGTGAGTCGACTCATACATGTACATGAGTCGACTCATCAGGTTGAGTCGACTCATGC
>NC_033800.1:138402003-138438266 GCF_001876935.1 Asparagus officinalis | reverse complement strand
AAGTTTGTAGCGGAGTTTACTCTTATTTGAATAAAAATTAACTTTTGTCTCCATTCTTGAGCTTGCCTTCATTGCTTATATTCTTTTAGCTTTGTAGCTTTGCTCTCGTCTGAGGTGTTGGTTGAAGTGAGTTAGTTGTAATATGTTGACCCGTGCTGGGGACTTATGACAACTACTTCACCTGACGTCTTATTTTGGCAGAGCGTTTAATTGACCAGAACTTGACATATGACTGCTGAAGTTTTTAGATCAATTAAGTATTGGACCTACACTTAATACTCATACATAAGGCTTATGAATACCTTTTTGGCAGAATGATAATCCTGAGGTTGGATGCCTAGGTCTTACGTAGGTGCCTAAGTCTTCATAATTCTAGTATGGTTAAGTGGTGACTGTGGGAGTCAACCATATGGTTGTGTCTTGGGTTTATTCCTGATGAGGTACCAATGGCTTGTTATTCGACTAAGGAGTCGTTGTGCCTTGGGTTTACCCTAAAAAGGAACCAAGGACTTAAAATTCGACTGAGAAGTCGAATACCTAGAACTCTTGAGAGTTGACTAGGGCTTTCCTTCCCCTAAGAACGAGAGAAAACTATGAGAGTCGGACAAAGGGTTGTGCCTTAGGTTTATTCCTGATAAGGTACCAAGGGTATGTCCATGATGACCGATGAGAGTCGGGGGAATCGACCATATGTTGTGCCTTGGATTTACCTTGATAGAGTACCAAGGTCTTGTTATTCAACTGAGGAGTCGTTGTGCTTTAGGTTTACCCTGAAAATGTACCAAGGGCTTAAAATTTGACTGAGGAGTCGAATGCGTAGAACTTTTGAGAGTTGATTAGCGTTTTCCTTCCCCTAAGGCCTAGAGAAAACTGTGGGAGTCAGCCAAAGGGTTGTGCCTTGAGTTTATTCCAGATAAGGTACCAATGGCTTGTTAGGGGTGTCTAGGTCTTACATGATGTCTAGGTCTTTGGCCATAGTGAAGCCTTGATCCCTGCGAGATCAGAGTTAATTCATACTGAATAATATTTTATTAGTTCTGTATTTTACATCATCATGAAAAATATCCTTTGCAGGCGTCTGATGCTCAAAGGGGGTAAAACCACTTGTGATCTTGCTTAGGCTCTGCTTCAAAGGTAATTTTATAGTGGATGAGGCTGCCAATATAGAACCTCTCTTAGTCGGATTTTGTTTGCTTTTATAGCAGACGACTTGTTGATAAACGAAGATGAGTCAAAACTCTATTTGTCATCTCATCAGCCAAGGTTCCTTTTGAGTCTGAATCTTCAGTAAGACCTTAAAGGTGGATGGTTGGCATGCCGGTTTTTGGCAAAAGGAACTATCCAGATGCCATGAATCATGTTGAATGGCAGTTTTCAGGTCAGGTTCGTGAGGGTTGGGGGCATGACCAGAAGCTACATGGTACCTTTTATGGTGGAAACTCTCTTGGAAGAGAATCCACCAGCCAATATTATACTCCCTGTAATACGGGTGTATCTTCTCTTCGGAACTTAGAGATCCTCATGGGAGCTTGAGGATAGATGATTCTCATGATAGCATAAGAATAGAGGTGTCAAACAGTACAAGGGAACGCAGGTTGGAGCGAGGAACGAGGCAGAGAATCGAAGATTCGAAGAATCCAGATTTCTGCCTGTGAGTCGACTCATACATGTACATGAGTCGACTCATCATGTTGAGTCGACTCATGCCTGTCATGAGTCGACTCACGAAATGCAGCCGTTTTATCAAAAGTTTCTGCTCGGTCGACTCATCAGATTATGAGTCGACTCATCAGTCATGAGTCGACTCATATACAGTTTTGAGTCGACTCAAGAAATCAAGTCATGTTAGCAAAAGTTTCTGACCAGTCGACTCATCAGTTATGAGTCGACTCATATGAGGTCATAAGTCGACTCATAACTGTTCATGAGTCGACTCATCGGAGATTTCCAGATTCGTTAAGGACTCTATTTACGTATTTTCCTGTTTGGGTTAGGCTTGGTTATTTACCACTTTGTCACCCTCGTTTGTACACCTATATAAGGGATTTTTTTTAGGGTTTAAAACAATCAGAGGGAGTTTAATCAAGAGAGATTAGATTATAATTGAGATTTAGAGAGCTTGTTCTTCAATTCTAGAGTGAGATTGTGAGAGATTGTAAATTGCATACTCATAATCTAGAGAATGTATTTTCCTTCGCCCAAAACCTGAGTTATTCTTGTGTTCTTATTGTAGAATGTATTTTCCTTCGCCCAAAACCTGAGTTATTCTTGTGTTCTTATTGTTTTCTCCTCAACCCATCTTTGATAATTCCATGATCAAAGATGCTCGCATGGTAACTCGTATCAAGTTGGTATCAGAGTGATCAGATCCTGCGAAGGGGGCATCCTGTGTATGGCCCTGACTCGATCGCAATACAAGAAGCTAGGCGAGGTCCTTATTTCATTGGAGGAGGTCCAGAAGATAAGGAGGGAGAAGATGTCTGAAGCAGATAACTCAGCAAGACTTGACGCTATGGAGATAAGGAGGGAGAAGATGTCTGAAGCAGATAACTCAGCAAGACTTGACGCTATGGAGAAGCAGATAGAGATGATCGGGACTACTCTTACTTGAAGCAGATAACTCAGCAAGACTTGACGCTATGGAGAAGCAGATAGAGATGATCGGGACTACTCTTACTTAGCTCGTGGATCTCATCAATGGAGGGGACAAAATGGAGGAATCTTTTTCGAAGGGTAAGAAGAAACTTGTTGAGTCCGATGAAGAACGCGAGAAATTAGATACGGAAGAAGAGGCCAAGGTTGTTAAGTATGTTTTACATACAGGGGGTAAGAATTATTACCAAAACATGAAGATTGATTTCAAAGTGGAGATTCCTATCTATGATGGGAGTGTCAATGTGGAGAAGCTCGATGATTGGATTGAGCGTATGGAAATGTACTTCACTCTCTACGGATATTCATCCAAGGAGAAGAACGTGTTCGCGACATTGAAGCTTTCGGGGCACGCGTTGACGTGGTGGAAGTCCTATTGCAAATAGGAAAAGAAGGCAGTGTCGTGAAACAAATTCAAGGAGCTACTGAGGAAGCAGTTCTATCCTGTGGGGTTCCTCGAAGAGCGTTGGTACAAGTGGTACGGTTTGTACCAAAGATTCAATCAGACCTTTCAAGAGTATACGACGGAGTTCCAACAGCAGGCGATGGTTCTAAACATCGCAACGAATGAATACTCCATTTTCATGAAATATATGGCGGGTCTGAATGAATATATCCGGAAGGAGATGAAGCTGCTCACGATCGAGACGATTGCAGAGGCGAGCGTGAAGGCAATTGCTATTGAGGGCAAACAGAAGAAGGGCAATAAAACAAAGGGTGATTCCAAACAGTCGGGAGGCAAGTCTAGTGGCTCTCAACATAAGGAAGAGAAGAAGAAGGGTGATTCGGAGAAGGCAGGATTGACATGCAATCACTGCAAGTAGACATGGCACGTGGCTGATCGTTGCTGGGAGAAGTACCTGAAGGAAATTCATGCTAAATACATGCAAAATACACAACGGAAGACTATATGTATAATTATGCTAAGCATATAGAGAGCATGAAATACATAATAGGACCATCCTAATTAAATCTAACATAATCCCTATATTAAAGAGAGCATTCAAGAGTTAGAAAGTCATACTTTCGAAGCGTGATTCGATGGAAGATCGAACAACCCTTAGCTCTTGCTCCTTGTAGTAGAAAATCTCCTCGTAGTGGATCTCCAAGTCTTCAAGTGGGCTTGATAAAATTGGAGTCTTCTTAAGACACAAGGTAAGATATCCACCCCAGGGTACTATGAAATCCTACTACTTCCTCTTACTCAAGATTGCTAGAATTTAGTAAGAGGAGAGCTCTCTTTTATTCTCTTATGGAAAAAAACCACTTAACCAATTTTTCATTAGCCTTTCCATAAGAAAGAGAGCTCATATTTATAGAGTGAAATGTGTTCATGACATGAATGACTCATCCTATGAGTCATGCAATGAATCATCAAATATCAATAATTAATCTTGTGAGTCATGCAATGAATCATCTTATGAATCATTACATTTCAAAACCATGTGCTAATAAACCATGTGCTCAAACCATACCACTAAATGACTCATCTCATGACTCATTATACATGGTATGTGTATTTCATAAATGAGAATACCAAATCAATATTGTATTTCATAAATACGATATTTTATAATTTTCTAATCATTGATTAATAAGTCATCATATGACCAAAAAGTCAATGAGTTGACCAAAAGTCAATTGTTGACCAAAAAGTCAACTAGTTGACTAAAATTTAACTTTATAAGAAAAATACTAGAATTCATTTCCTAAGCACATAGCATTCCGATTTTATCGATATACATAGCCGTTTATGTGTATCCGGTAAAATCATATATGCGTATCAATCATACGCATCACTCTATAAATTATGTTTCATAGGATTCAAGTACGCGCTTGGTGTGACTCTAGGCCCAACTTAAGAACTCGACAGTGGATCATATCCACAAGTACAACAGAGGTGCTAGCTACACATGAAGACTACCCGAGTATAAGTTGTGATAAATATCTGCAAGATGCTTACACAATTTTATCAGGACCACTCAGTGATAATGCCGTACAGTCCGATCTCTTCGACAAACCATGTCAAACTATTAAGCCTAGGGTATGGAAAACTATCAAACCCTAATTGCTCAATTAGTGTTTGTAGATATTGAACTCATAACCTATAAGATCAAACTGACACTCAGTTTATCTTATTTACCTCGACCAAGAATTTCCAGGTTATAGTTATATCATACAATCTTATGCCATTAACCCCCTATACTGGGAGAGACGAATCCCATATTAGCATCTTAATATATACTTATGCCTCAGGATGTACCCAATAAGAACCGTTATGCACAACTCGAAAAGAACTGTGGTTAGGTAAAAGTCTAAGTACACCTATACTGACATGTAAGATATTGTACTCATGCCTCAGGTCAAGAGACTACTTTGTACTATTTCACTTGAGAACTACTATTTGACAGTTAAGTATAATTACCAACTAGATGTTCTCAGTGAGTCGTTCAGTCAACTCATTCACTAATGAGTCACATGTATGCTATATCTTGATGTTTCACATCAATGATCTAAGAGATGGATCATCGTCCTTCCAAAGAAGAAATAAAGTATACACTAGTCTTACCAAAGTGATGATGTCCCATTTCAACACTTCATCGACTAGGAACATTTTAGAATATACGTTAGCGACAAATCAGATCTCTTCATTACGATCATATCCGAAATGCCTGATAGTCTAGTATCATTCTAAGGACTTTATATGTATTTAAAAAATACCAGATAAATCTGACCAAAATAGCATACTATTATTTAGAATAAGGATGTTATATTCATATAGGTCCTGTTATAATATACAATTATTGCCTGCAGGGCACCTATATCTAACAAACTCCCACTTGCACTAAGGCCAATCATTGTAGTATCTAATACCCAATAGCTCAACAAGTATTTCAAAATGTATGCGAGCAATTACCTTTGTGAATGGATCTGCTATATTATCTTTTGAGTATACTCTTTCAATCTTGATCTCTTAGAGATCCACTATCTCCCTGATCAAGTAATACTTCCTTCGAATGTGTCTGGACTTATTGTGAGACCGGGGTTCCTTGAGAGCTATCGCAACATTACAATCACAGTATACAAGTACCGGATTTATAATGGTGGGAAACAATTTCCAGCTCTAAAAGGAACTTCCTCATCCAGGTAGCTTCTTTGGCTGTATCATTTGCCATAATGTATTTGGCTCACTATGTCTTGCTTAGAACTTTTCCAGCCGACATTCCTCTTATGAGGATAAAAACATATCCTGATATAGATTTACTATCAATACCGCTCTGAAAGCTTGATTAGGAAAAGCCTCCACTTTGGAGGTCACTTTTACCATATATCAAAAATAACTCTTTAGTCATATTAAAGCATATTCTTGACTGCTTTCCAGTGCTCTTCTCCATGATTTGATTGACATCTACATACCAAAATGAGTGTACAAGCGATATCCAATCTAATACATAACATGACATTCATGATCGATCCTACTGCCAAGGCACAAGGAATAAGACTCATGAGTTTCCTCTCTTCATCAGTCTGGGAAGACTCTTTTTAGAGAGGGAGATTCCATGAGAAACCTTTTCTTGGAATTCTCCATGCTAAACTGCTTTAGCACTATGTCGATGTATCTAGATTGGGATAATCCTAACATCCTTTTAGATCTATCTCTATAGATCTGAATACCCAGTATACAGGATGCTACACCCATATCAATCATGAAAAAACTTTTGATAGTAATATTTTAACCGCTTGTAATGGCGGCATGTCATTATAAATTAAGAGTATATCGTCTTCATACTAAATAAGAAATGATACAATACTCTCAATTATCCTTTTATATACACATGGTTCATCTGGATTTTTGATGAAATCAAACTCTTTGATAGCATCATCAAAATAGATGTTCCATCCCCGTGATGCTTGCTTTAGTCCATAAATGGCTTTAAGCAACCTACATGCTTTTTTACTGCTCCCACTGACTACAAAATCCCTCTGGTGGAGTCATATATATGCACTCTTCTGAATCACCATTTAGAAATGCAGTTTTGATGTCCATTTGCTAGATGTCGTAGTCATAGTGAGTAGCTATAGTAAGTAGGATCCGAATAGATTTTAGCATAGCTACTGGAGAAAAGGCTTTATCGTAGTCCAAACCAGGTCTTTGATGAAAACCTTTAGCTACCAGTCTAGCTTTAAAAGTCTCTACTTTCCCATCTACACCCAACGTTTTCTTAAATAACTATTTGCAACCTATGGGTATCACCCCTTTAGGAGCATTGTCTAAGATCCATACTTTGTTGGTGTACATAGAGTCTATTTCGGATTTTATTGCATCATGCCAAGCAACAGAGTCCCTACTCTGAGATGCTTGCTGATAACTCAAAGGTTCTTCATCATCTATGACGTAATCTAACATGCTACCTTCAATGAGAAAATCATATATTGTCTCTTAGGTGCATGAGATCGCCTTGTATATCAACGGAATAGTTGAGGTTTTTCTGGTACAACTGAATTTTCTGGTTCTACTAAATTATCAATATTAATTTGTATCTCTGAAATTTCTTTGAGTCCTATCACACTCCCACTAATTTCTTTTTTAAGAAATTCCTTCTCTAAGAAGGTGGTATGCCGATAAACAATAATTTATTGTTCATCGATGTGGTAGAATAGATATCCTAGGATATCGTACAAATTTACATAATACTGAGCATTCCTTTAACCTTTTTGGGATCTTGGTTCACAAGCATAACATCCCCAAATCTTAATATAATTAAGATGTGGTTTTATCCCACTCCATATCTCATACATAACATCCCCAAATCTTAATATAATTAAGATGTGGTTTTATCCCACTCCATATCTCATATGGAGTTTTAGGCACTAAATTAGTAGGAACCCTATTCAGTAAGTATGCCACTGTGTCCAACACATATGCCCAGAAGAAAAAAATTGTATCTGTGTTTACTCATCATAGAATGTACCATATCTAATATGATATAATTCCCAGAGTTACCTGAGAGAGAATCACATTCTCTTTTAAAGAACCCTAAGAATTCTGAGCTTAAGTTTTCATATCCTCAATCAAATCGAAGAATTTTAACTTTCTTGCTCTAGTCGCCTCTTGCCATCGTAGATATAGGACCATATATATCACTATGTATCAGTCCTAAGATTTCTACAACCCTTGCTCCATTTTGTTAGACCCTAGAGGGGGGGGTGATTATTGCAAGTAACATAAGTCTCAAAGTAAAAATGGATCTAAAACATCCATGTTTATGTAATTCGCCAAGTCCTTCTTAATTAATATGACCAAGTCTACAATGCCTTAAGAAAGCGACATTCAAAACTAAATGCTTTCTTTTATAAGTGTGATGAGTATTTAGAATTGTGTTTTGATTTAAAATATAGATGCCATTACACAATGTTCCATAAGCAATCAACTTTTGATTAAACATAATATTCATAACATTGTTCTCCAACTTAAATATATATCCATCTTTATCTAATAAAGATACGGATATTATATTACACATCATAGTTGGTACAAAATAGCAGCTACTCAAAATCAAAATATTTTTATAACTTCTCAACCTCTGCAACAAATTACAGATGAGATCCTAATCCGGTATCTAATACCTTAGATATAGGATTTATAGAAAAACAATTCTTAGTAACAAGCACACTTGAAGATGAAGCAACAACTTGCTCCTTCTTTATGAGTGAGGCTTAGAATTCTGGGTAGTTCCTTTTTCAGTGTCCTGACTTGTGACAATGAAAGCATCCTGCTGTCATCATTTTCACCTTCCCTTTGTCCTTTTTGACAGCCTTCTTAACATCTTTCCTTGGTATAGAAGTAACCTTCATTTTATTTCTCTTGGCAACCACTTTGTTAGATGAGAAAGAAGATTGCCCTATAGCCAAGGCTGGTGTTTGTCCCTTCAAGACTTTCCTCCCGACTTAACAAATTAAGCAGGGCAGAAAGAGTGGGCTCCAGATTCATCATCAAGAACTCTGTGATGAATTAGGAGTAGGCTGGTGTCAAGGACTGCAGAATGATATTTGTATATCTATATGCATCTAGGCCTATGTTCGAAAGTTCAAGCTCAATAACATAAGCGATCATTTTTTTAGGACATGGTCCCCAACAAAAGATCCCATAGTCATTTATGTCTAGAACAAATTCTAAGACTCCGCATACAACATTTGTCGCGGTTGCTCACCATACAGTCCTATTGTATTACGAAATATGGATCTAGCATCCATATTCTCACATTTTCTCTAATGGACTAGATCCATAGAGGCAATAGTGAGGCAATATGAGCAAGTGAACAATCTCAATCTCATTATATGCGGATTTTAGTGTCCGCAACAGAGGGTTCTGGGCTTGTGAGGACATATGCTACTTTGTCATAAGTTAGGTCAATGATTACATTCCTCAACCAGTCTATGTAATTAGGATCGGTAAACTTGTTCTGTTCTGATATGATTTTTAAGCCAGACATAATGGCCTGAAAGAGAGAGAAAAATTATTTTAGCAGATGTTCAATACATAAAATAGATTTGATTCATTTTTATCTAAGTTATGCCTCCCACTATTTATCGAGTCCCTCAAAATCTTATAAGAGGTGATCAGAAAACAACCCCTTGTTTTCAAGTGGGATCAAGATCCAATTATCATTGAATGTATCAACCTTAACGAAAGCCAACAAATTAATATACTCAATAATTGGTAGACAACTTTTGTCTTTTACACTCTTATAATTCTTGATATGATTTTACCCCTAGTCTTTTATGACCTTGACGATAGCCAATAAATCATAAAAACTAGTCAAGTTTGGACCCATCATTTCTTGACTGGCTTAAATTTAACTTATGCAAACTCTTGACGAAAGCCAACAAAGTCGCATAACCAATTTAAGCTATCATTATATCTTATATACAGATGAATACTACTTAGCCATAGAATAATATTGCCTTGACGATAGCCAACAAACAAAGTATTTATAAGCTTAGTAGTATTCAACTGAAATGATGGAGGGCTACGAACGATTTCATAAATCTTTTACCGTAATCAAACTTGATATAGTTAAAAGATGCTCTATATTTATACTTACAACAATTAAACTAGCCAGGTAAGTACAAGATTGGTGGGAGGGTTCCGAGATATTCACCAGGAATATTCATCGGATCTTAATTAAGTAATCACCGCTCTTTAAGACTATAGCGCGAAAGATTGGGCATCACCCCTAATCTTAAGTTGGGCATCACCCCATGAGCTATATCTCATAATTACTTTCCTAGACACTAGTTAAAAGTTTGTTCTAAATACATCTCTTTTAACTGCTTTAGGTTTATTTATCTTTCACACTAACACTACGTTAACGTCGGTCTCACCACTCTATGGTCAATAAACTCTTATTGCCATGTCTCACTAAGTTTAAAAATGATTTTTTAAGATAGAGATATAAACTTTGCAGAATATAGCACCCAATTGTATTTACATCTATAATTGGGACACAACCATATGTAAAAGCAATATGGAATGGTAGTGGACAACTAAAGGAATAAAATACAACTACACTAATTACATTTTGACAAGCAATTTGCAACTCCTTACATTGCTAGCTCCCTTGCAAATCCTGTATTATTACATTCACATATACATAGGACGTACAAGCCCCATTTATAATGGAAAAACCATCTCGTAGGATGGGTAATAATATTGCATTGAATGTAAAATAAAAGTCATAAATAAAATAACTAAACTAAATAACCATACCCCCCACACCCGAACAATGGCCTATACCCGTAGGCGTAGCCTATGATCGGTGAGCAAGTGCCAAAACCCATAGGCATAGCCCATGCTCGGGGAGGGAAGATGTCAAAAATAATATTACATTTCTAGCTATATTACATCAATACAATAAATGCAAGAGAATCGTTGTCCACTACCATCCATAAACATAACATCCACGCAAAATGATATAAAACATATAACTTAATCAACATTAAGAAATATGCATCTATCTAGTTATGCAACATATTGGAAACTAGATAGCATAAGGATTATCCAAACTCAAAAAAGACTAACAAGCTTCTAACATACAACTACACTAGTTGTAATTAATTATTTTATAACTAGAAGCAAGTACAAAGTCCTCTATGAGTTAGATATGCATGTTAAGATTTAATTAGATGGAACCATGGCTCTGATACCATGAAGGGAATCCATGCTTCATACATGCAAAATACGCAACGGAAGACTATATGTATAATTATGCTATGCATGTAGAGAGCATGAAATACATTATAGGACCATTCTAATTAAGTCTAACATAATCCCTATATTAAAGAGAGCATACAAGGGTTATAAAGTCATACTTTTGAAGCGTGATTCGATGGAAGATCGAACAACCCTTAGCTCTTGCTCCTTGTAGTAGAAAATCTCATCGTAGTGGATCTCCAAGTCTTCAAGTGGGCTTGATAAAATCGGAGTCTTCTTGAGACACAAGGTAAGATATCCACCCGGGGGTACTATAAAATCCTACTACTTCCTCTTACTCAAGATTGCTAGAATTTAGTAAGAGGAGAGTTCTCTTTTATTCTCTTATGAAAAAAAACCACTTAACCAATTTTTCATTAGCCTTTCCATAAAAAAGAGAGCTCATATTTATAGAGTGAAATATGTTCGTGACATGAATGACTCATCCTATGAGTCATGTAATGAATCATCAAATATCAATGATTAATCTAGTGAGTCATGCAATGAATCATCTTATGAATCATTACATTTCAAAACCATGTGCTAATAAACCATGTGCTCAAACCATACCCTTAAATGACTCATCTCTTGACTCATTATACATGGTATGTGTATTTCATAAATGAGAATACCAAAACAATATTGTATTTCATAAATACGATATTTTGTAATTTTCTAATCATTGATTAATAAGTCATCATATGACCAAAAAGTCAATGAGTTGACCAAAAGTCAACTGTTGACCAAAAAGTCAACTAGTTGACTAAAAGTTAACTTTATAAGAAAAATACTAGAATTCATTTCCTAAGCATATAGCATTCCGATTTTATCGATATACATAATCGTTTATGTGTATTCGGTAAAATCATATATGCGTATCAATCATACGCATCACTCTATAAATTGTGTTTCATAGGATTCAAGTACGCGCTTGGTGTGACTCTAGGGTCCAACTTAAGAACTCGACAGTGGACCATATCCACAAGTACAACAGAGGTGCTATCTACACATGAAGACTACCCGGGTATAAGTTGTGATAAATGTCTGCAAGATGCTTACACAATTTTATCAGGACCACTCAGTGATAATGCCGTACAGTCCGGTCTCTTCGTCAAACCATGTCAAACTATTAAGCCTAGGGTATGGAAAACTGTCAAACCCTAATTGCTCAATTAGTGTTTGTTGATATTAAACTCATAACCTATAAGATCAAACTGACACTCAGTTTATCTTATTCACCTTGGCCAAGGATTTCCAGGCTATAGTTATATCAAACAATCTTATGACATCAACCCCCTATACTGGGAGAGACGAATCCCATCTTGGCATCTCAATATCTACTTATGCCTCGGGATGTACCCAACAAGAACCGTTATGCACAATTCAATAAGAACTGTGGTTAGGTAAAAGTCTAAATCCTTCCAAAGAAGAAATAAAGTATACACTAGTCTTACCAAAGTGATGATGTCCCATTTCAACACTTCATCGACTAGGAATATTTTAGAATATACGTTAGCGACAAATCAGATCTCTTCATTACGATCATATCCGAAATATCTGATAGTCTAGTATCATTCTAAGGACTTTATCTGTATTTAAAAAATACCAGATAAATCTGACCAAAATAGCATACTATTATTTAGAATAAGGATGTTATATTCATATAGGTCCTGTTACAATATACAATTATTGCATGCAATGCACCTATATCTAATAGTACCCCCATCTGAAGCCGAAAGGGTTGAAGAAGAAAGAGGAGAAGACATCATACGTGATAGCGCAGGGTCCGAAGGAGGTTCCCAGGATGACAGAGCCCAACAGCAGCCTCAACCTTATGGCGGGGAAAAGGACCGTGAAAGAAGACGACGACCTGAGAGAGCAGCTCTTTGTTTTGAAGTTGCAGGTCAAGACCAGCTTGGTGGATGTCATTGTAGATACAGGGAGTCAGAAGAACCTGATATCTGAAGCATTAGTACAGAAGCTGGGATTGAAGATGGTGAAGCATCCGAAGCCCTATCCATTAGGATGGATTCAGAAGGAAGCAGGATTGAGTGTGGTGAACCAGTGTACGTCCAGATTTGCACTCCATGAGTCGTATATTGACGAGGTCACATGCGACGTGGTTCCGTTGGATGTTTGCCATGTTATTTTGGGCAATCCTTACTTGTGGGATAGACACGCGGTATATGATCGGCGGGCCCAAAAGTATACGTTCACCAAGGATGGTGCACAATTCATTTTTTATTCGGCATCTCTTCAACAGGAGACGAGTTTGGTGATGGTGACTCAGGCTAAGAGGTTGGTGAATGCGGACAGAAAGTTCGTTTTGTTGTTCATTCGGCCTTATGAAGAGCAGCTGAGTAGGATATGCTTGTCCACCTTGAGCAAGCTTCAGGAGGGAGATCTTGATAGTTTGAAGGCCAAGTATGCGGACTTGTTTTCAGAAATCACTGGACTACCACCACGGCGAGGTGTAGAGCATGAGATTATGTTAACCGGCGAGAGTTCCTTGCCAAACATAGGCCTATACCGCACATCATTACAGGAGTCCGAGGAGATCAAGAAACAAGTTTAAGAGCTCTTAGAGACGGGAGTGATAGTGCCGAGTTGTTCACCTTGTGGGTCGCCGATGTTATTGGTGCCCAAAAAGGATGGAGGCTGGCTTATGTGCGTGGATTACCTGGCGCACAAGAAGATAACGATCAAGAATCATTACCCACTACCACGGATCAATGATCTTATGGACCAGTTGGAGGGATCGAGGTTCTTCATGAAGTTGGATCTGAAGTCTGGCTATCATCAGGTAAGGATTCGGGAGGAAGACACTTGGAAGACGGCGTTCAAGACCAAACAGGGCCTGTTCGAGTGGTTGGTGATGCCGTTTGGGTTATGCAATGCTCCGACGACTTTTATGAGGCTAATGAATGTTTTGTTGCGACCTTTCATAGAGGATTTTACGATTGTGTACCTTGATGATATTTTGGTGTATAACAGGACCTGGGAGGAGCATCTTGTTCATGTGGAGAAGGTGTTTAGAGTGTTGCAGGACGGACAGCTGAAGTTCAACGGGAAGAAGTGCGAGTTTGGGAAGGACGAGTTGGTGTATCTCGGGTTCATCGTAGGGAACGGCCAGCGGAAGATAGATCCGGGTAAGGTGGTGGTGATCACGAAGTGGCCGACACCGAAGATAGTGATTGAGGTGAGAAGCTTCATGGGGGCTTGCCAGTATTTACGCAAGTTCATTCGATATTTTTCGACTTATGCGGCACTGTTACATGGCCTCACAAAGGTTAAAGTTCAGTTCGAGTGGGTGAGGACGCATGAGGAGGCTTTTCAGTTGCTAAAGAGGAAGATCTCGGAGGCACCGGTGTACTTTGCCGAATTTGCAGCGGACTTTCGAGGTGGAGACCGACGCGTCTCGTTATGCGATGGGCGTGGTGTTGATTCAGGATGGGAAGCCAGTGGAATACCATTCTAAGATGTTTACGGGTGCTATTGAGAACTACCCAACCTATGACAAGGAGTTCTATGCACTTTATAAGACGATTAAGCATTGGAGGGTGTACTTGTTGGGGAAGGAGGTGGTTGTACACTCGGATCACAAGTCGTTGGAGTTCTTACATGCCCAGACGAAGCTACAGCAAGCGCGACACATGAAGTGGATGTCTTATTTGATGGCTTTCAACATCATTATTAGGTACAAGAAGGGGGCGACAAACAAGTTGGCCGATATGTTATCTCGTCCGCCGGTAAGGGCTTTATTGGTGGCGACGCGTATTCAGCCCTTGGTTCCTTTGGAGTATGTACAGCTGTACGTATCCAGTAGAGACTTCAGTAGTGTGTTCGAGCAGGCGAAGGCTGGTCGAAGGGGGGAGTACGCACTTGGAGAAGATGGCTTGTTGTATTGTGGGACATCATTATGCATTCTGGAGGAGGGTGATAGGTTGCAGTGGATTAGGGAAGCATATACCTCGCGTGTGCAAGGGCATTTTGGAATTCAGAAGACGCTTCTCAATCTACGACGACATGTGTTTTGGCCACGGATGCTTGATGATGTGACCAAGTATATTGGAGGGTGTAAGTTATGCTGTATTTTAAAGCCTTCTAACAGGAAGAGAGGATTGTACCTACCACTACTGGTTCCTTCTAGGCCGTGGGAGAGCATACTATGGATTTTCTAGGAGGGTTGCTGACTACCAAGCGCGGGCGTGACTATTTGCACGTTGTGGTGGACCGGTTCAGTAAGATGGTGATCTTAATTCCATGTAATAAGATCGTGACGGAAGCAGGTGCAGCACAGTTATTTTTTGAGTATGTGTGGAAGCACTTTGGGTTGCCGAGTTCGATTATTTCAGATCGGGATAGCCGCTTTCTTGAACATTTTTAGGATTCTTTGTGGAGTCTGATGAACACTAGATTGAAGAAGAGCACGGTCTTTCATCCACAAACAGACGGGCAAACGGAGGTAGTCAACCGGACTATGGTGCATATGTTACGGGGGTATAATTCCAAGCATCCCAAGACTTAGGATGAGAGCTTACTGTATTTACAGTTTGCTTTTAATCGGGCGATTCATGGATCTTCGGGAAGGTCACCGTTTGAGACTTGTTATGGATTCTTACTGCCGAGTCCATTTGATCTCGTGTTTTCGGGTGAAGCTATGACGGACAGCAAAGAGGGGAATGAAAGACAACGTGCTCAGCGATTTCTAGAGAAGATTGCGCATATTCATGCCTCGGTTGAAGCACAATTAAAGAAGTCGCAAGCAAAGTACAAGGTGAAGCATGATCAACATCGGGTTCCTTGTAATTTTGGCGAGGGCGATATGATGTGGCTGAAATTGAGTAAGGAGAGGCTAAATGGAAAAGGGAAGAAGTTGAAACCGATACGTTATGATCCATTTCGGATTCTCGATCAGATTGGCGACAATGCTTTCAAGCTCGATTTACCTCCTTACTTGGGCATGTATTCGGTGATCAATGCCGAATACTTGAAGTTGTTTGAGCCTCCATTGTTGGATGATGAAGGTGATGACAAGGTGATCTTGCCGCATGTTGAAGACTTATGGTTTGATAAAGAGGAGCCGCTAAAGGAAGATTGCATCTTGGAGCGAAAGACGACCACGACGAGACGGGGTATGAAGGAGTCGTTTCTCATTGGACGTCAAGGTCAAGTTCCTAGCAAGGCTAAGTGGTTCAACAAGGAAGGAGGAGCTCGTGAGTTTCCTCAGCTGAAGTTCTAACTTGAACGGGACTTCAAGTTCCTAAAGGGGGGGCCCATGATAATGGTGTATCTTCTCTTTGGAACTTAGCCATCCTCATGGGAGCTTGAGGATAGATGATTCTCATAATAGCATGAGAATAGAGGTGTCAAACAGTATAGGGGAATGCAGGTTGGAACGAGGAACGAGGCAGAGAATCAAAGATTCTAAGAATCCAGATTTCAGCCTGTGAGTCAACTCATACATGTACATGAGTCGACTCATCATGTTGAGTCGACTCATGCCTGTCATGAGTCGACTCACGAAATGCAGCCATTTTGTCAAAAGTTTCTGCTTGGTCGACTCATCAGATTATGAGTCGACTCATCAGTCATAAGTCGACTCAAGAAATCAAGTCCTGTTAGCAAAAGTTTCTGATCAGTCGACTCATCAGTTATGAGCCGACTCATATGAGGTCATGAGTTGACTCATAACTATTCATGAGTCGACTCATCGGAGATTTCCAGATTCGTTAAGGACTCTATTTACGTGTTTTCCTCTTTGGGTTGGGCTTGGTTATTTACCACTTTGCCACCCTCGTTTGTACACCTATATAAGGGATTGTTTTAGGGTTTAAAACAATCAGAGGGAGTTTAATCAAGAGATATTAGATTGTAATTGAGATTTGGAGAGCTTGTTATTCAATTTTAGAGTGAGATTGTGAGAGATTGTAAATTGCATACCCATAATCTAGATAAGGTATTTTCCTTCACCCAAAACTTGAGTTATTTTTGTGTTCTTATTATTTTCTCCTCAACCCACCTTTGATAATTCCGCGATCAAATGTGCTCGCATGGCAACTCGTATTACCCTAAAAATAACAAACCGTACTGGTTATCTTGAAGGAGCTTCGGGAGTACTGTGGACTGGACTATGCTGTGAATAGAGAACTCTCATTTATGGGGATCATGCGAGTCACATGCTTCGACCATCAGAGCTTAGGCAACTTTAGTGGTGAAGGCATCGGTTGAATGGCCAAGATCATTCTTCCTGAGAACAATCAGCTGACAGGTCCTAAGTTTTCCCGCAATCTCACTCCTGGTATAGGGGAGTTTCCTTCAAAGATTCCTTATGGTCTCAGACGCCTATCACAGACTTAATCACTGCTCCTATGCTCATATGAGCTATCGGCTGTTGGAACTTCATTGATATTTGGCCTCATCAAATCCTATGTTTCGGCCAGATTCATTCTGTGAGGGCGATTAAAAGTCAGTGCCGCTTTTTAAGAAAAACAACCACCTTTATGGCGAGTCTTCTGCTGGTGGGTTTTCTAAGGGGATTGAAGATCGCTCTACCATCTAACTGATGGTGTGCTTGGCAAACACTGCCTAGATAAGTTGCTGAGACTTTTGAGGATTACACCTATGTTATTTCCTCTTAGCCAAAGCTAACCCTCCTTAGCTTGAATGATACAACTTCTGACTTCATTTAGCTT
Organism: Asparagus officinalis; assembly: GCF_001876935.1. NCBI lineage: Eukaryota > Viridiplantae > Streptophyta > Magnoliopsida > Asparagales > Asparagaceae > Asparagus > Asparagus officinalis. The sequence goes on along the minus strand of NC_033800.1, from coordinate 138,420,665 downwards.
GGATGATGCAACTCCGATGTTGTTCTTCGGGGTGAGTAGAATCAGACCCTTGATCAGAACTTGGCATGTCTTCTCGAAAAAGAAGAGTGGCCCCACGGTGGGTGCCAAACTATTGATGCTCAATTTTAAACAGAATAATCCAGAAGAAGATGGTTGCAGGATGATGAATGATGATGGATGGTCCGCTCCCTTCTTCGACTTTATGCTTGGTTCTTGGACGATGGCTTGATGCCACGCTACACAGAAAAAAAGAACCCGTGAGAGGGCGGGGACCAGTTCCCTCGTGGTTCCTCCGACGGTCAAGTTAGTGAAACTCGAGTGGGGAAGGGGAAGGTCAGGAACCGATGTGGTTCTTAAGGTGGCAATGTGCATGCCCAGAGGATCTACGTGAGCTCCTCTGTGTTGATGAAGAACTGTGTGTTCTTTTCTATCTCTATTAGAGATGATAATCTCCTAGATTTAGCTCAGGAGGAGGAAGTCTTGATCCCTCCTCCCTTTTTTCTTCTCTCCCCCCCACCCCCTCTTGTTGGGATCAGATAGGTTACCTTTAGCCCTGCCTGGGGAAGCGGTGTTGAAGTGCATGCTAAGAGCCGAGTCATCCCTCGCTTTACAAGTGTCGGTTGACGATTAGAGGGGAAGTCACTTCAGCTCTGGAGAGGATGTCTCCACATTTTCTAGGAAGCGATTGAGAGCATGGCAGAAAAAACATGCTGGCATACTGAATCATCCCTCGCCTTACAGGTGTCGGCTGACGACTGGAGGGGAAGTCACTTCATTATGGGAGAGTGTGTCTCTGTATTTTCTGGGAAGTGATTAAGCTGACAAGTCATGGAGACCTATCAGGCCAAAATCTGGATAAGGCTTGTCCGAGGTGGACTGAGATGTTAACATATGTTCTGGTAGAGAGGCTTGAGGATGGGACTGAATTCTCAACTTAGTCGGCAGCAGAGAATGTTCTCCTAGTTGTTTCTAAGAATTGCCTAGTGAGTGGTCGAGTGCCCTAAGTAGGGTCGTCCTCGATGATAGGGTCAATTGATCCTGCCATTCGTGTCGGCATGAAAGAATGTTAACATGTCCGACTGATCAGAATGTCATCTTATCCTAGCCAAGAACCATCTCTTGTGTCGATATAGAGATGTCGACTCGTCTGGGAGGTCAGGATCTCTCATGCCGAACAAGATTGCCTTTTGTGTCGACACCAGAGTGTTGGCTTGATGAGTCGGCGGGGCCGAGGCCTCTGTGATTGCGCCTTGGGTTTATTCCTGATATACCAAGGTCTGTAATTAGCCATGATGGTCGAGTTGCACTAGAGGATTCGACCATATGTCATGTCTTAGATTTATCCTGAAAAGGTACCAATGGTTTAAAAAATTCGACTGAGGAGTCGAATGCCTAGAACTCTTGAGAGTTGACTAGGTATTTCTTTCCCCTAAGGCCGAGAGAAAGTTGTGGGAATCAGCCAAAGGATTGAGTTTATTTTACTAGGACTCTTATTGTATCATTTTGTAAATATTTGTATCTTGGGTAAGTGAACACCATAACAGATAGCGATTCTGATTCTTTGGTTATTGATTCAGGAGCCTCTTTCCACGTTACTGCTAATAGAAAGCTTCTTCAGAACTATGTAGTAGGTGACTTTGGGAATGTGTACTTTGGAGACAACAAACCATGCAGTATTGTTGGAAGAGGCGACGTCCAGATTTAGATGAAGGGCTCCAAGTAGAATCTGAAGAACGTCAGACACATACCGAAGCTAAAGAGGAATCTTGTTTCGGTTGGCCAGCTTAGAGCAGAAAGCTATGTTTCAACATTCACCAGGGACTCGTGGAAAATCTCCAACGATATTATGGTGATTGCTCGAGGTAATAAAATAGGAACTCTCTACCTTACTTCATATGCGAGTGATACCCTCGTAATTGCAGCTGGCAAGGAGAGTGCAGATCTGTGGAACAATAAGTTGGGACATATGAGTGAGAAGGGTATAAAGATTCTACACTCACAGGGAAAGCTAACCAACATAGATTCAGTGAAAGTTAGTGTCTGAGAGGACTGCATCTAGGGAAAGTAGAAGAGGGTTAGTTTTCAGAAAGGTGGAAGGCTGCCTAAAGCTCAAAAGCTAGAGCTTATTCATATAGATTTATAGGGCCCGACTAGCGTGTCTTCTCTAGGTGGTTCGACGTACTATGTCATCTTTATCGACGATCACTTGAGGAAGATGTGGGTATACTTTATAAAGTATAAGTCAGAGGTGCTCGGGATCTTCAAGAAGTGAAAAGCGATGGTGGAGAACAAGACAGATCTGAAGTTAAAGTGTCTGAGATCGGACAATGATGGAGAATACGAGCTGGAGGAGTTCAAGAGGTTCTATACTCTAAATGAGATTCGTTTGGAGAGGACTACTCTAAGGACGGAGCAACAGAACGATGTTGCAGATAGGATAAACAGGATATTGATAGAGCGTGTGAGGAGGATGTGTTTACATGCAGGTCTACCTAAGACATTTTGGGCAGACGTGGTGCATGCAACAGCTTATCTGATTAATCATGGGCCATCAGTTCCATTGAATTTTGAGATTTCAGAAGAGGTTTGGAGTGGCAAGAAGGTTAATCTCTCACACTTGCTAGTATTTGGTTGCATGGCATATGTTCATATCAGTGACCATGTCAAGGATAAGTTAGAAGCTAAGTCACAAAAGTGTACATTCATTGGATACAGTATTGATGAGTTCGCGTATCGTCTGTGGGATGAGAAGAATAGGAAGATCATCAGAAGCAGAGATGTGATATTCAACGATGAGGTGATGTACAAGGATAGGGACAATGCCAAGGATAGCCAAAACAGTGGAAGTAGCACTACGGATGCAAGTGGATCCGAGTACATAGATTTGGAGGAACTTCCAGATGGGGGCGACAACGTCAGTTCTGACCAAATAATGGAGAAGACTCCTGTTTGGGTGGAAAACTGATTTCATTGATGAGTCCATTACAGTTTTAAACACTTACAATAAACTCAAATAACAAAATATAGCCTTTTTATAAGACTTTAAATCAAAAGTTACAATTTTCTCTCAAACTACACACAATAGAAGTTTATCGCCTATTGCTTGTGCGGGATCATTGCCGGTGCTGGGGTTTATCCGTGGACCGCCTACGGATCAGATCCGGTGAGCAGAAGTTTGGATAATTAATGCTTTCGCTTCACGAAGGAAGTGATTGCAGTAGCAGCGATTTTGACTAAGCAAAATCACGGCTCTTCTCGGGATTTAAGACTAAGCTTAAATCCGGAGGAGGGTGGAATGAGTCTCAGATCTCTCGAACTCTTGCTTTGTTGAAGAACTCCGCCAAGATCTGCTAACTCTCTGAAATTCGTGCTCCAATCTCCGATTTGACAGCACTTCGTCCTCTTGATTTCCAGATCCTTCAAAAATGAACACCCGAGCCTCTATTTATAGGCTTTGTTTGGGGGTTTTTTTTTTTCGGTATCTTCAGTTAGAAACTGTCTAACAACAATATCAGAGCAGTTGGAACCCCAAATCTCGAAAGAATCCGAAAAGAAACCGATTCTGGCTGTTTCACCGAAGTGGCTCGGCCTTGGCCGATCCACCATTTGGTGGCTCGGCCTTGGCCGAGCCACCAAATGGTGGTTTGGCCTGTGGCCGAGCCACTGGTCTGACCGGACTGTTTCGACGCGTCCTGGTCTTCAGAGGCTTTCGTGATTTTCTAGAGTTTGGTTCGTTCCGTCGTTTGTATGTATCTCATTGTTTCGCCAAGCGGTACGCTTCCTCGATTTGCTTTGCACGTTTCGTGAACGCGCAAATCATTTTGACGGTGGCTGAGCTAATATTTAGGTTACTTGGCTTGTCGTTTCGATGGCCAGCGAACGCGCGGGTTACTTGAAACTGGCTAATGAGTGCGCGGGCCCATTGGAAATAGCCTGCGAGCACACGAGATATCTGGTTCATCATTCCGGTGACCGTTGAGTGTACGGGCCACTTGGTTGAATCATCTCAATTTGGATGATGATGTTTATCGCCTCCTTTTCATCTCGAGTCGCATACGGGAACTTATAGGCATTTTTAGATGCCTACAGATACCCCCTACAAAGTGTTTCAGCCTCATTCCTTTAAAGAGGAGTCTGAAATACTTTGGACGTGATTGGTCCAGCCTTCAGTCGGTGTAAATGACCTGTAGTTAGCTTTAACTCTTGGCTCCTTCGATTTTCGATCTATTCAATGCTTTGACGAATAGCCAAAGTTCTTCCGGCGCTGCGTTTATCGACTGGCCGTCGTCGGAGTCTCGAGTCTATTACCAGTGAGTTGAGTTTGGCTCGTGTCATTGACTTTGAATTGACTATCTCTGTCATATTGTGCTGACTTAGGGTTTCAGATCACCGTATGTTGATTTTTGGTCGCAACGCGTTGAATGACGTTGACCTAGGGTTACGCGTTGACCGGCGTTGACTTTTTGTCGCAACGCGTTGACTGGCATTGACCTAAGGTTACGCGTTGACCGGCGTTGACCTTAGGGTTTCGAACGTCGAACGTTGACTTTTTGTCGCAACGCGTTGACTGGCGTTGAACTAGGGTTACGCGTTGACCGGCGTCGACCTTAGGGTTTTGAACGTCGAATGTTGACTTTTTTGGTCGCAATGCGTTGACTGGTGTCGACCTAGGGTTACGCGTTGACCGGCGTTGACACAGTTTATACTCATACGTTTACTGGAGTTTACACAGTTTAAGCTCTTAAGGTATTGGAGCACGGCGGTCCCAAGTGTTGAGGCTGCAGGACCAACTGTTAAAGCTGATTCATCTGTATTTGTGGATCTCATCTTAATGTTGTTGGATAATCGAGTCACGAGACCAACTAACAGAGCTGATGCATCAATGACTCGCATTTATAGAATTTTTGGCAAATTCTCAGCCATCAACGGGTTTGATGAGCCTTTACCGACTACCGTTTGAGTCGGGCTAGCATGCAGATTGTTTAGATCCGTTCTGCACATAACGTTATCCTAAAAGAGTTAACTCTTTTAGTGCTATGACATTGAATACGTAGACTTTGTCTTTCTCACGGGAATAGACTACCCGGCAACGCGTGTTAGGCGCTGACTTATCCTTACTTAGGATTCAGGATAAAAATCCCCAGACTCGGATTCTGGTGTCTTCTTCAATCGGTAAAAGACTAAACCAGCAATGCGTGTTAGACATAGACTTTGGGATTTTTGGCAAACCCCCAGCCTCAAACGGGTTTGACGTGCCTTTACCGATTACCGTTTGAATCGGGCTAGCATGTGAATTATTAAAACCCGTCTCACATGTAACGTTGTGCTAAAGGAATTACTTCTCTTAGACTTAATGCTATGATTTTGAATACATAGACTTCGTCATTTCTTACGGGAATATGGCGTCCGGCAACGCGTATTAGGCGTTGACTCATCCCTACTTAGGATTCAGGATAAAAGTCCCCAGAATTATACCCTGGTATCTTTTTCAATCGGTGAAAGACTAAACCGGCAACGCGTGTTAGGCGTAGGCTTATCTCTATTTAGGAGTTGAGATAAAATTCCCCGTGTACAAAGTGTACGGATTGGAAGTTGGGAATTGTGTCTTTTCTCAGAATAAAGACGGACTGGAAAATGGAAGAGGAGGAATTTTATATTCTATCTCCCTGGACTGAAGAGGAAGAATTTTATATTCTATCTCTAGTTGGAAAGGAAACTCAATGTGAGATCTCCACCCCCAGAATCCGAAAAGATGAAACTAAGAGTGGGATCTCCACTCCGAGAATCGGAAAGATTCAAACGACCCTAACTTTTATAGGATTGGTCGTTTGATCCAAAAAGAGTCCCTCATTTATTGAGGAGAAAGTCCAATTTCGACCCTAACTTTTATAGGTTTGGTGGAAAAAGGAACAAAGGCAAACTTTCGTTTATCGAAAAGGGATGACTAGGTCTTAGTCCTAACTATCTGTAGGTTTGACTAAGTGAGATTGGGAACAATCCTAACTTTTATAGGTTTGAGTGTTCGAATTGAAAGTGGACCTCTCGTTCATGGAAGGAATCAAGAGGAGAATTTGGCTTTGGCCCTAACTTTTATAGGTTTGACCTGAAAGCAAAGAGAGTGGTATACCAGAAGCAATGAGAATGCCGACTCGTACTATCACTCAATGGAGGACTTCAATGCTAGGTGATTAGGACCTAACATGTTGAGTCTGAGACCTGCCAATGACTGGCGGATAGAAATTTTAGTGGACCCACCGTCAATTGATTTGATCAGTGGATAGCTTTGCGAGGAAGGATTAATCTGTCAAAGGATTGAATCTCGTCTCACAAAATAACTCATGAGAGTTAGAAAACTTGATAACAATAAAAGGAAACATTCTGACATTCAGAGTTTAAATGTGGATCTCTTATTTATCACTTTTACAGTGATTGGGTTATCCCTAAGAATACCACATGTTGTATTCTTCCGGGAACTTCCTGATATATTGGTTATCCTGTGTATACTAAGGGTAGTATTTTTCCAGGAACTTGCCGTTTATCGGCATCATAAGCCGGTCGCCTTCCTTGGTAATAAGGCGATATGCGCCACTCGAATAGACTGTCTTTACTACGAATGGTCCTTCCCATTTGGGTTCAATTGAGAATCACCAAAAATTTCGAGATACTCGACTCTAGCTCTGTGGCGAGACTGGTTCAATAAGCAATATCTTATTTTCAATCCCTTTTTATTGATATCGGGTTATCCTTAAGAATATCACATATAATATTCTCCAGAAACTTCCCGTTGGATACGAAGGAAACAGTTTATACTCATATACCTGTTGGAGTTTTGAAAGAAACAGTTTATACTCGTATACTTTTTGGAGTGTCGTGGTCGTTCTCATTCGGTTTATTCTGCCATTGAGACGCCGGCTTCAACTAAGGCATGTATTGTGTTTTTGAGAGTGATACAAGTCTTGGTGGAATGATGGATCCTACTGTGGTATTCACAATATTTTGGGTCTGAACTCCTGTTGGATTCCTCCTGGCTTTTAATAGGTGGGAGCTTGATTTTGTCGCTTTTTAGGAGATACTTGAGGATGGCTGGAACCTCATCATCCTTGAAAGAGTATCGTTGCATCTGAAGCGACTGTTGTGGCGATCGCTCCCATGGCTGTCGTTGTGACGTTTGATCAGCAGCGAACCCGGGTACAAACTCTGATTGAGTTTCCTCAACTCTCTTTCTTTTGGGATAGCGTCTAGTCGAGATGGTGACAGACTCGACTTCTTTCTACTTTTCGTCTTCATTTTCATTTCTCTTCGAGTGATGTCGAGAAGTAGGAATAGGGCCACCCCCAATGTCATTGAAGGATCTGGTCGTACCACCCCCAGTGTTATTAAGGGGTGAATCAGTCTTGATGACCATATTCAGATTCGGACTATTGTTATTTGTCCTATCTGGAATAGACGTGATTGGTGTAGCGCAACAGCTAGACCCAACCTGATGATCAGATTTAGGAAATTTACACCTTTCAGCTTGCAATTCTCTTATTTGTCGCATAGCCAATTCCATCTTACCCTCAAATTCTTCTTTCTGCTTGATTAACGCTTCTTGAACTATTTGAGTGAGCTGGTCAGGAGTAATGGTGAACGCATCTCTAGTATTTTTAGAAAGACGTGATAACTCGTGTAGAGTCACTTTCACTGGGATGTTAGCCAATTGGGTCATAACATCGAAATGGTATGAAGTGTTTGAATTTCCCGGTTTATCTCTTCCAACCTGCTGATTGAATCGAGACTGCCTCGGCTTTTGAACATCTTGGTGCAGGGGCTCCTGTTGGGTCTTCTCAACAGGTGCAGGGGTAGTTGTAATCATCTCTACCCCAGCCAGCCGATCAGAAACACTTGGATATTTGAAACGATACTCGTTCCCATTTCTGGTGGTGAGGACTGTTTCTTCGGTGGTTACTAGAGTTGCATGTTCATTATCAAAAAATGAGAAAGTAGGGATTGCTTCGTCGTCTTCCTCTGGGATGGCCGAGGCTCCGCAACAGGACTTTCCTTTTCTCTTTGACTGCTTAGAAGAGGATCCGTTCCACTGTTCATCTCTAATCAGATCGGGGTGAACCCAATGAATCTCGCCATTTGGGGTTGTGTGTGGCACAAGTCCTTTCTGACGTTGTTTGTGAGGATCGTCATTGACGGTCTTCATTGCCACATTTATCACGGGCTCAGGCTCAAACCAATTCAAAGGAACAGACCCAAAGCTGATTGAAACTGCATTTGCACCCACATTCTTTTCCTTAGGTTGCTTCATAGTGATGACCCCAACATCAATCAAAGCTTGCATCTTGTCTTTTAGGGCGTAACACGACTTGGTAGGGTGGTGCACCGCTCTGTGGAATGCGCAGTATTTCGGATCATTAACCATTTTGGCGTCTTCCTGATCTTGGATCGGAGGCAACTTAATCTTGTTATTTTCTATGAGGTATTTGAAAATACTGAGGACTTCATCTTCTTTGAATGAGTAGACCTTCGGGAATTTCGGTTCCAAAGTCTTCTGTTTCTGAGGCTGTTGTTGCCACCGTGACTGTTGCTGTTGTGGTTGCGATTGCACTTCGAATGTTTGGTTCGCGTCCACTGCATTCACTTGCACTTTCCCTTTTCCCTTAGAAACAAAATTCTGTTGCGGGGCTGGTGCCGTCGTTTGACCTCTTTCGGCCTTTTTCCTTTTGAGGAAATGTTCGGCTCTTTCCCCTCGGACCTTCAAATCTTTCCAGGTCTTCGACGGTGCCATTCCCATGGCTTTGAGAATATCCAATGAAAGATTGTTGTGACAAGTCTCCAGGATGAAATCCTCACTGATCGGATCCCTACAATTCATGGCTTTGTTCCGGAATCGTTTAATGAAATTCTCCACCAACTCTCCATCCTTTTGCTTCTCATCAAATAATGTTCCGATCGAGACCTCAGTGTCGTCGTCGAAGAAATTTGTGAAAAACATGTCCTCCATGTCATCCCAACTGCTAATGCTCCCCGGTTTGAGGCGGCGATACCAATCGAAGGCTGCTCCGCGGAGAGTGTCGACGAATGACCGTACCATCAAAGGTTCATTTCCGGAGATTATCCCTAAGTGAGACTTGAAGTATATTAAATGCTGAATGGGGGAGCCCTTTCCATCGAACGGTGTGAAGTTGATTAAGTTGAACTTCGCCGGATACGGGATTGACTCCCACTCTCTTGGATATGGGCACGGTATTCCGGACCTTTTCACTTCCTGAGCATTCATCAACGCATTGATTTTGCTCTCCAAATCTCTCATTTTCTTATCCTCACTCGTATCTGTCTTCGAGTGATTTCGGGGAGAAGTAACGTGGTCCTCCTTCGTATTGTTATCATCTGCGGGACCATCCCCATTATTGTTGTTGACGGGAGGGGTGTTCATGTTGGCATTATCCTCTTCCCGCTCGTTATCATCTTGGTTCGGATTATTGCGATGGCTAGACTCTCCTTGATGAGTTATCAATGTCGCGATTTGCTGGTCATGCATCTCCCTCATTCGCTGCATAGCCATTTCCATTTCATATTTAAAACTGTCTTTTTGCTTGGTTAAAGCGTCCTCAAGAATATTAGCCACTTGCTCAGTGCTAATCATGAGTGATTCGTAAGGTTGTCCTGCACTCGATGCGGTGTCATCGGAAGCCATCGCTGAACAAGCATCCGAGCAAGCATGCGAGCAAGCATCCGAGGTTTCATCATCCGAAGGAAGTCCCTTCTGCATTCTTTGGTAATCCCTTCGTCCACTAGTCCCCGATCACAATCGAGTTATACGTTGGGACACTGCGGCAAACTGATCTGGACTAAAGTGTCGCGTCGACTTTCCTCTCTCGGTCATGTTAACAGACACTTCTGGAAATTCATCATCCTGAAGAGTAGCTCTCTTCTTGCGGAAATGCCTTAGTCTGGATTCAGATGTTCTTGTGGAGATTCTTTCAAATACTGAAACTCTCTCCGGGGTGGTCTTGGAACAGCAACATTCTGACAACACTGCCTTGATGATTTTGGCACATGGACAGTGAGAATTTGTATTCTGGGCACTCATTTTCCTGGATTTGTTCGCACCCCCAGCTTGATAGTACAACTCGTCAGTTTGATGATTGGAGCAACCTATCGTGTGTTGGCACGACTTCCCAGGTATAACGTCTTCGTCTGACGAGTACGTTTCCTTCTGGGGATACAACGCTTTGTTAGCATTTTCAGGAGTCGCATGTCTGAGGCGACGTTTTTGTGAATGTCGACCCTCAACAGGCTCCTGGATTTCAATACGCAATCCAACGCGGTCATTTGTAGGACTTTTCTCGTTATACACTCTCCTCCACTGCTTAGGATGACGACCTCCAGCCTGACAATGTGCTCGAGATTCATTCAATCGGCCTAAGCGCTCTTTGACCGGAGCTTTGCCTCGATCATTGGGTGAAGGGCCAAGGCGATCTTTTACTGTTATTTTAAAGCGAGACAAATCCACGCTGTCGTGGATCTCCACCGGAGATGTGGAACTTGTCGGTACAATAATAGAGGCCGCCGGAAACTCGGACGGGACTGTAGGGAGTAAATCAGGTACGGAACGGACCGAACCAGTCCGAGTTTTGCTCAAACCACCATTTGGTGGTTTGACTTTGGCCGAGCCACCATTTGGTGGTTTGAACTTGGCCGAGCCACTATTTGGTGGTTTGACTTCAGCCGAGCCACCATTTGGTGGTTTGAACTTGGCCGAGCCACCATTTGGTGGTTTGAAGTTGGCCGAGCCACCATTTGGTGGTTTGAATTTTTCGATGCCTTCGGGCACCGTTTGGGTTGTTCTTGATGTCGGTTTGGACCTTGGCCTCCAGACTCGGCGTGATCTTGGTGGCTTCTTGATCACTTCTTCTTGTTCCAACTTCTGCGCTTCTTGCATCAAAGTTCGCGCATGCGCGAGTAATGCGCGGCGTTTCTGGATCCTTTCTTCAAGAGTTGAACGCGTCCTTTTGACGCGGATCCATTCATTCGTGGTTGAGTTGGAGGAGTTGGCTATCCACTGTTGCGGTGTTTGGCGCCTCCTGAACTTCAGATCCGCTTCATAGCGGATCCCATCAACCGGTTCTAAGGCCTTGGCCATCTGGCGCGCCAGGCGTTGTCGCCGTCTCTGTCGTGCCCTCTTTGATAGAACGGGCACATCATCAGTAGTCAACTCCTCACACAGGGAGTTCAGATCTGCGGCGTTGGCCTCGTCGGGTGTCGGCGAGGCGTTACAAGCCACGATTAAAGCAGTGGCGGGGAGATCTTCTTGGGTCTTCAAATCTGAAGACCAGCGAACCTTCCTGGACTTGTGAGGAGAGGTAGATCTGGAGGGGGAGGACAAGTATTCCTCATACTTCTGCTGGTCGAACTCAAACTCGACCTCTTCTTCAACCGGGATGAGAATCCAAGGTTGCGACACATCAGCCTTTGCAGAAAGGCTGTCGGCTCCCACTGTGGTCGCCAGCGTGTTTGGGTGGAAAATCGATTTCATTGATGAGTCCATTACAGCTTCAAACACTTACAATAAACTCAAACAACAAATATAGCCTTTTTATAAGACTTTAAATCAAAAGTTATAATTTTCTCTCAAACTACACACAATAGAAGTTTATCGCCTATTGCTTGTGCGGGATCGTTGCCGGTGCCGGGGTTTATCCGTGGACCGCCTACGGATCAGATCCGGTGAGCAGAAGTTTGGATAATTAATGCTTTCGCTTCACGAAGGAAGTGATTGCAGTAGCGGCGATTTTGACTAAGCAAAATCACGGCTCTTCTCGGGATTTAAGACTAAGCTTAAATCCGGAGGAGGGTGGAATGAGTCTCAGATCTCTCGAACTCTTGCTTTGTTGAAGAACTCCGCCAAGATCTGCTAACTCTCTGAAATTCGTGCTCCAATCTCCAATTTGACAGCACTTCGTCCTCTTGATTTCCAGATCCTTCAAAAATGAACACCTGAGCCCTTATTTATAGGCTTGGTTGGTGGTTTCCTTGGATCAAAACGAGGGATTCTCTCTATCTTCAGTTAGCAACTGTCTAACAACAATATCAGAGCAGTTGGAACCCCAAATCCTGAAAGAATCCATAAAAGAACCGAAAAGAAACCGATTCTGGCCGTTTCACCGAAGTGGCTCGGCCTTGGCCGAGCCACCAAATGGTGGTTTGGCCTGTGGCCGAGCCACTGGTCTGACCGGATCATTTCGACGCGTACTGATCGCCAGAGGCTTTTGTGGATTTCTAGAGTTCGGCTCGTTCCCTGTCTCGCCAGCGAGACAGTGTTGAAATAGTCAAAACTACATTTGTAACTGCCCTACACGTGTCCATTAACTGCCAAGGGACGTGGGAAACATCGTGGGCGGAAATCACGTGAATAACTGCCAAAATAATGGAGTTTGAAACGTGGGAAGGTAGTTAAAACGAAAAATGCCTGCGGTTACTGTTTGCGAGACAGTATTTACTATCTCGCGGGTCGAGACAGCAAACACTGACTCGCCCAGCGAGACAGTAAACACTGTCTCGCCGTACTAATGTCGTCATTTGTTGAGTTTTTTCAGTTGCAGACCCCTGAGGCTATAAATACCCCCCTAGGGTCACTTCTGACGGGGATCGAGCATATTTTCGAGTATTCCAGAGCAGAGAGAGCAGATTTGAGTTTTCATACAACGCCTTAAAATTAAGCTTTGACTTGATTTTAAGAAGAACGACTATCTTACTTCGATAAGATATCGTTTCAATTTCTCACTTCGATAAACGAAGTCAGAACCAGTCAACCCCCTCTTCACGATCTGTGATTCGGCAGTTCACGAACCAAAGCGTTCCCGGCACAGGCAAAGTCCCACGAAAACAAAGATCGATAGACGATTTTTGTGTTTGTTTCTCAAAAGTTGTAATTTTCGCTTTGTTGTGTAGAAAAAGTCTTATAAAAAGATTATTCTTTCGAATTTGTTGTAATCAAACAAAGTTATAATGAATTCCTCAACAGCACCGACTTTTGACTCAAACAATGCTACAGTAACTACGTCCAGAGAGTTTGGCGGTCGACCGTACCGGTCGACCGCGGGTACTACCGATCAAGATCATCATCAATGAAGAGATCGAATACGAATTCGATCAGGCGAAGTTTGAGGAGTATTTATCATCCTCATCCGCGAAATCTTCCTCGTCTCGCAAATATAGGAAGATTTCGAAAACTTTCAAGTCTGCAATTCCAACGGAGGCCGCAGACAAAGATTCTTGCTCAATCGTTGTTAAGGAGTCTCCTTGCAACGTCCCTGCTCAAAACGACTCTACACCAGTTACGGAGTCGTTGATTAATAGCTCACCGGTGCTGACGAAAAGAGCTCGTCAGAGACAGCGCCAGCGCCGTGCTCGACAATTGGCTAAAGCCATGCAACAAACCGACGGGGTCCATTACTATGCGGACCTAGAGTCGAGGAAACAGAAAATGACTCAGTTGCCTCAACGGCAAGATAATCATGTGCTGACGAAAAGAGCTCGTCAGAGACAGCGCCAGCGCCGTGCTCGACAATTGGCTAAAGCCATGCAACAAACCGACGGGGTCCATTACTATGCGGACCTAGAGTCGAGGAGGCAGAAAATGATTCAATTGCCTCAACGGCAAGATAATCATATTTCTGCACAACTTACGACGGAGGAGTGGACTCTCGTCAAAAGGGCCCGTTCAACCCTCAAGGAACGGATACAAAGGCGTAAGGCGAAGGCCGCCCGTGCTCGCGCTCTCCGTCAACAAGTACAAGAAACCAAGAAGGAGACGGTGTCTGAAAAGCCACCGAAGAACCGCAGAGTTTGGATGCCGAAGACGTCGCAAACATCTGTTTCGGGCCCGTCTACTGCATCAGCAGTGAAACCCTGGGTTAGCCCAGATTTGTCCAAGTTTAAGATAACGATGGCGGATCGCCTCGGTCCTTCAGTTGACAATCGAGGCAAATCCCCAGTCAAGGAAAATCCAGGTCCAGCAAATAAACCGTTAATGGTTTCATATGCAGGGGGTCGTAAACACCCTCCTGTCAGAACTGCACAAGTCCAAAACGAGAGAATACCAGTTCACTCTCGTTTAGGACCTATGAAAACTCCACTCCCGCAAGGGGGTGGATTCAAAAATTCAACTTTGGATCGTTCAGAGGCGACGACCAGTCGTCCTGTGCATGTTAACAAAGTTCAAAAGCGAAAGATAGGTTGCTCGAATCACAATAATGATGAGCTGTACTATCAGAAAGATAACTCAAGAAAGAGAGTTATCAGAGAAAACGAGTCTCATTGCGCTTGCGAGAGACTCATTAAAGCAGTGTTGACAGAATGCGGATGCTCTAAGAATAATTCAACAAGAGTCTCCGTATTTCAAAGATTGTCCAACGAAACGTCAAGACCCAAAGCAAGACGTTTCAACAAAAGGAAACCTGTAACTCGACAAGATGAGTTCCCTGAGGTCACTATTAACATGACCAACAAAGGGAAGCAAAAATCTGTTAATCCCGACCCTGATTTCTCTCCAGGAGGGAGAGTTGAGCGGGGTCTTTCTCAAAGGATGGCGCGGTTACAAAGAAGAGCCAACTTACGTCGAGATTACAGGAGAATGCACGAGGGTTTATCTTCAGATGAAGAATTGTCGGATACTTGTTCCGCTATTGCATCGGACGATACTGCATCCAGTGTTGGACGAGTCAGAGAATCGTTCTCAATCACACTGGATCAATTGGCTCACATGCTGCAGGAAGCGTTGGCTAAACAACGCGAAGAAATTAGAGCTGAATTCAAAACCGAGATGGAGTTGACTATGCAGCAGATGCGAGATTTGCAGGTTCAGCAACACCAACCGGAATCAAGCCAGAAGGCAGAATCCAGCTGGCGTAATGAAGAGGATGAGACTATCTTCGACGATCCTCCTCCAGATAAAGACAACTCCGGAAGCGGTCCGACCAAGTCATCCACTCAACCTCCGCAAGTTTACTTGAAGAAGAGTGAGGAAGAGGATAAGAAGATGCATGATCTCGAGAGCAAAGTCAACGCTCTGATGACTGAAGAAAACGGGCATCCCATACCCGTATCCGAGGGAGTGGGACCTGATTCCTTATCCCCAGAAATTTAATTTGATTAACTTTACTCCTTTTGATGGCAGGGGTTCACCAACTCAGCACTTGATCTATTTCAAGTCGCATCTCGGCGCAATATCCGGGAACGAAGCCCTGATGGTCCGGTCATTCGTAGGAACCCTTCGCGGGCCTGCCTTCGATTGGTACCGACGCCTTAAGCCCGGGAGTATCACTAGCTGGGAGGATATGGAAGAACTATTCCTCACCAATTTCTTCGACGACGACACAGAGGTCTCAATTAGCACGTTGTTGGATGAAAAACAGAAGGATGGGGAATCGGTCGACGTCTTTGTCAAACGATTCCGAGACAAAGCGGTGAACTGCAAAGATCCACTCACAGAAGAGTTCATCCTACAGACATGTCACAATAACCTATCCCTGGATGTATTAGAGGTCATGGGGGTTGTGCCCTCTAAAACTTGGAAGGAGTTGAATTGTGCCCTCTAAAACTTGGAAAGAATTGAAGGTGAGAGGTGAACAGGCTGAACGCTTTCTCAAGAGGAAGAACTTGGAGAGAGGTCTGCCACCAGCTAATAATCAAAAGCAGAACTTTAATCCTCGAGGCAGAGGAAGAGGGTCCGCGGCCGCTGTCGACGCACATCAAACGTCGCAACAGCCGTCGCAACAACAACCACAGCAGTCATCCTTCCAGTTGGCACCAAATCAGAATCAGCAGCCCCCGAGGCAGCCCAAGACTTCTGAGCCTAGATTCCCGAAGGAATACTCATTCAAGGATGATGAAGTTACGGTCATCTTCAAATACTTATTAGAGAACAACAAGATCAAGCTTCCACCGGTCACAAACCAAGAAGAAGCCACGAAGATTAATGACCCGAAATACTGTGCATATCACAGAATTAAAAGACAAAATACAAACCTTAATTGATGTTGGTATTGTGACGCCGAAGCCGAAGGAGAAGAAAGTAGGCGCAAACGCAGTCTCAATTAGCTTCGGATCGGTTCCTTTGTCCTGGTTTCAAGCCGAGCCAGTGTCAAAGGTCAAGATGCAGACTGTCAATGATGACCCTCATGGACAGCGCCAGAAAGGGCTTGTATCTCACACAACCCCCAATGGCAAAATCCTTTGGGTTCATCCGGATTTGCTCGAGGATGAACAGTGGACAGCATCCACATCGAAGAAGAAGTCATAAAGAGGTTCAAATTCCGAAGCAGCCTCGTTTCAGCCGACCGATTGGACGAGATAAACCGGAAAGCTTGAATGCACCATATCGTTTCGACGTTATGGCTCAGCTAGCCAATATCCCAGCAAGGATCATGCTATACGAGTTGTTGCGTCTCTTAAAAGAAACCAGGGAAGCTTTACAAAAAGCTTTGGCTGATTCTGAGGTATTCCTCACCCAGGTCAAGCCAGCTCCTGAAGAGCCAGAGTCGTCAGTGCAACATTGCAATTTGGCAGCCACAAAATTCCCTTGCATCGCTTTCACAAAAGAAGATATGCAAGTCAGGAATTCAAAGCATGATAGACCTCTATATTTCACCGGATATATTGGCTCGAGCATGGTCAACCGGATCCAAGTCGATCCGGGTTCTGCCGTTAGCATCATGCCACTTCGGTTGATGTACCACCTCGGAATTCCCGCCAGCAAGTTAGCCTCCACAGGAACGGTTATCTATGGTTTCAACACAAGCGGATCACGACCGTTGGGAAAAATCCGGGTGAAGTGTCAACTCGGAGATCTGAAGTCTGAAGTCACCTGCTATGTGATCGATGCGGAGACCTCTTATAACTTACTGTTGGGTCGCCCATGGATCCACGGTAATCTTATAGTTCCCTCCACCCTTCATCAGTGTTTGAAGTATGTCGACACTAATGAAGAGGTCAAGACGGTGGTCGCGGATAAGCAACCATTCAAGGAGTTAGAAAATTAATTGTATGACGACCCTAGTCTACATATGCCACTCCGTTCGTCCTATACGACGATGAAACGTCTCCAAGATTCAGACGGAACAACTGTGATCTTACCTGCAAAGACAGGGGGTGAAAAAGAGATAGTCTTTGGAAAAGGGGAACCATCCCCTACTCCAGATCATTTCTTGAACATTAATTCGGATGAAGAAAAACCCGGGCGACATTTCTCTCGGTACAGTTCGCAAGCGAATGATTATATGACGAACCGGGGTTATGACCTCTCACTCGGTGAAGGTCTTTATTTTGGTCAAGGTATTAGGGTTCCACCCCGTCCTGCCTATGTACCAAAAGGAAAACCAGATAATTATTACAGTCGTAATAGGGGTCTGGGTTATGCTTCATCATCCGATGACGATTATGGCCAACAGATCATTAACCAATTAATAGATAGGAGCGGACATTCATCCGATACTTCAAATTAGGATTCTGATGTGAGCATTGGAGAAAAGTTCAAAATGCTCATGTCAAACATGGCAACGGTTGACCCTTCTACAACAGAAGAGGACGATCAGTTACCCACTTGGGAAGATCCTTGGATACATTACATGAATATCCAATACGGTGATCGATTTGAGCAAAGAGAACCTCCTACCGAAGATAAGGTAGTCCAAGTTAATATGGGTGACGAAACTAATCCGAAACCTATATTTATTAGTGGTGATCTTCCACCGGATGAGAAAGAGGAACTAATCGCCCTTATTTGAGAATATATCGACGTATTCGCTTGGAGTTACGAAGATATGCCGGGACTCGACCCAGACGTAGCGATGCATAGCCTTAATATAAAATCGGATGCTAAACCTGTCAAACAACAACAAAGACGGTTTCGTCCGCAAATTATGGAGGCGATAGAAACTGAAGTCAAGAAGCTAATTGATTCGGGTTTTGTCAGAGAGGAACAACACCCTGAATGGTTGGCCAATATTGTTCCAGTCCTTAAAAAGAATGGAAAAATCAGGATCTGTATTGACTTCAGAGATCTGAACACGGCCTGCCCCAAAGACGACTTTCCTCTACCGATTACGGACGTCATCATTGACAACACATGCGGATTTGAAAGAATGTCATTCATGGATAGATTTTCTGGGTATAATCAAATCAAGATGCACCCAGATGATGAAAAGCATACAGTATTTAGAACACCCCTGGGTGTCTTTTGTTATACTGTTATGCCATTCGGCTTGAAGAATGCTGGTGCTACCTACCAACGAGCAATGACGAAGATCTTTCAAGAGCACCTCCAGAAGACTGTCGAATGCTACGTTGATGACCTGGTTGTTAAGAGTCGTGATAAAAACGACCACATTAACGAGGAAGACTGTCGAATGCTACGTTGATGACCTGGTTGTTAAGAGTCGTGATAAAAACGACCACATTAACGATCTGAAGACAATGTTCGAGCTTATATGACCTGGTTGTTAAGAGTCGTGATAAAAACGACCACATTAACGATCTGAAGACAATGTTCGAGCTTATAAGAACTCATCAGCTGAAAATGAACCCGACTAAATCCTTCCTTAGAATGTCGAGCGGTAAATTTCTTGGATTCGTCGTCACCACAAAAGGTATTCATATTGATCCTGATAAGG